>NC_032012.1:22193448-22274807 GCF_001865875.1 Lupinus angustifolius
GAGGTGCCCAGATTGCTTCTCTCTCCAATAGAGAAACCCAAATATTCTAGGGATTACAAGTGGGACGGACCACACCGATAAGGCCCATTATATTTGGTGACAATCTGAGTGGTTCATCGTGCCAATACAAGTGGGACCCAGAGTCCACACCGGCAGGGCAGATGTTCCTTTTTAATCTAATGCTCGGGCATAGAGCACATACTTAAGTACTAGTATGATGTTGCATCACATAAAAAATAATAATAACAACAACAACAACAACAACAAAATATACACAAGCAAAATATAATACTACAACCATGCATTTAATATTTAAGGGCCGAACTTTCTCAAAAAAGTCCCCAGCAGAGTTGCCAGCTGTCGCGCCCCGATTTTCGGCTACGCGACCACTCGTGTCGCCACTACATTTTTTACTGTCAAAAATGTAGAAAAATCTTTTTTAACCCAATTACCTTGGGCTTTTTTTTAGATTTTTGATATCCGGGTTCGGAAATCGGTTACGGGGTGGGGAAGGTATTAGCATCTCACCCGCCCGCCTTAGGCGGTACCCTATACTAAACTACACGGGTTACTATATTTTTTATTTGTTGTTATTACTATTAAATAAAGGAACACCTCTTTTTTAATTAAATTAATTAATTACTTAAATGAAAAAAATTATTTTTTTAGTTGTGTTTGACAAGATTGACTTTGGTCCTACGTATCCCTATTAAGGGAATCAAGGCTTACGTAGTTCTTTAAGTAGAAAAAGGTTTGTTCGTTGGATTAATTTTAATAAAAATATAAGTTAAATCTCAACTAACGATCCTATAATACAAGTGAAGTACAGCTCATACGTCCGATACCACCGCACTTTGTACTAAGGGTTAGTTAAGATCTTAACATGTTTATCAAAAAAAGATTTTTGATTCGTTGGTGAATTAGTCATGATGATCATTAAGCTGATGAAGTGCAACCCATATGTCCGACACCGCATCACACCTTAAAAATTGGAGTGATTGTCGTTTTAGAATTTATAATGGCTTTATCATAAAAAAAATGTGGTAGTTATTTTAGGAACATTGATTAAAATTCAAAAGGTATAAAACACTAACAAAAATGTGATTTATTCCAAACTTTTAAAAACTTAAGCATCGTGTTTTGTGTTTAGCTTCACATATGTGGCATATATTAAATTTTGGGTATTCCTTAACATGAATAGAATAAAGAATAAATATTAAGTGACATGACATCAAAATAACATGTTCTATTATTAATACGCACACTATAAATGTCATAATGAAATTAATTAAATGGTACACACAGGAATACAATTTTTACCATGTAATAGGATTTAGTGACTCTATTATATATTTAATTATTATTCTTAGCGTTTGAATAGCGAAATTAAAGGTTCATTGTTAAGTGGTGAAAGAAAAGAACAAATAGTGAAATTTCATCATATTGATAGGTCCAATCCATTTTTTATATTCACACATTACGTTTTAATTGCCTACATATAATTAATATTTTTTATTATTATGATAATTACAATTTTTCATGATACAATAATTTATCATATATTATATAATATGATGATATTAATGCAAATAATGAACAGTTAGAGTGCAAACCTGATAAGCAGTGAATATAATACCCAGCAAAAAAGAAACACGCATGACAGGAAGAGATTGGAGGGATTTTTTAAAATTCTCAGCGCCTGGACACGTGTCAGCGCCTGGTTGGTGAAAACAGAAGGTGCACCGGTTGCACCGTGCGCCTACCCGTGCTGGATCCAGACGTCTAGATACGTCCAGACACGTGGCACTTGGAGGTTGGACGGAAGGATGGGCTCACGGTTTGAGCAGTGAGCATGGGTGCAGGGGAACCCGTGTTCTCCTGGAACAGGACAGGGATCTAGTGTGGCACTGTGCAGTGAAAGCTGGACCCGTTTCGTCCTGCGATTGGCTGCCTTTTGAGGTCAACCCGTGGATAGAGGATGTAAACGAATCTGATGGTTGTGGATCGCGGTTGCACGGGTAGATGATGAGCCTACCCACACAGGATCAATTCCCACGGCAAAAAAATTTCTTTTTTTTCTTTCTTCGCTGGACGTGTTTGGGCAGGGATTTGGGGAACCTTTTTGGGTGTTTTTGGCAGTGTTTCAACAAAAACTCCAATGTCCTCTTCTCCTCTTTCTAACCCACTATTTATAGAAAAAAATACTACACTAAAATCATAAAATTTTGCCAACCCTATTTAATTTTTAATAAATCAAATATTTCATTTTTTTAAAATCCAATCAAATTGATTTGATTTCCATTAACCATGAGAGTTGAAGAATTGATTTCAAATCTGGAATTTGAATTTCAAATCTGAAATTTGAGTCTCAAATATGAAATTAAAATCTTTTGAAAATCCATTTTTATTCTTTTTATTTTTTTATTTTTTTGTTTATCCGAAAAATCAATAAATATTTAAGAGAAAATAATCCTTTTTTTATTTTTATTATTATTTTTTTGAAATTTGAAAATTAAAATTTTTATTATTATTAGTTATTTTGGCATCTAATTGTGCTTTTAAGCATGATATTTTATTTAAATGCTAAAAAAAATTCCGAAAATTATTTTTAAAATATCTTTCACCATCTTCTACTTATGGAAAGCTATAAAAGAAGAAAAACATTTTTTCTACTTTTTTTTATTCTTTTTGTTTTGGAAGATGACATGTGGGCCTATTGTGGCCCAAACAACATTTTTTTTAAATTGTTTTTTAGGGCTTAGACCTTATGGAAAACTTATTATTTTTGAAATGAACTAGGCTTTTTCTTGGGCCGGACAAAAAATGGGTGTTCACAGAGTGTAGTGTCGACCTTTCCTTTGTTAAAACCTTTTTCAAGTAGAAATTTAGTTAGACGATCATACTATGCACGAGAAGCTTGATTTAAGCCATAAAGAGCTTTCTTTAATTTGTACACATAAGAAAGATGTTTGTAATCTTCAAAACCAGGAGGTTGTTCAATAAACACTTCTTTTTGAATGTAGCCGTTGAGGAAAGCACTCTTTACGTCCATTTGATATAATTGAAAATTCAAAGAGCAAGCATATGCAAGTAATAGCCTAATATCTTCAAGTCTAGCAACCGGGGCAAAGGTTTCATTAAAGTCTATACCTTCTTCCTGATTGTATCATTGGGCTACTAGTCTAGCTTTATTTCTAACAATAATACCATTTTCATCAGATTTATTACCAAATACCCACTGAGTTCCAATAACATGCCTGTTTTTCAGTCTAGGAACAACTTCTCAAACTTCATTTCTCTCAAACTGGTTTAATTCTTCTTGCATAGCAAGAATCCAATGTTCATCCTCGATTGCTTCGTCAATCTTGGAAGGCTCTATTTGAGAGACAAAGGCCATGTTTAGACATGTTTTATCAAGCATTCGTTCGATAGTGAAACCCGTATTTAATTCAGTAATAATTTTGTCAATAGGATGATCTCGATGAGTTCTCCATTCTTTTGATAAATCTGTATGAATATGCTCCTCTTGAGATGGTAGGTTATCATTCATTTTCAAATGCTCAGTATTAGTTGTAAATAGAAATTTCATTTGAGGATGAACTTGGCAATTCCTCCTCATCAGGAGTTAACCCATCCTTTATCTCAGGATTGGTTTCATCAAAGATACATGAATGAATTCTTCCATGGCTAGAGTTCTTTTATTAAAAACTCTATAAGCTTTACTCGTAAGAGAGTAGCCTAAATATGCCTTCATCAGCTTTTGCATCAAATTTGCCTAAGTTATCCTTACCATTATTCAAAACAAAGCATTTACAACCAAATACATGCAAATGAGAAATGTTTGGTTTTCTACCTTTGAAGAGTTCATAAGGAGTTTTCTTAAGAATTAGTCTTATAAGAACTCGATTTGAAACATAACATGCAGTACTTACTGCATCAACCCAAAAATATTTTGGAAGGTTAGTTTCATTCAACATTGTATGAGTCAGTTCTTCTAAGGATCGATTCTTTCTTTCTACAACATCATTTTGTTGTGGTGTTCTATGAGCAGAAAAATTGTGACTGATGCCAAGATCATCACAGAATTCTTCAAAAGAAGAGTTTTGAAATTCTCCCCCATGATCACTTCTTATAGCAACGATTTTTAGTGATTTTCCATTTTGGACTCTTTTAGCATAAACGCTAAAGGCTTTGAATGCCTCATTCCTATGAACTAAGAGAGTGTCCAAGTGTATCTCGAAAAATAATCTACTATAATAAGAGCATAGTAGTTACCACCATAACTTTTTGTCCTTGAGGGACCAAACAACTCCATATGTAGTAACTGCAATGATCTATCGGAAGAAACCATATGCTTAGGTTTCAAAGAAGTTTTTGTTTGTTTACCCATTTGACAAACACTACATAGTTTGTCTTTAACAAATTTCATTTTAGGTCAACCAACAACTAAGTCTTTTTTAATAAGTTTATTCAAATGGTCTATATGTATATGAGCAATTCTCATATGCCACAACCATGCATCATGATTATCATTTGCAACTAAACATGTTATTGGTAAAGATGAATCTATGTCAATCATATATATATATTGTTTATCATTTTACCAACAAGTTTAGAGTTTTGAGAGTTCTTACTTTCATTGATGTGCTTATCTAGGTAGAATGCCACATGGAAGCCTTTGTCACATAATTGACTTATGCTCAGAAGGTTGTGCTTAAGTCCTTCTACATATAGTACACCTTCTATAGTTGTTGAGGGTGGCTTGCCGATTCTACCAACTCGAAGAATTTTTCCATTGTTGTTATCACCATAAGTGACATATCCTTTGTCCCTTTGAGTGAAGACAGAGAACTTTTTTCTATCCTCTGTCAGAATTTTTCCATTGTAGGCGACTCTTAAATTTTCCTACAAAACAATTTAAGTTTTATTAGGTACTCAATATTTTTTGGGTCCTACATAGTTAGTACCTTTCTCAACCCATTTAAAATGACCTAGGGGTACACTATATTTTCTAATTTTACACGTATTTGGTGTGTGTCCAAGGTTCTTGCAAAATGTACATGTGGGTTGATGATCATGTATCCTAGATTTTTTTTTACTATTTTTAAAAACATAGATATTTTGTTTTTCAAAGTTTATCTTAGTTGGGACATTTTGTTTCTTAGAAACATGGCTTTTTGAATAGCCAAGACCTCTTTGGTCTGTCGAGTGTCTTTGATCACTTATGATCTTTTCCAAATTTTTACTACTCTTGTTTATTTTATTAAGTTCAAGACTCAAAGTTGAAACTTTATTTTCAAGAGTAATACAATTTTGACATGAAGATGATGATGGTTTTTTTTTCTAAATGCATCTAACTCAGATTTTTGTTTTAGAAACATTTTAGTAAGTTTGACATATTCATCATGCAAGTCATTGAAAACAATTTGTAATTCAGAAGAATATAGTTAAGTGTCATTTACCTCTTCATCATCAAAATGATGAGATACCATTAAAGATAGATGTGTTTGTTCCTCATTTTCAGGTTCTGAGGTGGATCTGATATCGTTGTCTTTCCAAGCAATGTAGGCTCTTTGTTTCATTCTTCCATTTGAAAGAATTTTTCTTTAGATTATGATAATCTTCATGTGACCAGCTTTGCCACATTCAAAGCATGTGAAATTTTGGTTGGAAGTTGAGGCGTTATTATTCTTGGTGAATTTCCTTGTTTGTCCAGTTCTAGCACCTTTGTTCCTCTTGAGGAACTTGCTGAATTTCTTCACAAAAAGACTTACGTCTTCCATCTCTTCCTTATCAGATTCATCTTCTGATGATTCGAATTTGTCCACTCTAGCTTTGACAGAGATATTCTTCTTTTTCTTCTCCCGCTCTTCATGTTGGTCAAGTTGATTGAGTTCTAGTTGGTGTTCCTGCAATTTTCTAAATAACACAGCCAAAGACATTTTTGATAAACTTTTCTTTTCAGAAATGGCCGTTACCTTGAGTTGCCATGTTCTGGTGAGTGATGTCAGAACTTTTAAGTTCAAGTCACTATTTGATAGGACCTTACCAAGAGCAAGAAGGTGATTTGTGAGATGAGTAAATCTCTTTTGAAGATCCAAAATCTTCTCTCCTGTTTCATATGAAACATTTCGTATTCTTGAGAAAAAGTGTTGAGTCTAGATCTTTTTACCTCATCTGTTCCTTCATGTGTAGTCTTTAGAGTATCCTACATTTCTTTCGCACATTTGTAGTTTGATACTCTAAAGAACTCATCAATGTCAAGTGCTGAAGTGAGGATGTTCTTTTCCTTGAGATCATACTGCACCTTCTTCTTATCTTCATCATTCCATGAAGATTTGGGCTTTACTTCCCTTACACTGTTCACAACGGTGAAGGGTTCATATGATCCTTCTTCAATTGCGTTCCATATATCCAAGTCTTGAGATTCTATGAAGATTCTCATTCTGATTTTCTATAAATCATAGCACTCTCCAACAAAGCTTGGATGGCGGTTGATGTTAGAACCTTCTCCTATGAATGATCTTAAGGTCATCTTTGATATAAGATCAAATTTGAGAATATCTTACTCAAAAATAGCTCTGTTGCTAATTGTAAGACTGAGATTGCAACTAAGAGGATGGGGAAGTGAATTAGTTAACTTAAAATAATGGCCACTTTTTCTGCAAAATCGAGAGTTAAAGTGCAACTGAAAATATATGTAGAAAATTAATAAGTAAAATCAAAGAGATAAGGGAGAAGAAAACACACAAGGATTTTTATACTGGTTCACCTTCTTGTCCACCAAAGGCTATGTCTAGTACTCTTGCAGCACAAGAGATTTTTCCACTAAAGATTATGAGTTGTAATTACAATACCTCACCTCGAGATCTCTATGTACCTTACACACTCCTTAATCCTTATTTACCTTTGGAAAACACATTTCCAAGTGATTCTAATCCCCTTTCTTATTACACTCCGTGAAAGAAAGTATTCTGCAATAATAATAAAGAATGTACAATAATGTCGGAATTGCCTTTACAAGTATGAAAGTGATGTAACTTGCAATCCAATCGACTCTTTGTATACTTAGTAATAATGCTCTTTATAAGTTTGTAAACTTGAAACACTTTCACTTTAAGCAACTTCAGAAAAATCAACTTTGAAAGTTTAAGAACCTGTTGCAAAAAATGCAGAAAGTAATTTTTGAATATGTGTAAGAGCTTTTGAAATTTGTATAAAAGTTGTGTATATGTTGTGTGTTGTGATTTTGAGTTTCCATGCCTTTATATAGGCTTTCCAATCAACCAAAATGTCTCTTTGAAAGGGTAGGAATTAAGTGGAATGAAAACATGTCTTTTGGGTTGAAACTCATTAATTTTGAATTTGAAAATTTGATGCAATAGCTCTCAATAATCGATTACAATATTGAGTAATCAATTACTCAAATGTTCTGTCCACTGATCATTTATTTTCAAATTAGAGTAATCGATTACAACAAGTTGAGTAATCGATTACTCAACTTTAATAACATTGGTAATTTGTTACTCAAAGACAATAATGAATTACTTTGATAAGTTTTAAGTTGGATAACACTTTTCTCACACACGTAACCTATTACTTAGATGAAGTAACTCGTTACACATTATTTTTGAAAATTGTTTTAAGTATTTTGAAGTGTTTCAATTTTCTTTTAAAAATAGTTTGAGCATTACTACTATTGTATAATCAATAGCATAGGATAGAAGTACCTATTTAGACTTAGACTAAAAGTCTTGAATATCTTGAAGCTTGAATCTTCATTGTCTTCATAAGTATTCTTCCTTCTTTTTTTTGGTGATGTTGGTGTCTTCATCAAAACTGTGCCAAGATTATGAGCAAAGATCTTCTTCACAATTGGTGCGTTTCATTACGAGCTCAAGATAGAATGAAGGCAACAAATTAGTGATATTCATATTTTGGATGTTCTTAAACTTAAGATAATGTTAGATGGGAAGAGGAAACTTATGATAATGTTAGATTCTTTTATTTATTTTTCCTTTAAAATATAATGAACAAAAGAAATGAACAATAATATATAATTATATAATTTTACTAAAAATATTTTGGTTTTTTTACATTTTGTCTCTAAAAATTTCAAATTGGGGACTTAAAAAATACACATATAGAGGGTTTTAGAAGGTTCAAAAAATCCTCCAACACTTTCTCTCTCCTTCATCTAACTCTTAAACAAGGAGATACTTTCTAAAGTCATATCTTTCATTTCATTCTCCTCCAAAATCAAACTCTCTAACAAAACCTTAAGGATTAAAGAAGTTTTAATATTATTTTCTTAACCATTTGAACAAGATTAAGTAATGAGGCAACAAAACTATATAAATACGTCCATAAGGACCTAATCTTATTGTTTTATAAAAAGAGTTTAATATGTATATATTGTGTAATGATTTATACATAATCAATATTTTATTTACCATTTATTTAGATTATTTTTTTAAAAGATAATGATGATTGAAAATGAATGGTGAATGATGAATAATAATATATAAAACTCTCACATAATATACACATTTTTTCTCTTTCAAAAATTGATAGATCACCCCTATTAATAATCTAAAAAAAATTGCAACAGAAAACCTTCCCCCGAAATAAAATAACAAATTATAGAATTAATTCAACGAGACTTGGGCTAACCATTTTTTATGGGCCGTTTGGGCTGTATAATGGTGTGAATAGAACTGCGCGGGAAGCAGTTCCACTCTTCTTCCTACTTCTGCTGCTACAACTCATCATTTTCATTTTCTCCGACTTCTTTTGCTTTAACCAAATGGGTATTAAGGTCTTCAATTTTTCATCACTCTTTTTTAATTTCAATTTCATTTTTTAATTTATTTTTAAGTTTCAATTTTGCTGATACCGATTTTATAATTTAGGGTTTAACGAAGCTTTTGGCTGACAATGCCCCAAAATCAATGAAGGAGAACAAATTTGAGAGCTATTTTGGCCGAAAGATCGCCATTGACGCTAGCATGAGCATTTATCAGTTTCTTGTGCGTACTTTCTTAACTCAAACAACCACATTAACATAAAATAAATAAATAAAAAGTTACCTTAACATAAAATGTGTCTTTGTTTTTTGTGCAGATTGTAGTGGGAAGAATTGGAACTGAGACTCTCACTAATGAAGCTGGTGAAGTTACTAGGCATGTAGTAATAATAATCATTTGTTACTACTTTAAGTTTAGCTAATTTTTCACTTTTTATTGTTTTGTCTTGTAAATTGTGATTCATTGTTTTGTTTCAGCTTTTTCTTTTGATAATATGTTATATTGTTTGTGATAAATTTGATTTTTTGTCTTATAGTCATTTGCAAGGGATGTTTTCACGCACAATCAGACTTCTAGAAGCTGGGATCAAGCCAGTGTAATTACTTATTTTATATCCTTATATCATTGGAACCCTCTAAAAATAACTTTTTTTATGTGAATCTGTGAACTATGTGCCTTTACTGATTTTTTGGAATTTTCATGTCTAGATATGTTTTTGATGGTAAGCCACCCGATTTGAAGAAGCAAGAGTTGGCAAAACGGTACTTTATGTTGATGTTCTTTTATTTCCAGGGACTTACTTTTTTTGGGGTTGGAAGGTGCTATAGTAGAGTTGTTACATATTAGAAGTTACTTAATAGTATGCTTTTCATACTGAAAATTTGTTGTAGTTACTCAAAGAGGGCTGAGGCTACTGAGGGTTTGACAGAAGCCATAGAGGTATATGCATAGTTTGTTTTTGACGTTACTCTATGGTATCTTTTGTGTGTTTTCTTGTATCATTGAAAATATCCACCGGTTGTTTTCTTCTTGTCATTTTAGGCTGACAATAAGGAAGACATTGAGAAATTCAGTAAACGGACAGTGAAGGTAGGCACACTTATTCGAGAAGTTTTGCACATTATGAATAACCATGATTTCTGGTGCATTCTGTTGAGACCAATTTTCAATAACACTTGCAGGTTACAAAACAGCATAATGATGACTGCAAAAGACTTCTAAGACTCATGGGAGTGCCTGTTGTTGAGGTGACATTGCTCAACTAAAGTGTTTATTGTACTACGTCTTTACTATCTTGCTAAGGCTTTGGCTTCCATAGGCACCCTCAGAAGCAGAGGCACAGTGCGCTGCACTCTGCAAAGCTGGAAAGGCAAGTTTATACCTGCTCTTGTGTTTGTGAGAAGGCTTCATAAAAACTAAAGTGAATAGTTTTTTTACTAATCATTTATTAACAGAGTTCATGGAAACAAAAAGAAAACTAAATATTTCTTTAATATTTATAATCCTTAAATCCATTTAAATTTAAGATGTCTTCTTACATTTATATATATATATATATATTTCATTTTATACTCCCAGTTTTGCCTTGATATCAACTTTTCAACTCATTCTTTCAGATCAGTTAGTGATATATTTCTTCAAACATTTTACAAATTGTAGGTTTATGCTGTGGCTTCTGAAGACATGGATTCCTTAACATTTGGAGCTAAAAAATTTCTTCGCCACTTAATGGATCCTAGCTCGAAAAAAGTTCCAGTGATGGAATTTGAAATTGAAAAGGTCCTTATAGTTTTCAAAATGTATGCCTTTTAACTGTTTGATATGCTTATTTTGATATTTATGTTATTTCAGATTTTGGAGGGGCTAAATATGACCATGGACCAATTTATCGACTTGTGCATTCTTTCTGGATGTGACTATTGTGAAAGCATTCGAGGTATTTTTATTCCTACGATGCTAGGTCCAAATTTAGTTTTATGATTACTATACAAGTTGAACATGCATGCTTATATAACATAAATTGTATGCTACAGGGATTGGAGGAATTTCGGCCTTGAAGCTCATACGTCAGCATGGCTCTATCGAGAATATACTGGAGAACATAAATAAAGAGAGGTTTTTCTTAATTTTCCCATTTTGAAGATACCATTCCCTGTGTATGCCAATTGTTATTTATTAGTCACTTGATGAGACATTTGTAAAATAAGGGTTACTTGTATCTGTTATATTTGCATATTTGAGCTGCATTACCCATCAGACATCTGCCTGAGATATTTGTGTCATCTAAATTTATTGATTATGACTTCATGCACTACATCTAAGATTGTTAATTTGTTATATTTAGATTTTATTGTTATATAAATCATGTTAATGGATCCTTTTAGGCATATAGCGGTTAATGCTAGATCCTATCTATTGTTACTAAAGGAGTTTAGTGCTGCACACAATCTCAATTATGTCTAAATGCTTTTTCCTTTGAGTGGAAGGTAAATGATTTTACTTATGATATTCATCTTTCACCTTTGGTAATACATTCAGTTAATGCACTGGTTTAGGTACCAGATACCAGATGATTGGCCATATCAAGAGGCTCGGCGCCTTTTTAAAGAACCAACAGTCTTGATTGAAGAAGAGGAACTTAATCTTAAGTGGTCTGCTCCAGATGAAGAAGTAACATCTTTTCCGTTATTGATTATCCTTTCTAAAACACATGAATTCATTTACTGGGCCACAATTTTTTGTTCTATCTATATATGTTGAGTTCTTTGGCAAGATAACTATGATGTATTATCTTGCCTTTCTTGCAGGGGTTAATATCATTTCTGGTAAATGAGAATGGATTCAACAATGACAGGGTGACAAAGGTTTGTGGCTTTAATACTATTATTATGGATTATTCGAGTAGGGTTTCACTGAGCTATCATACTTCTCCAATAAACAATTTTGTTATGATTCTATATCATTGTCAGGCAATAGAAAAAATTAAAGCAGCAAAGAACAAGTCATCACAGGGCCGGTAAGTGATTCTTAATTCATTGAACATGAGTGTTAAACTTTTTCTCTGTTATTTTCCTAACTAGCTCCTTCTCATTCCCTCTTTTTGTAAATAACAGATTGGAATCATTTTTTAAGCCGACTGCAAATCCATCTGTACCTATCAAACGGAAGGTATGTATTCATTTACTCCATCTCCACCATTTGTCAGGTTTGTTTGAAGGAAGCCTGGCATATGTTTCACTAGAATATTATGGTCAGACTTTGGGCCGGCTGTGATTCAGTTATTTCAGTTGTTTGCCTAACTTTCTGCCTTAAACTAAATCATGAATTATTGTTTCCTTGCTTTACTTTCATCCTGTTATGATGCCATATGGATGGTGAAAAAAATACTCGTGCTTCATGACAAATTTAATCAACTTAAATTATTTAAAAAATATCCATCAACAATCAAGCCTTAGTCCTGCTAGGTGGAGTCAATCAAATGGATCGAATGTCGTCATAATGGTTTATCATAAACCATGTTCATTGATAAAACATCGATATGTAAATCTTCCCTAATCGTTTTGCTTTTCTTAGCATCTCTTTGTCTCTAGAAATTGGACTAACCTCCATTTAAACTGCTCTCTTTATTTCTAATGATCTCTTCCACACATGCTCAAACCATCTAAGGATGAATTCAACTATCTTTTCTACAATAGAAGCTACCCCACATGCCCTATCTTGTCTAGTGTGACCACTCATCCAATGCAATATTCTCATTTCTACTGCATCGAGTTTATTCTAATGTTGACATTTTACTATCCAACATTCAGTCCATATAAGATTTAAAAAATATGCTACATTCAAGTATCTAATATGGGAGGTTTTATTCTTTTAGATTAGGTTTCTTCTCAATATGTGCTCAGCAAAAGCACTATTACACCCTGGCTTGTGTGGCAACCAATCTGTGTCCTGTCATCCCCTTCACTAACTGTATATTTGCATTCTCTCCAGTCCCCCCTTTTGTTCTTTTTTGTTTTTGTTTTTTTTTAGTAATATTGGGATGCCTTCCCTTCCACACCTGAAACAATTTTAAGTACCTGAAACTGGAATATTTTCCTCATATTTGCAAAAAATCTCGAAACTGAGTTGCTAGCATAATTTTGGCTACACTTAATGACAGGAAAGCAAATGCATGCTTAGATCTTTCAAACCGGCAACTGAGCATAAGATTTTATCTCTGCAACTTTCTAACTGGTCAAGGCCCATGGTCTTAGGCAAGTTGAGCTTGCCAATATATAATCTGGGTTCCAACCTCTCTGTGCCATTGTCTAAAGGTGTCTGCTTTGGTTTCTGAAGCGGAATAGCCCTGGTGAACCTTCGAAGTCAATCTTGCTTATGTATATAATTTATTATCCCACATATAAGTTTTAACATGATCACAATAACTTTGTGGAAAGATAAATTATAGCTTATTGTGCCATTTATTCTTGCATTATAATAATTCTCTTGCTAAGTTTGTATGAGAAATTAAAAAAAAATCATCTCAAGCCTTCTTACATTACTTGAACCATGGTTTATTCCCAAAGCCTTCCTACATCACTCGAACCATGTTTATTCCCGAAGCTACGTGCATCACTCAAACCATGTTTATTCCCGAAGCCTACGTGCATCACTCGAACCATGCTTTATTACCAGTAGTGTATATCTCTTAGCTTCAGATTTAGTTCCTTTAGCATACAAGCTTGTGGATCCTGTTGGTTACTATTTTAAACTTGTACAAACCTCATGTTTTTCCCAATACGAAGTCCTATTGATTAGGGTGAGATGGAAATGGACTGGAGAGCTTTATTGTGTTATCTTCATTGTCTGTCTTTTCTTCTGACTTTGTTAAGGAGATATCTTATGCTCCTTTTCTTTTGTTCATTATTTTCCCTCTAATGATAATTCATTTTATCCAAAGTAATATTGATTATAACTATCACTCTGTTTTTATATACTAGTGGCTGTCCCAATGTCGCTATTGCCTATTGATGTCCCAAGCCCTGCTTCCATATGGTGGTGGGGGTGAGGGGTTAAGATTTTTAGCCTGAGCAGAATGGTGCTCTATTTGGGCTCATAGGTTCTGGTTTGGCTTTTCTCCTTGATACTTCAAGAATTTCACTTTGATGATTTTTTTCAAAGTGTAACTTCATTGCTATAATAATTCATTGTGAGGTTCTTTAATGATGAATTGATGATAAAGCCAAATATTGACATTAAAGTTGAAATGACATATTCACTATGTGGTAACAATCATTGACCTCAATTGTTATGATTGTATGATTTTCTTGGGTTAATTACATTCTTTAAAGAAACTGTCCTTGATCCACTTTCGTAGCACCCTGTTGAAGTACCATCTGTTTCAAAATATTAGTGACGTTTGACTAAATGTCTAAACAAATAAAATACTGTTGTTTTTATTGAGATTTAGGTAAAGCACCCCATAATATATGTAATGCCAATAACTGAAAACAGTAAAACACCCCAGAACAAGTTACTATTCTGGTTTGCAATGTCGATAAACTTAACGAGCTCTTGTTTGTTTTTGACAGGAAACACCAGAGAATAATGCTAAAGAGACTAACAAAAACAAAAAGACCAAGGGCAGTGGTGGTAGGAAGAAGAAATAGTTGGCTTTCTATCTTAAAAATAATATTGGTAGAGCCATTTGCATGTTCATCAGGTTAGAGTGGCTTCTGGATATCTTGTGTTCTTCCATCACCTACTACTTGCGATTGTGATTACCTTTTGCATGCATTCACATCTATCACTGTACACCTCTCTGTAATTTCTTGCAGGTAGCACAAAGGAGCATTGATTCACAGTACCAGTGTGCAGTCCACCAAATTGTAAAATGTTTCCGTGATTGTGAAGACAATTTGTGGAATTTGACTAATTTAAGCTAGGTAGTTATGCTTACATACAATGACAACTTGAGATGTGGTACTTACTTTGGTTGTGATACTCTAATTTATCCAGTTTGGGTTAATTTGATTTTATGATTTCCTTTCCTGCTGCTCAGCTTGACTATTTCACTTCTGTTGCAATAGTCAATGGAAATTGAAGTTTTGCAATGTGACCATTACTCTTTTTGACCTCTTATACTAAACTAGTATCTAATTTTTAAGACGGACCTTTGCCCTTTGATAAAATGTAACAAAAAGGCGACGTAGGCAAAAAATTTCTTCAAATACTTCCAAGTATGGTTGGAAATTGAACTACCTTATCTTTTAGGGTTGGGGTATTTAAAGGAAGAAAGTAGGAAAAATACAACACATAATTGATGAAGTCGCTATACAGTAGAATAATGGAGGCATATACACTTACCTCAATGCTAATACAAGTTGAGGCTATACTTGATGATATTTGATTAAAAGTAATTAGGGTCAATTCACGCCAACCAACTTCTAGAAGATCATGTCAACTAAGTTCCTTTAGGATTTGTTTGGGAGTTATGAGGGAAATGGAATGAGAGGGATAAAGGGTTAGGAGGGGGGAAGAGAAGGGAGAAGGAAAGAAATCTTCTCCTTTGTTTGGGAGTATGATTAGATGAGGGAGGTAAACTAATGATAATGTTAGAATATTTTTTATTTTACCTTTAAAAATATGATTAACAATGAGAAATGGACAATAATGTATAATTTATAATATTACTAAAAATATTTAGCTATTTTGACATTTTATCTCCAAAAAAACATCAAATTGAGGGATTTTAAAAATAGACACATGGAGGGCCTTCAAAACCTTCCCCCGTTCATCCAACTCCCAAACATCAGGAAATCTTTCCAAAGTCATTCCATCCCTTACCTTCCTCTCCAAAACCCCACTCCCAAACAAAGTCTTTATCATGTTTTTCAGTTCACTAATAGTCCCCCTGATATGAGCGTTATGATGTTGGGGCAGTAGTGGCAAAACTAGTTTTTAAACATGCACTAGTTGATTATTTTGCACCTTATGCCAACCAAGGTGATTACACAAATGCAACACATCTGATATTGCTGTTCTAGAGACGCCTGCAGATAATTATGAATTAATATGATCAAGAAACTTTTGTGCAGATCTTATTGCATATCTTCATTATCTTGATTAGTCTCTATAACAATTATACGTTTGTCATATATATCATCTAAAACTCTCTTTAATTTGGAAAGGGTTATTCCAGAATTTTGGTGGTGCCTGCAAGCAGAAACTTCACAAAATCATTCAATCTACCAGGTCCCAGTGTAGATCTCATTTCTTGTTTGAGGTCTGCAACTATAGTATTTTGTCAATGTCAGGGAAAAATAAAAACCTACAAGTAATTAACTAGATTGGCACCGATTGAGTATGCCATTGTTTCATTTTACAACAAATGATCCACAATTTCCGGAAGAACAACAAAATAGTCCGACAGAGAACAGGTCAAGGATGGATTCAATTACAGAAACATGGAACAAATTAGAGTTACATTGGACAAAGATGGATTCAATTAGCTTCTCTCTATTTTATTTTTGATGAACAAAACATTTTGTATTGTATCATCTTTTTCTTATTCAGAAATTTTAAGCTTTCAACTTATGAGCTGCAGCGAGTTCAACGGATAGGATTAAAGATGATTTGCCTGCTTCCCGTAGATAACGCACATCTCCATTCATGAGCTTTAGTAGCTTTCTGCTGATGAACAAGCTAATACCCTCCTCTGATTCTTGCCCATCATTTCCAAACATTTGGTTCAGCAATGCTTCTGGCACCCCATTGCCAGTATGTGTTATGCTGCATAAATAGCAACCATAAACAGTTATTGCCTTGAGTTAAATCTAGCTGTTAATTATGATGCAAGTTTCAATATTTTTTGGATAAACATGATTTAATTGGTATGCACTGATTGTGTAAATGTTTTTTTGCATTATCAACCTATCTTAGATTAGTATATAGTTAAAAAAAAGATTGACTTTTGTAGTAACTATCTTAGTCATACATGGGGAATCTTTAGATTAGTGTATGTGATGACATTGTAGAAATCTTTAGACTGAGAGCATACTAAAACTAAATTCTAAATAAAAACTGCACTAATCATCTTCTAGCTAGCACAACATAAAAATGTGTTAATTTGAATCATGCATCAGTTCATATCATGTTTATTCTCTCTGCATTTTAATAAAAAATAAATGCAGAATACAGACAGCAAATCCAGATAAGTAGAGAGTTTCGAGTGCTTTAGTGTGGAATAGTTACCTTAGCTCCAAATTAACAAGGTGGACAGATTTCCCTAACTGTTCTTTGGTTAGAGAGGCTGCGACAACAACTTGACCCCCGTTTGGTGTAAAATTGATGGAGATCAGTAAAAAGTCAGCGAAGACCTGTTGAAGCCGAAGACAATCGCCATATAAGGTTTCCGTCTTGATCTGTTGTGCAACATCATTGATTATTTGGATGCCCTTTGCATTACATTTTAGCATGACTTGACTAAGGGACGCAGCCAATACATCAAGCAAAGTGAATTCAGCCATCTCAAGATCCAAATAGCTGTTGAGCATACAAGAAAGAAGGGAATGTGTAATTGTTACAAAAGGCACCAAGGCAATTCAAATGCAGCAATTGTTTATAACTGTATTTTTAATCTTCATAATTTCACACACAAACTAAGCTTGCACTAGATATTGGCTTTAAAAGCAGTGAATAAAAAGAAGGCATCCACATTGTAAACCTTGTTTGAAAGATTTTAATTATCCAACAGACTGTACAGGAAAACACTACGAAAAATATAAATCTTTAAGCACATCAAATTGGTCAACTGCAACTAACAAACATCTCGGCTTCAGCGTAAAAATAAGATAAAGAAGAAAAAAAGATTCCAACTGAGAGAATACATGCTTCGGATGCAACCTAATCTTCAGATTCAGGTTGTTCTTGAAAAAAAATGTTTTTGCTAGATAAACTATTACTTTCAAAAATCAGAATCTCAAATTCAGGAGATTCTCAGCAAAGTATTCACTCAACAAAATAAGACAGCCAAATTCCTAACCCCTTTGGTGTGGTAAGAGTGTGCATACAAAAAACAAATTATAATTGCTAAAGCACACTCAAACTTCTTCCAAATGAGAAATTATTTTCATCTAAAACTTTTGACTAAAACTTCTAAAGGACACTCAATATTAGACTTTTTCTTTGGGTTTAAACTTCTAGTCTTCAACTTTACTGATGGTTGAAATATGTACTTCATGTTTTCGTGGAAACATAAATGATAAAAGTTTAACACCACATGAAATGCATGGAAAAAAACAACATTAACAAATATCATACCCATCAATGATGCTGTCAAGATCCGAGTCCTCAAGAATTTTGCTAAGCTGACGCTGGCACTGAGCGCTAGTGTGCAGAAGTCGTATTTGTTCTGTTCCCAAGTCAGTACCCTCCAACAGTTTCCTGGAAAACATAATCCCGTTTAAAGGGTTGCTGATCTGCCTTTTAATATAACTCAAGGATTTCAGTCTCTTCAAGGCAGTTTGCTCGGATAGCCTCTGAATATGTAATGCTCGTTGCAGCTCTGGGCTGGCTAGCTGCAGGAAGCAGAATATCCCAATAACTGCACCGTCTGTGTCCAGTTTCTTACTCACAGAAAGAAGGCAATCAACATGCTTCCCATTCCGAGCAATGAAACCAAAAGCAACCTTTGCTGTTTCTGAACCAGTCATGGCTTTATTGAGGACAATGCCAAAATTAACAAAAGTTTCTTGATTCTTAAGACGACAACAAGCCGTCTGAGTCCCAAAAACCTCTCCTAAAAGCATTTTATTCATGACCTCATCTCTCTTCCACCCAGTTAACTTTGTCATAGCTTGATTCCACTCACAACACCAGCCAAATTCATCTGTGCCAAATATTGGGGGGATTAACGGGTTGGGATTCTGCACAATTGCCTTGTAGTCGCCTTCAATTTTAGTGAATTTGTCCATGACAGTCTTTTGAGCAGTTATATCATGGGCTACAAAACAAACCCCCACGACATTATCTCGAAGATCCCTACTTGCACAAGCATTTACTACCAAGCTAACGGGACCATTATCCATATAAGACCCATGTGTTTTGATCTCGAATTGGACATTCTTCTCTTCTTCGCCTAATATCATTGTAATAGAACAAATCAACAATTGAGAAATGTAAAAAGCAAGTTAGAAGAATATAACCCAGTTATATTAAAAATTCAGCAACTCCTCTCACCAAGCCCCCAAAATGAAATTTACCACAACTATGGTGTTCTATTCCTTTCCAAGCATTGATAGGGCAGAAAATTAAATGAAATTCCCAACAAGATACACTATCCTACTCACAATTCTTCATCAGTGGTATGGATTGCTTTAGGGAAGGAAAAATGCTCACAGCTAAGTAGTCATAGACACACTCACTTGTTTTTTAAGTTTTCATTCATGACTCAAGTCTTAAAAGGAAAACAACAAGAGCTTATGTAAGGATAAGATGGAGGAGGAAGAAGAAAGACATACCCTGCAGTGCCATGTCAAGCATCTTCTTGACCCTATCAAATGAAGAATCCTCAACAAGTGTGAGTAAATGCTTTCCAATAGCTTCAATGACCGGAAGACCTGTTAGCTCAGCAATTTTTATATTCCATCCATTGATCAGCCCATTAACATCAACTGCCAAAATAGGCACTGTAGCTGTTTCAATTAATCTAACCATTTCACTTGTCACTGCTTCCAGTTCCTGCATCCCTTCAATCTTCAAATCACTTAGTCTTGTATCAATTGCACTTGTGTTTATATGCGTAGTCACTGTATCTCTGAATGCGTTTCTCAGTATTAGCTGCAATGAATGAATAGCATCCATTTCATAGTCCTTCCATGGTAAGCTCCTTGTCTTCACAACTTCAAGGAAAGCCTTGAATGATGATCTTGGATGCATCTTCCTTCCATTATCCATTTCACCAGGTTCATGCTTTGCACCACCCCAACGGATTTCTGCAGCAGTGTGTGATCGGAACCAGAAAACTGTGTCTTTTGAAGCTATTCTAACAGCTGCCATTCCACATACAATATCACCAAGAGAAAGAGCCCCCGGGAATCCCGCATCTAACAAGCTATCTGTACTCAAACCTGTGGAATCCGTGTGGTGCTCAGATAGCCATAAAGCTATCTCTCTTATCTGCGATTCACTTGGTGTTGCTCCTAATTTCCATACCTTGTTTTTATAAAAGAGTGCAGCCCCATCACATTTTACTAGATCCATTATATTGGGGCTCTGTGATACAATACCCAAGGGTGCATCACGCATCAGCATATCGCACAAGAGTGTCTGGGTGCGCAAGATATTCTTCTCAGTAATCTGAAGTTCTAACGCTATTTCTTTGTTTACATGGATGGCAAATACTTGAGCCAGAAACTCACAAGCATACCTTAGAGGAAATGGAACAAACCTGGGAGTAGTGTTATGGCAAACTACCAAACCCCAGAGTCTCTTTCTCTTCTGAGGCTGAACAGCATCAGAGGTATCCCCATCTTCGTCGTTGTCATTGACTATTACTGCCATAACAAGGGAAGCAATTGAATCCATGTTGGCCATGTATTGCAAATGGCAACTATGAGGAGCCCTTAAGGTTGAACCACACAAAGTCAAATCAATAGGGAGCTTCTCATCTTGAAGAACCTTCACTTGTCTTGCATGACAATCTACTATCATGCGGACCTTGTTCTTCATGAACAAAAAGCGTGAAGCCTGGGGAATATCGGTGGCTGGATAGTGTAACCCTAGATATGACTCTAGGCCTGGCTTTGCTATCTCAGCAATCACCTCACCATGATCATCCTCATGAAATTTATAAGCCATGACCCTGTCGTAACCCGTGAGTTCAGAAACTTCTTGAACCATTGTATCACAAAGCCTTTCCATGCTCCCACTAGGCAAAGATTGCAGACGGGAAATTGCTTTGGCAGCCAGCTTGTAAGATTGCAAGGCACCTGCTGCAGTCATGGGAACTTCATAAGGCTTGACCGGCTCGAAGTCGATGATCAAACTACTGGTAACACGATGGATAATTGCGTAAAAGGGCTTCCCAGAAGTCTTGCAATGAACTAGGATGGGGTTAAGAAGTGAGACCTCCCCAAATCCCAGTGCCTTATGCAATGCAGAAGCACTTGGTGCAGTGAAAATAGTTCTTATGTCAGTTCCAATTCCAAGAGCAGGGTGGTCACCAACACTGGGGACCGCATGACTCGTCATGGTCAGCATTTCAGGTGCATTCTCACTGTAAGCAATGACCTTGCATGTTTTCTCGTCAAGAGCTATCAAGCACCCAAAAGGCTGGATCAGCTTGCCTTTCTGAATATGATGGAGGTAAGTTGTGGTTACTTTGTCAGACCTTGGTGGATGGTCTCCATCAACTGTACTGGAGACACGCACTGAACTGGAGTAGTCAAAGGAACTACCTGAATCCTCAAAATTTGCATGGAGTTTTGCATCTACTGTGGTCTGAGCAATGATCCTAGCACTATTTCTTGATCTCCCTGAATTGGTAGACGATTGGCTAGGCCTTGAAGAAGACATTTTCACCTGAACTGCACTTGGAATGCTAAAATAAAATGACAAAGTTAATCAGAATCATTATACGAGCCTCCAATAATATGCTTTTCAACTGCAGAATAGAACTATGAAGTCTATTGTTAATTTGTTTGAATGCCAATCTATACACTCCTGTTCCTTGTAACTATTTAAGATGAGAGAAAGTAATTTCCAAAACTTATCGACATGACACAATTATTGAAAGACTTTTAGTAAGTAGTGAGAATTTATGAGCCACTCATAAACAACAATCTTGACATCTCCAGTGAATAAATACAAGCTCATTTCTCCTGGCAGACTAGAACACAAACTCCATTAATTATCCAAATCATTGGTGTTCTCCTATGCACATTTAAAGCAGGCTGTAAATTCTCATGACGACTTTCATTCTATCGACATTGACCCGATGGTAGCCTATAGGTAGTTCTTTCCATGACACAACTCTCAATGGGAAGAGATCGATTGTCAGGACTTAAACATATGATGAGAGTCCAACCCAAAAAACTAGTATATTAGGTAGGAGAACCTAATGGCTTTAAGTACTACATTGAGTTTGTCATTTTACTCAATGTGGTACTCCTAACACATTTATATATGAAAAAGTTCACTTCCAAAAAAGTAATAATTTTCAAGAGAAGTATTTGGTACTGTATATTACTAAAATGAACATTGTTGGGCTAAGATAGGACATAAATAATTCAGTAGAACTACCAAAACATAGGAACATAAAAGCAGCAAATTGCAATAGGACAACATAGTGAAGCAAAAAAGAAAGGACAACAAACACATAACTAACCTTAGTAACTAACTAACTAACTCATACATGCTAAGAAGAAAATATGAGCAGAATTGAGAGAGTGAGTGAATTAACAAAAAGAGGTAACTAACCTTGCAAGTAGTAAGCTAACTTAGATTGGTATCAGAGCTAAAAAAATGAAGAGTGCAAGTTGAAGGAAAGGGTAGGTACGAAGGAAGGGGTTAAAATAAAAAGGTATGGGTACCATACGCAGTTGCAGGTAAACCCATGTTTTAAAGAAAGGGAAAAAAACAAGAATCAACGTCCCTTTATCTCCCCTTGAAACCTCAAAATGAAGATTCCATTTATATATGCAATCACTATAAGCACTATATAGGATGACTATTTAATTATATAAGGAACAACGACATCGTAATCAATCACTGAACACACTACTCAACCTCTTTCTGCATCTATTTAATTCTTTATTTAATCAAAGAGAACACTAAATTGGGCAAGTGGGTTTGTCTTGGTTTCCTAAGAATGTAATCAGGACAATTTATGATCTTACTTATTACATGTTACAGGTACATGATATATAGGATAAGATAAAATGGAAAAATAATGTAAATGTAAAGCAATAATAATATCTATACTTCTATATTATATATAAAGGCAAAACATGGCGTAACTATGATGTAATTTTTACTTTTTATTTTGTCCTTCACATTATTTAATTTTTACAAAAAACCCATATAATTCTAATTAATCATCACTAACATATTAATTAACCACATCTCTCACCTTAAACGATAGGTTATCATAAATACACAAAAATTATAATATAAAGTACATTGAACAAATATATTCTAATTATAAAAAATGAAATATATAATATCATGCAATATTGTTCGGCAGACACGAAATGTCTATACACACTAGTTTTTATAGTGTATAAGTTTTATACACTATTATTTTATTATTTACTATTTATAATTACTTATTATTGATTCTTCAGTTAATCCAAATAAATAATAAATAATATAATATTATGTATGAATCTTTATGGTAAGAGCACATAAATATTAAACTCATGAACAATTTATGAAATAAGTAATGATTCAGTCAGTACCTTTCTCACATTTTCATTAAAATAAGTAATGATTCAATTCATGTTGTGTACGGATAAAACTTTATTCAAATATTTAAAATATATATTAGCGATATGAGAAATTAATCTCAAACTATTCATTATTCTTTAACTTTGGTCTAAAAAGGCTAGTGGATGTAGTGACAAAAATGATATAAGCTAAATAGTATCATATGCTGAAACCGTAGATATCACATTAGCAAAATATTCCAATAAAGCAGTTTTTTATAATAAACAAGTAAAGTTGTGTTTTGTATAATAATCTATACTTACTAATATATAAAGTTTGATTACTTTATTGGTGTTCATTTTTTTTCTTTTCCTAAATTGTCATTAGTTATATATCGGTATAGTTGATCTTCATAAAAAATAAAATCTATTGACCAAATCTTATATGACATCGAAATTAATATAACATGTGGAACTTGGTTTTTTGGAAACTATTAGTGAAAACTTTTGGGTGTAAAATCTAAAAAACTCTCAAGTCTCATAGAAAAGTTTTGAAATAAACAACTCTCAAGTCCCACATTAGAGAGATGAGAAATATGAAAAAATCTCATGTTATAAATAAAGACATTCTCCATTCGTTATAACTTGCCAAGTTTAATACATTTTTATTCAACTTTTTATTTTTCTTTCATATTTTCCGCCGATGCATTTCCGGCAAACTTATCCTCATTTCTTTCCGTGGTACTAAGAATTGGCACAAGAAGCCAAATTATGAGAATTTCTAGAACTGACACTGATAGTCAGTATTGAGGGAAAATAATTGGCACGGATAGCCATATTGTGGGCATATCGAAATCGGTTCTTACAGTGTAGTAAGAATTCGATAACAGAGATCTGGACTATTTTAGCTTGGGATGGTGTTGATAGTCTGCTTGCACATTTTGGGCAGTGTCACGAAAAGTCTTAAAGAGAGCGACCTGGTCGTGACTCAGTCAATAAGTATTATTTCGTGCAATTTAGAATTGTTACATGCTACGGTAACAACAATTTTAAGACGTTCATAATACAATGATATTCGTATATAATATTATTAGATTGAACAACTTTGGCATAAACAAACCATTTCGGTTTGATGGAACAAATTTCAAACAATGACAACATAATATAAAAAATTTCCACACTATGAGAAAAGATGCACACATTGTGAAAATCGATATCCCTGTGCTGCTGGAAAAAGCTGAAAAGATGATAATGATAAACTACCTATTAATATAGCTTTCTGTAATGAAAATAATTGTCGATATAAGAATTTAATTCTAAATGGGTTGTCTGATGATCTATATGATTACTACAACGTATACAAGTCTGCTAAATTAATTTAGTATACAATTGAAAAAGAAAGAAATATGGTACTGAGGAAACTGAGACTAAAAAGTATGGTGTTAGTCGTTACCTTAAATATCATATGGCTGGTGATAAATTAGTAGAGTCTCAGTCCATTGAGATACATACAATTGCTCGTGAAATAATTTATGATATTATGTCCCTAAAGAGCTAAACTCATAGAGCCTATGAATGTGTATTTGTTGGGTATGTTGTAAACAAAAAGACATATATGTTTTATGACATTAACGCAAAAGTGATAATTGAGTCTAAACGATGTTGCTTTCAATAAAAAAGAAATTTCCTTTTAAATTGAGGAATATTGGGGTCACATTAACTAGTCATATAACTGTGATAAGAGATAATAATAAAAAAATGAAAGGTTTGAAATAGAACCTAGAATAAGTAAAAGAGCAACAACTGCTAGATAGTATAAAGGTATGGTTGATAGTCTGCTTGCACATTTTGGGAAGTTTCACGAAACGTCTTAAAAAGAGCGACTTGGTCGTGACTCAACCAATAAATATTATTTCGTGTCATTTAGAATTGTTGCAAGCTACAGTAACAACAATTTTAAGACGTTTCTACTGCAATGATATTCGTAGATAATATTACTGGACTGAACAACTTTGACATGAACAAGTCATTTCGGTTTGATGAAACAAATTTCAAACGGTGGCAACATAAGATAAAATTTTTCACACTATGAGAAAAGTTGCACACGTTGTGAAAATCGATGTTTCAATGCTAACGGAAAAAGCTGAAAAAAGAGGATAATGGTAAACTAGCTATTAATATTGTTCTCTAGAATGAAAATAATTACCGATGTAAGAATTTAATTTTGAATGAATTGTCTGATGATCTATATGATTACTGCAACGCATACAAATATGCCAAATTAATTTAGTATACAATTGAGAAAGAAAGAAATACAGTACTGGAGAAACTGAGACTAAAAAGTATGTTGTTAGTCGTTATCTCAAGTATCATATGGGTGATGATAAATTAGTAGAGTCTTAGTCAATTGAGATACATAAAATTGCTTGTGAAATCATTTATGATAGTATGACCCTAAAGAGTTAAACTCGCAGAGTCAATTCGTTGGGTATGCTGTAAATAACAAGACGTATAGGTTTTATGACATTAACGTAAAAATAATTATTGAGTCTAAACGATGTTGATTTCAATAAAAAGGAAATTCCCTTTTAAATTGAGGAATATTCAGGACATATTAACTAGTCATATACTCGTGATTAGAGATAATGATAAAAAATGAAAGGTTTGAAATAGAAAAGAAGTAAAAGAGCAACAAATGCTAGATAGTATAAACCTCAATATATTTGTAAGACTGAGATTGCAATTAAGAGGAGGTGAATTAGTTGACAAGAAATTATGACCATATTTTCTGCAAAATGAAGAGTTAAAGTGCAGCGGATAACATTGCAGAAAATAGACAAGAATAAATCAAAGAGGTAATGGAGAAGAGAGTACACAGATGTTTTATTTTATACTGGTTCACCTTCTTGTCCACCGAAGGCTACGTCCAGTACTCTTGCAACACGATAGATTTTCCACTAAATATTATGAGTTGTAATTACAATATCTCACCCCGAGATCTCTATATACCTTACACATTCACTAATACTTATAACCTTAGAAAACACATTTCTAAGTAACTCTATCCCTTTTCTATTCACACCCCGTGAAAGAAAGTAATTACAATGAATGAAAAATTTGAATGATGATTTCGATTGCCTTTAGAAGTATGAAATATAATAACACTTGCAATCCAATCAACTCTTTTGTATACTTAGTAAATAATGGTCTTTAAGTTTACAAAACTTTAAAACACTTTACTTCAAGCAACTCGGAAAAATAGCTTTGAAAGTTTGAGTTCAAGTTGTTAGAAGTGCAGAAAACTATTTCAGAAAAGTGTAGGAAAGTTGTGAGAAAAGTGTGAAAGAGTTATGAAAGAATTGTTAAATGATTGTGAGTTCTAAGGCCTTTAAATAGGTTTTACAATCAGTCATTGTGTCTTTATGAAAGTGTGGGAATTGTTTGGAATGAAGGCATTTCATTTGGGATGAAAACCCTTGAGTTTCAAATCTAAAAAACTGATGTAACACCTCTTAGTAACCGATTACAGCAAGTGGGTAATCGGTTACCCAAACAAGACGTTTTGGAAAATTACATTGAGTAATTGGTTACTCACTTGAGTAATCGGTTACTCAAACTCTTTGTCCAACACTGAATTTAAAATTCACTTAGAGTAATTGGTTACTCAAATTTGAGTAATCGGTTAGTTACTCAAATTTGAGTAATCGGTTACTCCAATTCAAATTTTGTTGGATAACTGATTCTCACTCATGTAACCTGTTACTCAAATTTCAGTAACCTGTTACACAATATTTTGACAAATGTTTTTATTTAAAACTTGAAGTGTTTCAATTTCTTTTAAAATATTTTGAGCATTACTACTTTAGTATATTAAAGAGTATAAGATAGTACCTATTTAGACTTATAAATTTCAATAAATTCAATACTTTATATATTTTTACATAAGGATAAGTATATATTTTTTTAAATTTATCTTAATGCTAAGGAAAATAAATTAAAAATACAATGGAAAATATATTTAGCATATAAAAGAATAAACTCATTGAATAATTTAATTAAATATACCTTTTTATTTAGTTACTTTTAAAGGATAACATTTCTAAAAAAACGTTGTCTATACTCTATAATATAATAACATTAATCTTCAGGCAAGATTATGTGAGCTATTATAATGTTACTTACACTCACACCTATATTGATATATAGATGAAAAATAAACATAGTTATAAAAATTATAAAACTTTTTTTTTAAATTTTCCTTTGTCAATCGTGAAGGTACGTGAGTTTAAGTTCATACAACACTTATAATTTAAAGATGTAAAAAAAACTTTTCTTTACATTATGACGAGCTATGGTTAAAAATCAAGGAATGAAAAATGACAAAAGAAAAAAATGAGGAAAAGTCAATTTTTATTTTGCGTTGCAATGAGAATAGAGAAGTATAAGAAAAATATATTGGACCACATACTAAAATACGTTCATCAGAATTGATGAAGAAAACATAGGAGAAAGAGACACTTTTAATTAAACGATCATAATATCTTATTAAAATTATATATAAATTCTTATTTTTTAAGGATATTTGTGTAACTTTCAAATATATTTTTTTCCCTCTCACTTCTTACACAATCAAACAAGTGCAAATAAAAATTAAATAAAATTACATTTTTTTTTTTGTTTTAAACCAAACAACTAATTTTTTCTTTCTACTTTTTACTTCTCATTCTTTCAACTATTTTTTTCATTCTTTTTTCTCCCCTTCCATTTTCTTTAAGAACCAAACATAACATTAATTAATATAATCATTCATTTTCATTGGATAGCCCTTCCATGCATTGGAGTTGGCTAAGGTGTCAGGTGCATGAACCCTCAATACAGAGTTAGACTCCTCTCCATTAATGGAGAGACAAGTTATGAGAAAATACACTAAAAACTCAATAGGCAATGACATTTATGACCTTTACTTTTCATTAAAATTACAATTTTGGCCTTAAAAATGCACTACAAAGTATAATTTGCCTCTCCATTAATGGAGAGGAGTCTTACTCCTCAATACAGTGTCTTGCTGGAGGACATTCTTGGAAACTAGCCAACATCTTCAGTTTTAAAGTATATACTATTTCATCTAACATTCATTTTTTATCACGTTTTAAAGTGTATTATTTCATCTAACAATCATTTTTTAATCATTTTACCAAAACGATATTGGTTGAGTTGTGTAAAGCATGTTCCATCTTGGTCATCCGGATACCCCATCTGCCAGATGGTCTTCTCTCCCAACCGATCAAGACTCAAACATGACCGGTTAGAAGACTTTATAAGACTGTTGACCAGACTTACCGGGTTGAATTTGGGACCACTTTCGCCTGACATGCCGCCAACAACACACTGTCGCGCCACCTGCAATCCCACCTACCTTCCTGCCAACACGACGAGGATAGACTGCAATACGACTACCAAACCTGACATCGTCTACAAGTCAACTATGTACAGAGTACGGATCTAGCAAATCTACCTGACACGGGAAAGCAGCCCCTGACATGCTAGAATGGTCGGTCATGCCAACAGTATCCTCCAGAGTCACGTCATTCATCTCAACCATTATAAATATAGGTTTCCACGACATTAAGTATTTTAATCACTATCCACTATAACTTATCATTATTATTCTCTATTTACCTATTGCTTCTCATTTATTGCTCCTAAGTATTATCTCTCTAGTCTCATACTCACTTGATTCTCGGAGAATCTTTTCAGGTACCTTCACCGATGGGTCCAAGTCTACCTCTGTCCAGACACTATAAGAACTTTTACTTGGATATTCATTCCGACCAAGTCGTTCATCCACAAAAGAACAGCTCATCCTCAGGATGATTACAATGTCAAATGTTTGATGCCTGAGAATAATACTTGTTGTTGGGAGGGACAGCTATGAACCCCATGAGAAATTAGTTCATTACTAAAAAATATTATTGATAGTACCAAAAAATATTGACTTAATATCTAAATTGCCAGTAAGAACAAGTTATTGGCCATATCATCATATTCTTGGCTTTGAATAATGTGGCAAGATGAGATATTTCCATAAAAACTCATAAATTATTCATATACCCAAAAAAACACATAAATTATCTATGTACCCAAAAAAACACATAAATTATCCATGATGTGCATTATGCAGCACAATAATGTTAATGAGTGAAGCCTTTGTCGTGTCGGGTCCTACTATTGCACTACATCCATATTATAATGTTCATTGGTGTTATTTAGACAGTTTCTTACCTTTAAGAATTCTTATATTTTATTGCTTATATCCTTCGTTAAAAAAGTCATAAAAATCCATCATTTTCTTAATCTTATTATTTTAGTGGTTATTTTTAGGGGGGGAATCATATGATCCATCCAAATTTTAGTGAAATTAGTTCATTTGTAAAAATAATATTAAATTACTATCGATATAAAATTCTCATATATATGTATTTTATTTTAGTCTCCATTGTCAAATAATCATTATTTAATTTTTTATATATTAATGTTGTTATATATTATTCTCTTTTAACTAAAAATTATTTATCAAATTCTTCTCATACATATAAGTTGTATTTTGAACGACAATTTCATTCGGTCATCAATACTGATTGACTAACATGTATTGTTGTGTTACTAATGTTGTGAGTCTAATTTAATTGCAGCAGTTTCTTTGTTAGTATATTATTAACGACTTCACATTATGTTAGAATTAATTTCACTAATAAATAAATTTTAAGGGAAAATTTTGATACATGTAAAGATAAGAAAAAAGGTATTTTTATGCATTCTTCCATTTCTATTGTTGTGAATAGGATTTTCTATAAAGTTTAAATTACTATTTCAAACAAATGTACATATCTTGTTATCAAATTTTAGTATATGTGGGTTATGGAATATATAGATCTAATTAGGGACGGTAATTGGACGTGTTTGGATGAATTTGGATTTGGATCAAAATGGATGAATGAAAAATTATCCATTAATCCATATAAATTCATCATATCACATTTTTAAACTATTCAATCCATCCATACCAATGAATTTCAATTCATTCATTCTATCCATGTATCCATTTTAATTGATATCCAATCCATTTTTTTAAATTTGAACAAAACATTTTTAATAATGCATTATTTGAAGAAAAAAATCATTTTAAAAATCATTATATAATAAAGCATTTTTAAATATCAATTTAAAAAAACATTTTTAAAAATTGTTTTTTAAATAAAAAATGTCTCAAACCCCTAGGATAATGCTTTATTGCAGTGTTATTAATATTGTATCGGTAATCAAACCGGTTAGGGTACTGATATAATGGTATAACGGTTCAACTGATGGTTCACTACTTAAACCGCACACCGACAAAATTAGATATACATATATAATATATTAACATTAATGTTGAAAAATCAATAATATTTTTTATTTTCATTAAAAAATCAATTTTAAATATAAACCAGCCGGTATGACCGGTTTTGGCTGGTTTTAACCGATATGATTGCGTGACCAATATAATTATTGTACCATATCGGTATTGAGACCGGGTTACCGGTTGAACCGGCTGACACAAACTGATTTTTACAACACTGCTCTATTGTATCTCAGATTCTTGTAAGTGTGACACATTTTATATCTTATATCCTTATTATATGACCATAAATATTAAGTGTAGCACATTTTTATATAATGCTCTATGGTTGTGTAATTATATATGGTTGTGTAATTGTATATTAATTGTATCGTTGTAAAGAAAATATTTATGTAGCTAACAAATCTCGTTATGGAACACGGTGAAGTAGTATTTAGCCTTTCACTTCTAGGGAACAATAAGGAGTTAGCAGAGTCGTTGTTTCCTGCAAAAGGTGATAGAGATTTTTTAATGTTAATATTGAATTAGTTGAAAAAATCATAAAATAATCTCCTAGTGATAATATACAATATTTTATGAATATCTAAAATCGTTGTAAAGAAAACATTTATGTATCTAACAAATCTCGTTGTGAGACACGATGGAGTAATATTTGGCCCTTCACTTCTAGGGCACAATAAGGAGTTAGCAGGATCGTTGTTTTCTGCAAAAGGTGATAGAGATTTTTATATTAATGTTGAATTAATTGGAAACAAATCATAAATTAATCGTGATAATATACAATATTTTATGAATATTTAAATGTTTAAAGTTTATATTTTGCTTGGGTGCATAGCAAGTTGGGTTGTTGCTTATTTGGGAAAAAAATTTGTTTTTATTTTTTTGGATGAATTGGGTATCCATCCAAATGGTTATACTCGTGGATATAATGGATGAATTTGAATCTATCCATTATCAATATTATCTATTGGATTATACTCATTTAAATCCATTGGTTCTAACAGGTGGATTTGGATGAATTTAATTTGGATGGATTTTGATGAATTTTGGATTATGGATAATTTTGTCACCTCTAGATTTAATGTTATTGAAGCCGGGTTGTGATGTAAATAGTGAAATCTTCTTGAGTGAAAATTATAGAGGAGTTAAAATAAATTACTCATATAGTAAAATATAAATAATTTACTCTTATATACTTATGCCGTGAGTACGATGGAATGGTGGTTGATGCAGGAAACAAATCAACAATGTTATTAACATTAATAATGGTTTTTACAGTGACAAGAGTGATATAGGCAAAAGGCAATAATATAAATGACAGTACTAATTGGAGAGGAAAAGAATGAATAATATTTTGGAGCTTTTAATTTTTTGGGGTTCAAAATGAAAAGGTTGGGGCCAAATAAATGTATCTCTTAATGTCTAAGGTCACTTAAAAACCTTTCCACTCTAACCCTCTCTTTTCCTGCATCGTTATTGCTCACGGTGGTAGTTCACTCCATATCTTCACTTACTGTTGTTGTAGGTTAGGTATGTCGTGGCTAATTATTTGAAATTGTGGATGATATTACATAATGTTGATGACCACTGCAATCGCATCACTTAGTAATTACAGTGTGATAATTAACCACAATGATATAATTGAAACTAAACTCGAGATTATCCTTAACAAGTTGTATGAGGCCAAATTCGATTGGACTCATTTCTCACTAGCTAGGGATGGCAATATAGTGGCCAGGTGCAAGTAGTGTTTACCCACACCCTTACTTGCACCTATTGTGGGTAGTAGCATGTATCCATTTGTACAAAATGATTTTTAAAGTTATATTATAGTTGAATCACTAAAATTTAGAAAACTATTTTACAAAACCCCCCTTAAATTTGATGTGTTTTATAAGTAGACACTTTAAACTATTTTTTTCCTAAGTATTCTTTAAATTTTAACTATTTTTGAAATTGGTCTCTACATATATACAATTTTAAATTACTAACAATAAAATTGGAATTAACACATTAGATGGTGTAAGATTAACTACTATAATTCAGTTATTCCAAGTGACGTATTTTATACTTCACTTTTTTGTTATTTAAATTAGGGGTGTTCAAATCCAGATCGGTTCAACAATAAAACCGAAAACCGATCCAAAATAGATCGAAACGGCAAAAACTGAATGCATTTGAATCGTGTTGGACTTATTTTTTAAAGACCAATTGGTCTGGTCTGGATATTGGTTTCACCTCTTGGATCCAGACCGATCCAGACCAGACCGAAATAATATGTAAAGTTTAAGTGTGTAATACTTTTAAGTGTGTTCCAAACTTATTCTTTAGTCTCAACTCTAAAATTGTATCTATATTTTATTTGTTATATTTTATAACACATACTTATATATATGTTGTTATGTTTTTTGATACATTTTTTTAGAACTTAAACCAATCCCACAACCAAATAAAGAGGATTCAAGTGGTATTGTGATTAGGTGTTTTATTGTCAATTTTATTGTTGTGAAAATATTATTGTTATTAATCATCAGTGGAACACCATAACTGTTAAAATTACGTTGCAAGTGCTCATATTATTGTTATTGACATCTTGGTATTTTGTTGTATTGTTATTATTGATATATTGTTGTTGTTACTATTTTTTACTTTTATTATTATTGTCTTACTATTTATTACTATTTTATAATGTTGTTTACTTATACTATAATTGCACACATTTTAATGTTATTGAACACTATTTTTATTGTTGTTTTAGGTTTAATATTTAGTCATTTTTATGAGTTTTGAATTTAAGTGCAATTTCAATATTTTATAAAATAAAAAAACAGATCCAAACCGAACCGAAATCACATATTATATTTGGATCGGACATCTTAATATAAACAGATCAGACTGGTCCAAACTGCGTATAAATTACGTGTTTGGATCGGATCATTTTTTACCTAAAAACCGATTCAAATGGACCGCAAACACCCCTAATTTAAATCAAGCTGCTCCTTTACTTACATTGCTACTCAATTTTGTTACAGTTTTGCTACTCAATTTTAAAGTAATACAAAATTATAATATATAAAATATTTAATTAAAAATATATTTATAATTATGTGGATACGACGAGGTAAAGATCATAATACTTATAGCCCATCTATAAGCTATTATTATCTCACGTGAGAGATTTAGTGGCGTTGGGGTTTGTTTCATAGAGGAATCTTAAGTCAACAACTTGTACCACCGAATTTACCATCATCCTTGCAAGCATGATATTGTTGACAATTGTAAATGGAGCTTACATGCATTTGGGACATTTGCTGTCAATTTTGCTTATTATCTCATTTAAGTGGATTAAAGTCTTTTGAATAATACACTAAAAAAGTGGTGAATTTAACTGTGTGCCCCAAAAAAATACTTTTTGTTTGGAAACTTATAAAACAAAGATTTCCAATAAAGGTAGAGTTATTCAAAAATATGTTTTTCATAAGGTTGAAGATTTAAAGTGTGTTATTTAATTGAACTATGATGAATCAATAGAGCATCTTTTTTCTATCATGCTACTTTTCTTCTTCTATTTGGAAGGATTTTTATGTGTAGCTTCAAATCTCTACTTTTATTCTTATAACTAATTGTTGAATATGAATCATATTCTTGGCATTTGTGCAAATGGATCAAAACTTGTATTACTTTATCTTCTCAAAATATCAATTAATAATCTTTCTTTTGTATTGAGTTAGTACTTCTTGTACTAAATTTAATATATTTTGCTATGAAACAAATATTATGGTTAAGAGTAGTATTTTGCTGGAGTGTGGGAGTCTGGTTGTCAACCCTAATTATCGCACTTCTGCACGTTTCTTTCCTTCTGCAAATTTTCTTTAATGAGCGTTCATTTCGTTTTATTTTATAAAGATGATCTATATGCTAATAGTATAAGAGTTTTTATATTATTATTGTATCATCTTTTATTTATTTTAATCATTATTGGCAAATCAAAATAATGAATGAATTATGCATTGATTATGTATAAATATTTATACTAATTACACCATTTATTTTATTAGAAGCATGCTCTCATATGTTAAAGAAGAAAATCCACGTTTGACGTTTCCCTGTATTTGCTGTTATTATCAACTTAGTATTAAGGTCATTCGTTGTACATAAAAATATTAGCATTTTTATATGGTCATGGATGGATCTCTATCAAGATTGTGATTGAGAATAAAAATTCTTCTTATAAAAAGGTTACTTGACATTTGTAAGCAAAAAAATCAAATAATTTATCAATCGGAGTGACGTGGCTTAGATTCATTGCGATAACGGGAATTTAGCCACCTTTTCGTCCATTGTGCAGGACATGTTATATTATATTATTATTAGATAACTCCGTATATTCAACCCAAAGGATACATAATTGATAATTCAATTCAGTTTAATCCTAAAACAGATCTAGTCAATGATATGAACTGTAAAAAATTATGACTATACGGGTTTTATTGTTAAAATATAAATAATTCAAAATTCTGTTTCGTTAGTTAGTGGTTAGACTTACTATAAATAGTATTGTATCATCTTTATTAAATATTGGCTTAAAAGAAAAAGAGAATGATGTGGCAAAAGAAGTGGCTATGATGAAACATTCTTGTGGCCAAGTAAAATGAGTGGCTATAGTGTAACCTCTTTTGTAGCCAATGAGAAGAAGAGGTTGTGGTGAAGCATCTTTGTTTTTGGCCATAGGATCCTCAAGGCTTTGGCTATAAATAGGAATGCTCCAAGCCATTGTAAGACACACCAATATTCTAGCCTTAGTGCATATTCTCTCTTCTTCTCTTGTTCTAATATTGTGAGGAATATTTTAGTGTTTAAGATATAAGTGAGTGAGAGTGATATTGGGTGTACTTGGGTTTTGGGAAGTGAGTGAAACACTTGAGTGAACTTGTAATTCTCTTTTATCATAGTGATAATATCATTGTTGCTCTTCAACCGTGGACGTAGGCAAATTGCTGAACCACGTTAATTTCTCGGTGTCATTTTCTCTATTATATTTTCTCCATATGTCTTCCGCATCAACAAACTGGTATCAGAGCTCGTAGAGCTCTTGCATGCTAAGCCGTACGATCTAAAAGAAAATTCTTAGTATGCTCTGTGTTTGCAGCATTGTCTGATCTTACACACCAGAAAAGAATTGTTCTTGTTACTAGAAAGGTATAATAGTGTGAAAGTGCATGTCTAGGAAAGTTCTGTCTTAGGAAAGACCTGGTATTTAAGCGTGTCTGTTAAGACCCACCTCTCTTTCCTGGGAGCTTTCCTGGTGTATGTTCACGGACTACGATACTGTTCTGGTATACGGTTATCATGGCGAGTGCTAAATTTGATTTGGAGAAATTTAATGGAGAAAATGATTTCAACCTATGGCGATTGAAGATGAAGGCTCTACTAGTTCATCAAGGCTTGGGAAAAGCCTTGGAAGGTAGAAACAAGTTACCACAGAGTCTGACCGAGGACGAGAAGGATGAAAACCTGGAAAAAGCACATAGTGCAATTTTGTTGTGCTTGGGAGATGAAGTTCTACGAGAAGTGTCAGATGAAACTACAGCTGCTTCATTATGGTTGAAGCTGGAAAGCCTGTATATGACGAAGTCACTCACCAACAGGCTGTATTTGAAGAAAAGAATATATACCCTTCAAATGCAGGAAGGAAAACCCATAAAAGATCATCTGGATGAATTTAACAAAATTATTCTTGATCTAAAGAATATTGATGTTAAAATTGAAGATGAAGACCAAGCAATTCTTCTACTATGTTCCCTTCCAAGTTCTTATGAGCACTTCATCGACACCATGATGTATGGTCGAGAAGATCTGACCTTAGACGAAGTAAAGGCGGCGTTGCACTCAAAAGAACTGAAGAAAAGAGTATCATATTCGAGATCTGAAGGCTCAGGTGATAGTCTTTTTGCCAGAGGAAGAACAGAGAGGCGAAATCAATTTGGTGAAAGAGGGAAATCTAGGTCCAAGTCTAAAGCGAAACCTAGAAAGTATAAATGTTTTCATTGTCATAAGGAAGGTCATATAAGAAAGAATTGTCCAGAGCGCAAAGGCAAGGAAAAGATTTGTGAATATGGAGATGCAGCTGTAGCAAATGACTATGATAGTGCAGATGCACTAATAGTCTCAGAGCACGATTCAAAAGATGAATGGGTACTTGATTCTGGATGCTCATATCACATGTGTCCCATTAAGGATTGGTTTTCAACTTACCAACCCTTAGATGGGGGCAAGGTCCTTTTGGGAAATAATGCTCCCTGCAAGGTCATTGGCATCGGCTCAATTAGAATCAAGATGTTCGATGGAATCGTAAGGACGTTGACAGATGTAAGGCATGTTCCAGAATTGAAGAAAAATCTGATTTCCTTGGGAACACTAGATTCAAAAGGTTATAGCTACAAAGGTGAAGGTGGAGCTATAAGAATATCTAAAGGCGCTATGGTTGTAATGAAAGGAAAGAAAGAGAATAGTCTCTACATGCTACAAGGAAACACAATCACGGGTGTTGCTGCTGTCTCATCAACAAGTGATTATGATGTCACCAAATTGTGGCATCTAAGAATGGGTCATGTTAGTGAAAGAGGCCTAGCCGAGTTGGCCAAGCAAGGATTGCTATGTGGTCAACAAGTCGGGAAGGTAGACTTCTGTGAACATTGCATTTTTGGGAAGCAATGTCGAATAAAATTCAACAATGCAGTTCATCGAACAAAAGGCACGTTGGATTATGTACATTCTGACTTGTGGGGTCCTTCCCAAGTACCTTCTCATGGTGGTAGGAGATATATGCTAACTTTCATTGATGATTATTCAAGGAAGGTTTGGATCTTCATTTTGAAACACAAAAGTGAAGCATTTGTGAAGTTCAAGCAGTGGAAAACCTTGATCGAAAAGCAAACTGGGAGGAAGATCAAGCGACTGAGAACTGACAATGGCCTAGAGTTTTGTAGCAGAGAATTCGGAAACTTTTGCAAGGATCATGGTATTGTCAGACATTATACTGTGAGGCACACTCCTCAACAAAATGGACTTGCAGAACGGATGAACAGAACCTTACTTGAAAGGACAAGGTGTATGTTGTCAAATGCTGGATTGCCAAAACAATTCTGGGCGGAAGCTGTCAATACAGCTTGTTACTTGATCAACAGATGTCCATCAACGGCTATTGACTTTAAAACTCCAGAAGAGATGTGGTCGGGTGTTCCTGCAAATTATGATAATTTGAGGATATTTGGTTGCCCTGCATATGCTCATAACAAAGAAGGAAAACTTGATGCAAGAGCATTGAAATGCATTTTTCTTGGATATCCTGATGGTGTAAAAGGATATAAGTTGTGGTGGCCAGAGAAAAGAAAATGTATTATCAGTAGGGATGTTACTTTTAATGAAGCTGAAATGCTAAAGCCTCATAAAGAGTCTTCAAGTGAAAACAAAGACCCTAGTATCTCGGAGAAGGTGGAGTTTGAGGTGGAGTTTGAGGTGGAGCCAACGAAGGAAAATACATTTGATCAAGAAGAAGAAGTTCATGATGCATCTACTAGTAGTGATGTATCCCAATTGCAACATTATCAGTTGGCTAGGGATAGGCAAAGGAGACATATAAAACCTCCTGAGAAATATGGTTATGCTGATCTGGTGTCTTATGCTCTAAATGTTGCTGATGATATCAGCAATTGTGAGCCACAATCATATGAAGAAGCTATCAACAATAAAGAAGCTTCCAAATGGATTTCTGCCATGAGAGAGGAAATTGAGTCTCTTCATAAGAATCATACTTGGGTTCTTGAGAAACGACCAAAGTCTCAAAAGGTTGTTGGATGCAAATGGGTCTTCAAGAAGAAGGAAGGAATTCCTGGAGTTGAAGATGCAAGATTCAAAGCGCGATTAGTGGCCAAAGGTTTTACACAAAGAGAAGGAATTGATTTCAATGAAGTTTTCTCCCCTGTGGTAAAACATAGCTCTATTCGCATCCTACTTGCCATTGTAGCTCAATTTGATATGGAACTTGAGCAACTAGATGTCAAAACAGCATTCTTGCATGGTGAGTTGGAGGAACAAATCTATATGAAACAACCTGAAGGATTTGAAGTTCAAGGGAAGGAAGATCATGTTTGCTTACTGAAGAAATCCTTATATGGCTTAAAACAATCTTCTAGACAGTGGTATCGACGGTTTGACACCTTCATGCTCGAAAATGGCTATTGTAGAAGTGAGCATGATAGTTGTGTCTACTACAAGAAGCTGGCAAATAAGTCATTTATCTATCTCCTTCTTTATGTTGATGACATGTTGATCGCATGTAAGAACATGTCAGAAATAAAAAGCTTAAAAGCTCAATTGAGCTCAGAGTTTGAAATGAAGGACTTAGGAGCTGGAAGGAAAATTCTAGGAATGGAGATTCAGAGAGATAGAAAAGAAGGGACGCTCTTTCTATCACAAAAGAAGTATATTGAGAAAGTGTTGGAACGATTTGGCATGCAAAATGCTAAACCAGTCACTACTCCATTGGCGTCTCATTTCAAACTTTCAATGGCCTTGTGTCCACAAACTGAGAGCGAAAATGAGGAGATGTCAAGTGTACCTTATGCTAGTGCAGTTGGCAGTCTTATGTATGCCATGATATGCACTAGACCAGATATTGCACAAGCAGTAAGTGTGGTAAGTAGGTATATGGCAAGTCCTGGTAAAGTTCACTGGAAGGCTGTGAAGTGGATTATGCGCTACCTAAAGGGTACCATGGATATTGGCTTATTGTATGGAAAAGTCAAAGGTGTTGGAAGTAAGGTCATCGGATATGTTGACTCAGATTATGCCGGAGATTTGGATAAGCGAAGATCACTCACTGGATATGTTTTTACACTGTGTGGTTGTACTGTTAGTTGGAAAGCAACACTACAATCAATTGTTGCTTTATCTACAACTGAAGCGGAGTACATCGCAGTAACAGAAGCTGTAAAGGAAGCCATTTGGGAGAAAGGTCTAATTGAAGAGTTGGGTATACAACTAGAAGAAACAACCATCTACTGTGATAGTCAAAGTGCTATACATCTCACAAAAAATCCAATGTATCATGAAAGAACAAAACATATTGATGTTCGGATGCACTTTATCAGAGATATCATTGAGAAAGGAATTGTTAAAGTGGAGAAAATACCCAGTGCAAATAATCCTGCTGACATGATGACGAAACCAGTTCCAACAACGAAGTTCAGGCATTGTCTGGACTTGATTGATGTCCAGAATCTCTAGTGGGCATGAAGAAGAGCAACATGAAAATAGTTATGATAGTCTTTTAGCCAAGGTGGAGATTTATTAAATATTGGCTTAAAAGAAAAAGAGAATGATGTGGCAAAAGAAGTGGCTATGATGAAACATTCTTGTGGCCAAGTAAAATGAGTGGCTATAGTGTAACCTCTTTTGTAGCCAATGAGAAGAAGAGGTTGTGGTGAAGCATCTTTGTTTTTGGCCATAGGATCCTCAAGGCTTTGGCTATAAATAGGAATGCTCCAAGCCATTGTAAGACACACCAATATTCTAGCCTTAGTGCATATTCTCTCTTCTTCTCTTGTTCTAATATTGTGAGGAATATTTTAGTGTTTAAGATATAAGTGAGTGAGAGTGATATTGGGTGTACTTGGGTTTTTGGGAAGTGAGTGAAACACTTGAGTGAACTTGTAATTCTCTTTTATCATAGTGATAATATCATTGTTGCTCTTCAACCGTGGACGTAGGCAAATTGCTGAACCACGTTAATTTCTCGGTGTCATTTTCTCTATTATATTTTCTCCATATGTCTTCCGCATCAACAATCTTGTTAAAGAATAAGAAAATTGATAGTTTTTTCTGCCATATAATCTCCTCTTGATTCTCCTTCTTTCTCAAGATCTAAGTACTCAACTTCATCTTCTCCAATCTCTCTCCATCACACATAAACGTCTTCTTTTCTTGTTCTGTTTTCAGTGTGTTCCAACAAATCTGGTATCAAGAGCTAGGTTGGAGATACAAGAACATAAAAGAACATCGATCTTGAATCAATATGGGACAAAACAGTGGCAATTTCCCAGCAAACTTACCAATCCTCGATGGCAAGAATTGGAACAAATCGAGAGTACAAATGAAGGCATTGATGGGGTACCAAGAAGTGGATGAAATAGTTGAGCAAGGATTCCAACCCTTTGTTGAAGGAGGAACAGAAGAACAAAGGAAACTACATAAAGAGAATAAGAAGAAAGATTGCAAAGCAATATTCTTACTGCATCAATGTGTGGATGAAGCACACTTTCAAAAGATCTCTGGTGCAAAGAATTCAAAAGAAGCTTGGTTGATTCTTGAAGCTTGCAACCAAGGAGCAGAACAGTTGAAGAAAGTAAGGTTGCAAACACTCAGGCGCCAATATGAATTGATGCAGATGGAATCCAATGAGAGAGTGGCACAATTCTTCAACAAAGTCATCACACATACTAATGCAATGAAGGCATGTGGTGATAAAATCAGTGATCAATCTATAATTGAGAAGATCCTAAGAACTCTAAACCCAAGATTTGATCATATTGTTGTGGCAATTGAAGAGATGAAAGTTCAGGATCTTCAAGGATCCATGGAAGCACATGAGCAAAGGCTCATTGAAAGGTCTAATGAGAGACTAGTTGATCAAGCATTGCAAGCTCACTTCACAGATAGAATAAGCTTCAATGGAAGGAATGGATTTCGAGGTAAGGGTGCAAGAAGAGAGTTCAGAGGTGGAAATCATAAGAATTTCCAACAGAAGGATCATGACAAAATTGGTCATGGCATACATGACTCAGAAAGAAGAGGGAGTCTAAATCAATGGAGAGGTGGCAGAAGATCACTTGATAGAAAGAAAGTAAGGTGCTTCAATTGCAATAAGACATGTCACTTTTCAAATGAATGCAAGGCTTATCTTGGATCAAACAATGATGGAGCAAGTCACACAGTGAAGCACATATGGTCAAAGAAGAAACAACAACTGAAAGTGAGGAACAACCCTTATTGCTCATGATGATTACAAATCAAGTAAACAAGAACAGTGATGTTTGGTATATAGACTTTGGGTGTTCAAGCCACATGATAGGACATAGAGAATGGTTAGTGAATTTTGATGAGAGGAAGAAAAGCAATGTTTGACAACAGAATGATCCAAGCTGAAGGCACTGGTGATGTGTTGATAAACAGAAAAGATGGGAAACATGCTATGATTACAGATGTGCTATATGTGCCAAACATGAAGAGCAATCTGATTAGCATCAGGCAACTACTTGAAAAGGGTTTTTCGATGGGTCTACTTGATGGATCACTAGAAGTTTATGATCAGAGGAAAAGTTGGTAATGAGAGCATCAATGGCTCCAAACAGAACATTCCAGATAAGCTTAGAAACTATGGAGTCTCAATGCCTATATGCATTATCCTTAGCAGAAATTTCATGGTTGTGGCATATGAGGTATGGACATTTGAACTTCAAAGATTTGAGTGAGTTGAATTCATAAGATATGGTTGCAGGGCTACCTCTAATCCAACCCCCTAAGAATATATGTGACAGTTGTTTGATAAGAAAACAATCAAGGTCCTCATTCAGCAAGTACACACCATCCAGGGCCAATGAACTTCTGCATGTGGTGTACTCTGATGTGTGTCGACCTCTTGACACACCATCACTAGGAGGAAGCAAATACTTCATCACCTTTGTAGATGAGCTAAGCAGAAGAATTTGGTTGTTTTTAATGAAAAACAAAAGTGAAACCTTCTCAGTATTCAAAGTGTTCAAAGCTCAAGCAGAAAAGCAATCAGGAAAGAGCCTAAAAATCCTAATGACAGATGGTGGAGGTGAGTTCAACTCAGGAGAATTAGGCAATTTCTCTAGTGAACAAGGGATTGTGCATGAGGTGACTGCCCCTACACACCTCAGCACAATGGAATTGTAGAAAGAATAAACAGAACCATAATGAATATGGTTAGGAGCATGTTAAGAAGCAATGAACTCTTAAATGAATTCTAGGGTGAGGCAGCCTCAACAGCAACTTACATACTCAATAGATGTCTAACTAAGAGGCTTGAAGGCAAAGTTCCTGAGGAATCATGGTCAAGAATCAAACCATCAGTGAAACATTTGAGAATCTTTGGTTCAATTTTCTATAGACACATACCAGACCAAAAGAGGAAAAAACTGGATGATAAAGGTGAAGCAATGATCTTCCTTGGCTACAACAACACAGGGTCCTACAAATTATATAGCCCTGAATCCAAACAGGTTGTGTTTAGCAGGGATGTACACTTTGATGAAGCAAGGTCAATCAAAGAGTTAAACAAAACCTCTGATTCTTTGGCTAAGACATTAGAAGAAAGAAGATAGACACTTGTCTGCACTCAACAAGCAAATACAAGATCAACAAGGGCAAGGAATCCTCCTTCTTGGCTATCAGACTCTGTGCTAAGTTCTGATAATTTATTGAGTCTGGAAGGTGAAGTTTTTCAACACATGGCATTGTATGCAGATACTAAACCAATCAGTTCTGAAGAAGCAGTAAACAACAGCACTTGGAGGGCAGCTATGCTTGAATAAATCAAGTCCATAGAGAAGAATGGCACTTGGGAATTGGCAGAATTACCAGCTAAGAAGAAACCAATAACAGTCAAATGGATCTTCAAGGTAAAACTAAAACCTTATGGCATCATAGCTAAGCATAAAGCAAGGCTAGTCGGCAAAGGGTTTATGCAAAAGGAAGGAATAGACTTCTCTGAGGTATTTGCACCAGTAGAAAGATTGGAGACAATAAGGCTCATTCTTGCAATAGCTAGCTGGAATAGATGGAATCTCTGGCAATTGGATGTCAAATTTGCCTTCCTGGATGGCCTTTTGGAAGAATTAGTATAGGTATCTCAGCCACTAGGTTTCATTAGCGAAGGAAATGAGAACAAAGTGCTCAAACTAAAGAAAGCACTTTATGGTTTGAGGCAAGCCCCAAGAGTATGGAACAAAAGGATTGATAAATTCTTGTCTGCCTGTGGATTTCAGAAGTGTGAGGTTGAGTATGGTGTATACATCAAGTCATTGAACCAGAATTGTGATGCCTTGTTCATATGCTTGTATGTTGATGATCTATTGATCACAGGAAGTAGCCAACACGGAATTGAAGAAGTAAAAAGGAGCCTTAAGGGTGAGTTCGAAATGACTGACTTGGGCAGATTAGCATACTTCCTTGGTTTGGAATTCCAGCATACCAAGAGAGGATTATTCATGCACCAAAAGAAGTATCTACTTGAGATCCTCGCACAACTCAACATGCTAAACTGCAATCCCTCAGAAATCCCTGTTGAAGTGAACCTAAAACTAGACAAGGATGAGCATGAAGGTGTTGTGAATGCATCATTGTTCAGACAAATGGTTGGAAGCTTGAGATACATTACCATACAAGACCAGAAATATCCTATAGTGTTGGATTGATTAGCATATTCATGTGTGATCCCAGGCATTCTCACATGATGGCAGCAAAGAGGATTCTAAGATACCTGAAAGGAACACTTGCTTTTGGCATCAATTTCCCTCATCAAAGTGACAAGATTAGCTCAAAACGCATGGCCTACTCTGACTCAGATTGGTGTAGGGACTTGATAGACAAAAAAAACACTATGGGGTATGTGTTTATAGTTGCTGGTGCTCCAGTGTCATGGTGTTCTCAAAAGCAAAAGGTTGTGGCATTATCAACTTGTGAAGTTGAATACATAGCAGCCTGTGCTACTGCTTGCCAAGCAATGTGGTTATCTGCCCTGATGTTGGAGCTTGACATCGACAATGAAGAAAGAATTGAGTTGCTGATAGACAACAAGTCAACAATCGATTTGGCAAAGAACCCGATTTCACATGGAAGAAGTAAACACATTGAGACAAAGTATCACTACTTTAGACAACAAGTTGCAGAGGAAAAATTGAAGCTCATTCATTGCAAAAGTGAGCTTCAACTAGCTGACATTATGACCAAACCACTCAAGATAGACAAGTTCAAGGAATTGAGGAAGAAAATAGGAGTCCATGAAGCTGAAATTGATTGAGTTCCATGGTTGTTCGTGTCTTTGATTTTCGAATTAGGGGGGATGTTAAAATAGAAATAATTCAAAATTCTGTTTTGTTAGTTAGTGGTTAGACTTACTATAAATAGCATTATATCATCTTGTTAAAGAATAAGAAAATTGATAGTTTTTCCAGCCGCATAATCTCCTCTTGATTCTCCTTCTTTCTCAAGATCTAAGTACTCAACTTCATCTTCTCCAATTCCTCTCCATCACGCATAAACATCTTCTTTTCTTGTTCTATTTTCTATGTGTTCCAACATTTATTTCCTCAATTGTTTGAGTTTAGGGCAAAAACTGTTTTAATTCAACTTCTCTTTCATATACATATATAGTGCAAATGAGAGTACCAGTCTTATCACCAGAAATGAGGCCAATCAACTTACAAGATTTGGTCTGCATATTGTCGATCACACTCGAAATGTCAGACAAACGAGGAGAACGGATGACATCAACAGGACAAGGCCAAGTCAACACCTACAATGTTGGAAAATCTCTATTCACGCCAATGGAAAGGTCAGACTGCCCAAACAATAGATTGATTCTTGTTGCTCGTATGATAGGGGTGATCCAAATCCACAACATTATCAGATCGATAGACTGAAAAGGGACAACGTCAAGTCTTCTACAATGATGATAGACCTCTCATTAGAGTGCAAATCACTTCACCCCAATATAAACATATGAAGCCATATGACATGTATTATCACTATACTGTCTCTCACTAAAAATACACTAAATATAGACTTCAGCTTCAGAGTTACTTTTCAATTACCCCACCCAAGACAGTTCAAAGTCTGCAATTGCCTGAATAAGCAAGGCGAGGCATATCATATATGAAAACATTGAATTGCATTCACATGCGACATGGTTTCTATAATTAGATGTTGAGTGTTCATACAAGCCTTAAGGTTGTTCAGTGAAAAAAATTGAACCAGGAATATAATAACGAAGTGCTTCCATCATTTTATTATCCCTCGTCTTCACAGATAACTTAAATGGTCAGGGGGGAGCATAAGCAACCACCAAACATATAGAGTCGCACGTGAATAATAAAAGCCCATTGAATCGATCACATGATTTTAGTATAGGCCAAGTTTGGAAAGAGAAAACCGGTTCTCAATAACTAGCAAATCAGATATTATTACATAAATAAAAATAAAATTTTGAAAACAAAAATAATAGATTTATAATATTTATTAAAATTTAATTAGTCTAAGATATAGAATGAGATATCGACTAATTCATTAGGTACTAGTGAGATGTACATTTAGCTAACACAAAAAAAAAAGTCACACTGTTTCAGTTTCAGGAATTGTTAATAAACCCTTAAAATGGAAACTTGAAAGTGGAAAATGTTACTCCTACTAATTTATTTACATTAATGGCAAATGCATGGCACACAGCTGGGAAAGAAAACTATAACAAAACAGCCTCTGATTCTGTTCCCTCAATGACTCTCCAATTAATCTAGTATTATAATTCAAACCTGGAACTTTGAAATACTTCAATACTTTCTGGTGCTTTGCCCCTACCTTGACAACTCAAACTTTGGACTTGCAAATTGCCATCATAGTTCTATTACCATTTTTCTCAAAAGGGTCCCCCACCCCAATCTTTAGTAATTAAGTGATTAAGTTCTATAATTACCATTCCCATAGAACATGCATGTGGTTGTAGTCTAATTCATTGGACTGTAGTATACATGCATACTACTTATCTTGGGATTATAAGTTTCTAATTCTAATAATACGCATGAAATCCTGCTTCAGACTTTACCATTTTTTGTTTTTTATCTATCTGCCTTCCTTCTTAGCTTGGTTCCTCAATAAAACTTAATAAAACTGAATTTGGTTATCATTGAAAATTGAAAGGTATGTGTTAACAAACAACCATGACCAAATATCTTAATTCATTATATATTTATCTTCCTGATAACGCCGTCAGGGAAAAGACAAAAGCAGATAAATATATGTGGCTAGAATAATAATAATAATAATAATAATAACAATAATAAGTCAGTGAGCAAGAGCAAGGAGCAACTAGTTTTTGAAGTTATCATAACTGAAAATGAACATAAAACAAAGGCAAATAAACAACCATGAGATTAATGAACATATACTACACTAGTTGCAATGATCTCAAATCTTTTTATTTACCAAAACACAATGAAGAATCATTTTTTCAGTTTAAAAGCTTTGAAAACCTTATCCTGCGGTAATAGAAGGCACATTTGAACCTTGACAACACGAACCTTCTTACAGACCTTAGCCTTAGCCATACAACTTTCTTGACACGAACTATAGAGCCTTTGATTCTCTCAGTGAGACTCTTCTTTCTACTGAATTGGTAGCTTCTAAGGAATAGTTGTCTCTTCTCTATCATGGTGTAGTTCTGTTCAGGGTAGAATCCAAAAGACTCAGTTCTAAAAAATGGGTTCATTATCAAACTTCCCATGACTCACCCTGCTTCTCAATCAGACCCAATGAAGAGAGGAAAATAAGGAAATATATATAGAACCAAATAGTTAGGTACTTGTTGAAGTCAGATTTTTACAAAATAGAAAGTGTTTCGTGCAAGATTGAAGACTGATATGTGGAAGAGAAGAAGGGTAGAGGAGAAAAGATGGGGTCTGAATTGTAGAAATTCAAGGCACCTTGTGTTTGCTTTACTTAAAGACTAAGTTGTTTGTTTTTTCATCCCACTCTCCTTATGTCTTATTATATATGTGTCTTTTACTTCATGAATAAGAGAAATTATTATATGATATATTAATCTCTAACTCATTTAAAACAATGATAATATAAGATTATAATTCTGAAATCAAATTGTTAGGACCACACAATAATTTGTTGAGCATATGTAAAACGAATAGAAATATGTAAAACTGTTAAAACCAATAATAATAAAACAAAAATAACAATAATAAATATTCAAATGAGCACTCTTTCTGAAACAACTATAATTTTTTTGAGCATTAGCATGAAACAACTATAATTTTTTTGAGCATAGCATGAAACAACATATGTGACAAAATATCTTTGTTATTGTGGAACATTATTTTAAGGAGCACTTTAAGACGTGGACTGTCTGATAAGCTCGTGTTCTTTTGGATGCAAGGTCATGTGCCTTTTGTGTTCCTCTTTATATGCATGGCCTTTTTTCTTTGTAATTTTTATCTATTCCATGTTTTTCACATCTATGGTTATGGTTGAATTAATATTAGCCATACAGGTCAAGACAAACACTCCTAACTGCATGTGGGCAGGGGTCGGGTGGTCTCTATTCAGGATCTTTTTTGATACATTTTTTTAAGGGCATCTCTCACTTTTTTTGGTAAGGGACTAATCACTTTCAGATGTGCCACTGCTCCTCCCAATAAGTGTTTTTATCAAGAACTAAACTCATACTTTTTTTACCATCCTAAAGATTTACTAAGGTCTTACACATTACACCAACACCTTATTGATTGATGATTTACATCCTAAATTCTTTTAGAGGTGTGTTTGATGTGCATTGATACAAAATAATGGACAAGTGTGTTTGATGTAAATTAAGTGAAGAGGAAGAAAATAAGAACCACGTAAAATAATTTGTTGGGTCATTTCACATCCTTTTATTTTGCTAGGTGGTCAATGCACATTACAAACACAATAATGCAAAATATACTATAATATGCTTTAGATAAAGTTGTTGATGGTGATAATAGTGACCGATAGAATGACAATAAAGATGATAGTTGACATTATAAATTTATAATGATAGTGATGATAGTAGTGGTTGTTGTTGCGATAGAGACAAAAATGGTAAATTGTGTGAAGTAATTCATTCATGATCAAACTGCCAAAATAATGAAATGAACCAACCCTAACTGAAAATTATGATTTGGGTTGGCTCATTAGATCATTTTTGTGTGTAAAACAGGTGGTTCAACTTTTAATCCAACTAACCAATAATGAGTGTGATATTAGGAAAAAAAGTTATTTTTTAGCATAAGAAGTTTTAAATAGGTGATGTGATGAAACTTATTTTTATACATTCTTAAAGTCTTCTCAATGCACGATTTCTTATTTTCTCTTTTTTCTCTAATAGATTGGGTGAGACACCTATTACATTATTTTTCTCTTTGTTGATATAGGGATTTTGTAGATAGGAGTACCAATTGTTTTCATAATTATTTTATCCCTAAATTAATAAACTTTTTATTGCTGATAAAAAGAAAATTGGTGTCACGGTCAAAACAAAGACATGAACCTAGACGTGTACCAATAAGGACTATTTACCCCTACGACCAATCTTTGTGCTTAGGTGACAACAGCAGACGGTGCCTAAAAGAAAAATAAGCTAAATGGAAACAATATAAAAATATTTTGATTATCATGATTGTTACGTGTGAATTGAAAATATATGAGCAAATTCAAGTTATGACGATCACTACATTACAAGACGCATTAGGTATTGTACAATCACTTTGATAAGTGGTGAGGCATGTTTAAAACTAGAACTTCTGATCACTGATCATATTGAACAGCAACCCCAAGTTTAAATTTAACTAGTTTTTTTGTAAAAAAAGCATCACGCCATCAAAAATAGTACTATATTATTTGTATTCTATAGCGTGCAGATAATGAATTAGTTTTTGCACCTACATATCACTCAATTAGTATTATATGAAATTAAGAAAAGCGTATGGTACAAGTATTCAGTTACTTTAAGCCTTCACTATCCTTGTAAAATGAAAGTTTGGATCACATGATACAAGAGTTTCCATTTAGTGCTAAAAGAACGTTATGATATCGTTCAATCCATATAATTAATCGCACCCAATGGGATTAATATTTAATTGTTTTTGTTCATACAAGAGTTTCCAACAAGACATTATAGTAGATGTTATTGCATCCTTCATGTGGATCAGAAAGCATTAGGAGACATTCCAGAAGCATCAAGTTAAAATGTATACAGAGAATTGCAAAAAGGTCAAAATGATGGCAATGACATTCAATGAAACAACACTTGAATCTAGACTCGAAGTGCAAAGGAGAAAATAAGCAATCAATTAGTAAATTAGTTCTAATTCACATTCACTTTGTATCTGTCATGTTTGAAGTATGCCAACCATTTCTGTATCTACAATGTGCACATGATTGATACACACCCATTGAAGGATAACTAAGACTAAGAACCAATTATCAAGAACTGATATACTTGGAAGCAATAAGGGGTTTGAGCTAAATTGACACAAACATTGGAGCTGGATCTGCTTCAATCTTTTATGGAATCAAACAAACCACACTTCGCTCATAATTCTCTCCCACAACCAGAAAAGGAAAATGTTGGATGCCTCTCCTAGAATCCTCTTATTTAGGATTGACGACTTTTCACTAACTGTCTGAATAATTCTCATGGTCGCCTCACCTGGTACCAGCTTTATCAGCTGCAGGAACCTTTTCAGGGTAACTTGGTGCGTCCAAGTCAATAAGTGTCATATCATATGGAGCTGATACAGAACTCGACGTATCCAAAAGCAAGGATGATTTTATTTCACTGGAACTTTTAGCATCAGAGAGAGGACCAGAATTTGAGGGAGTGCAACTATTAGGACCAGAAAGCTGTATTTCATCTACCTTGTTTCCAAACATATGCTTATTTCTTCTCACCGTGTCCATCTCTGGTCCAGTTGGAACAAAAGTTCGTGACCTATACTTCCTTGTTCCCTCTTCACCTTCACCGTGGTTATAGAGAACATAATCATGATACGTTGGTGCAAACTGCCAAAAGTTTAAGTAACATCACAGTGTCAGACTATGAGTAGTGATTCAACAAAGCAAAAGTTGGGCCTCATTATTGAGATGATCGCATGGAACAAGGATAGCAACACAGTGGTTGCAAATCCAGGAATGATATGCTAACAAAACAAACTATGGGCAGAATATAAAAAGTGAGACTCACCTGGTGGACTGTATCATGGTAAAAGTCATTTAACATCAAAGCATGCCCAAGGCTAGCTGTCAAACCACGGGATCGACCAATGTTAGCACCAACATATTCCTTGTACGGAAATGCATATAAGTGTCCCACAGCAGCAACAAGCATCTCAACACAAATGATAAAATTTTGAAGTAAAGCAGCTTCATCTGCATCTTTAATGAATCTCGACTTTGCAGCAAGGAAGACTAAGACACCCTAAGATATCAAAAACAAAAGGTCACACTGTTTAAAACCTCTAAAGGGAACACAGTAGACATATGAAACACCAGCAAATTAACAATGATCATCTTCAAACAAAAGTAATAAAGATATAGCTACACGAAAAATAAATAAAACCATGGCAATGTAGCAAACTAACATCTTAAATATAAGCATGTCATGGTGCTTTTTTGTTTTATTATTGATTAGAATCGATGGTTAACTATTCAATCAGAATGTTTTATTTATTTATAGAAAAGCAGTTACTATTTTCGTGTGTTAACCAAGGGTATCTCCTCACCCTATGGGTAACGAACTAATCACTTTTGGGTGTTCGACTATCCTCTCAACAAATGTCGCTCTTGGGATCAAACTTTAGCCTTTGACCTTGTATGATACTTGGGATTCAACGAAGCTTTACAGTTTACATCACTAGACCAACTCTTCTTTGGTAAAAGCAGTTACTATTTTCTCTAAAAAAAATTGTTTTCAGTAAAATTGAGAAAAATAATAAACCTATAAAAAAAACAGAGATGAGAAGAGAAGGTTAGATTTTAGGTAACTGATAAATTTGACCGTAAAATTGACACTAAGATTGTCCCTAAGAAGAAAACAAAGACACCAAACCCAACTTCTGGCATAATATTGATATAGAATATTTGCTCCCTGAATTTTCAGGGTTATAAAAAACTTGAGATCAAGATATATCCAGTGTCTCTTCTATTGGGAAATATTAGTCTATCCGAGAATTTAAGGTACAGGATTTGCATTCTCCATTTTAGCAGATGGAAGAGGGAAGTTAAAAGGTTTTGCTTTGCACAAATTACTGATGATCATTTTAAGATGGAATAAGTCATCTACATTTATGAGCTATACTCTTATTACATAACATTCACATCCATTCTTAGTCATAAAAACAAAATTAAAATTGGCATTTTATGCTCTCCCTGCATTACCATACAGGGAAGTGAAATAGAGTTGATAAGATGAAGAAATTATAGACCATAAAAAGCAAGAGGTGTGAAAGTTACCTGCCAATAAGTCAGGAACACAACAGATTTTATTATGATAAACTTTGGGACTGGATTGAATGGATAAAGGAGATCCTTGCATGCCAGATAAAACAGAGCAAGAGCATAGAGAGCCATTGTGTATGAGCATGTATATATGATTGTAAGATACAGGTACGATTGCTTTGGATTGAAATTGCCATCCTTATATTTACCCTTTGCATAAAGTACAAGTGTAACAGCCACTAAAATGGGCTTCAAAATCACAAACTGCAAACACCCTTGCTTGCATCTGCGTATAAAACGCCTGTAATAAAAGCCCAGGAGTGAGAGATGATCAGCAACTACGATATAATGATAATGCAGCCATGTTTTTAGTTTGTCTCAGAGTTCTCGTTCCTCTGGGATGCCTAGATTTACATTTTTCAATAGCCTTATAAATAATTTTTTCTCCGTGTGCTACTTAGTACTTAATTCAATGCTTTTCCGGTGAACATGATTTATGATAGAGCATCATGGAGTTGTTTGATCCATGTAGCCGACCTCACCTAGTGGGATAAGGCTTAGTTATTGTGCTATTTAGTACTTACATAAGTTAGATACATGGAAAAAAACTCCAATGAAAGTTCTAGGGATCAGTTACATAAAACACCATTTTCAGGAGAAAAAGTTTTAATCCAAAAAAAATGCATCAGGTATACTAAAACCCACCCATCCAGAGGTATAGGAGGCAAGCAGCAAGTCATCAGAAACCATGATGGCTTCAGAACCCGACCGTTTAAACTTAGAACCACTGCTCCAGGACCACCAACCCATGCAAGACAGAGAGATAGGAAATTGTAAATGACCCAAGCTTCGTAGCTGAAAAGGTAGACAACAGAATGCAATAAATATACTGATCCTAGCTAATGAACATAGATCTGTTAAATGAACTTATATGTTAAAAACAAAAAACCAAAAACCAAAAAAACAAAAAACAAAAGGGAGATTCAGACTAGTAAATAAACATTTAAGGAGGCATGAAAGAATATAAAGAGTCAAATCAAACTAAATCAGAACAAAAAAAGATGTGACTTTCCATTCTTACGACTGCACATGCATGCACTTTTGCTGCTTTGGTGCTCTCCTTCACCCCAGTCACATAATTAACAGAATATTGTTATGGTTCTTAACTCTTAAGCATTATTTGGTGGGTACCGGCCAACACAGTGAAAAACCTATATATCCTAATTACATGTCTGTGAATGGGCAAGAAGTAAAATTTTGTACTTGGAATTGGACCACATCAAGAGTAGGATATCAAACCAGTAAGTTCTAAGAATTAATTTCAAAGGAGTTTCTGAACACAATAAAACCCAGTACTACTTCTGCCTGTTCACTAAATCAAGATTTAAGCAGAGTAATTGTAGATAATTATTATACCTTTACAAGTATGCCATATGTGGATACAAGTTAATCTTGCAAATCAAACAAAAAACAGAGAAGAGCAAGTGTAAACCATGAAACACGAATGAACAAAAAACATACAATACAGTATTCAGACTTGATATCAGCAACAATCAGAATATATACAGAATCATAGAATAACTTACACTTCCCGGATGGAATTAAAGTAGATTGAACTCTCAGGCAGAGCAAGGCACAACAATGACATTAATGCATAAACCTATCAGAGAAAGAAAAGTTAAAAGTGACTAAGCTGAATCATAGAGACATAATAATAAGAAAAACAATCGGGTATTATTCCAGGAGAAAAATGAAAGGTTGTATGATATGAACATAAAGAAATAAAAAAAAAAGAGTGTACCAACAGAAGAACTACTAGGAAACACAAAAACATGAAATGGAATACACAAAAATACACTCTTTACACTTTGGCGCTGAGCCAATTGATTGAACCAGCGTCCATTCTACTTTCTTGAGTCTTGACCAACATAAGTGGCGGAAACATAATCAATTCTCAATCTCAAATCCCCAATTCCTTACTCACATAGAACATACACACCCCATTCCTTACACACATACATACCTCAATTTCTACTTCTAGGTTTACACTGGATAATTTCAACAGTCGGCCTCAGGAGTAAATGAAATGTAGTATAATAACATGCATCGGATTTGGCATTTCAATTCCAGTTCATAAACCCTAGGGCATGAATCATGATCTTGATTTGACTACTTCTGAAACTAAATACTATACTACTTGATGCATTAAATGCACAGAATGCACAGATACATCAATTTCAGCAGAGTAAACAAACACCACCCAGAATTAAAAAACTTTTCTTAATTAAAAAATAGATGAAATGCAACACACAAAAAAAGGTTCCAATTACAGCAACTTCGCCAATGTTTGAATCAAAATTGTCAACATCCGAAATCAAAATCAGAAAGAGGGATTGTGATTAAATGACTCACTGGAACCATGAAGATGATCCTCACGATATAGCGTTGAAAAGTGGGCTCAGTGTAATTAACAAGGTGCCTATAAATGTGAAGCAAAGACAAAGCAAGAGCTCCAATTGTGCAAATGAAAGCAACAATGTACAAGTAAATTGGAACTGCTTCCACCATTTTGTTTTAAAAAAATTGCGGCCAAAGAAATTGGGTCTAGGAGTAAAACGAAAGTGGAAATTAACTAAGAATGGATTTACACATGCATAGCATTAAACAGAAGAAAGTGTAAACCCTAGCATGAATGAAAGAGTGTTTTGGGGAAAGAGAAATAAGAAGAAAGGGAGAAAAAGGAAAAGGTGGGTGGCACCAAATAATAATGGTGGCTGTTTGGCTTTGCTGTTAAGACATTGAAAGAGGGAGCACAGTGCCCAAAACACGCTAATTTCTACCTCTTTTTCTATTCTAACTGCCGACATGTCTATTATTACTAACGTCTTTTTTATTTCTAATTGCGATAAAAAATACAGTTTTATTACAAAACTAAACGAATTTAAAATTTGTGCAACGACAATGTGATGTTTTTTACAATTATTAGCATATTATTTTGTATTAATTTTATTTGAGAGTCAATAAAAATTAATAAATTAATAATGGATAATTTACTGATAATATAAAAAATATTTACACAGTTTATATATTAAATCTAAACTAAAATTATTAACACTCCAAGATTATGATTTTAAAAGTTCAAAAATCTGAACTTTTTTGACTGGGTAAACTTCATCCAATGATATATAGTTCATCACTTTGACCAACCAATGACTTTGGTTTTTACTTTTTAGCATACTTAATTGAATGGATCTAGGGATTGGGTGCAGGAAGTTGGTCATTGATATTAGTGTCCATATCTATACCTATTCAAGAGACTAAAATTGTTAGAAAATAAATACACGTATTATTGCCTCATGTTGACATCGATATTCAAAAAAATACATATATTATTATTGCTTGTATGGGTAAAACCTATTAATGTGAATATGTTTCAATATCTAGGATCTATTATTATATATTCTATTAAAAATGTGTTGATCGAGTTGTGTAAGGTTCGGCTATATTTCCATAAAAACCAAACGATCAAAACTTTCATTCCTATGACCACACTTATCGAGAGGAGCAATCATGCACCTTGAAAAATATTATTTCCTTACTTATATAATGAGAATATTATATACTAAAAAACACTCTAAAACCATATTGGTGATCCACACATGACATAAGGAAATGAAAAGAGAGGAGGATATAAGTATAATAAACTTTTAACCTGCTCACTAGATAATTCATCATAAAGCATATGTTAGAATTTCTGACAATTTATAGATCACAAATATAATTCTATAATTGTGTTATAGCCATTATGTAATTAGCCAAAATATAAAATGATCTTCAGTAATTAATTTGGTGGCTAAGGGCATATGTGTCATGAAATAATATAAGTGTAGATACCTTGAGGCAATTTAAGTGCATAATGATGAAGAGACTGAATCAGAATTATTGCAACTTATGTAGTAACCGCTTCGGGTTACTTTTATGGGTTATGCTCCCCATTTGTAGAGCATTGGGTTTTGGTTGAGTGGATAATGAGAATAAAGGTGTGTTATAAACAAGGACTTGTTTATAAGGCAATAACACACAACACACAACACTAAGGCAACAGAATCTCACATCAAGCATTAGGTTCACTCTCAAACTCTTGGCTTTCTCATTTTCCTCTAGAGAAGCATAAGGAAAACCATTCGGCGCTCTAACATCTGGAAGATCATTGTACCCTCATACCTTCGAGATTCTGAAATGGCTCAACAAGGTATGTTCTTCATCTTCACCATTAAATCATTTGGGGTTTCTTCGGTCTGGACCATGGTCGTTCCATTTGGGTTTATGTATGGGCATAAACATTAGGTTATCGAAACGAAGTCATGACCATAAGGACCTCCGTATTCAATCTAAGGATTACGGATAAAGAAATTCTCCAACATTATATAGATTATATGCTAACATCAAAATTACCTATATATCATAATAATGTCACTGATGGGGAGAGGGTGGCAATAATGAAGCCTGGTTACATGTGTCGTGGTGATAGTAATAGAAACAATGGTGTGTTGTGGCTATAGCTATGACAGAATGACTTCAATGTTGCTATGGGAATATTGAATTATGGTGTGGCAGTAATTGTAGCATGACAGTGGAAATTAAGGATGTTTGCTGGATGAATTGTGACGAGTTTAGCTTAGTCCAAATTTGATTAGATAATTTGGTAGGTCCATTTTCTTGGACCTAAATCTGATATGATCATGAAATGATAATACTCTAGATAGAATCGAGCCGAATTGATATGTTATTGTAATAAATAAATTTAAAGAATTTGCATTACCAAATCATAAGATTTAAGAAGTATAAAACTAAACGTATTTATAATATATTGATTTACAAGTTTTATTGATAATTAATTTACAAGGGATACCTGTGTAGGAAGTTATATCATCCCACTTTTCAAGTGGTTGTATTAAAAATAAGAGTATAACTTCTCCCTCAATCCCACCTTTTTAAATTCGACACAATTTGAATTTTAGTTAATTCTAATTTCTATGGCTAAACCTCCCTAACTGCAGCTATAAATACCCCGTAGGAGCATACCATTTTTTGCAGGAAAATCATCTGATTCCTTTCAAACTCGGTTTTAGAGAAAGAGAAAGAGAAAGACAGAGAGGATGGAAAAAGTAGTTTTGAGTGGTCTAATATTGTTTGTGGGATTATTCACCTCGCAACTAGGTCAATCCTCAACTGTCCATCTCTTTATTGTCCTTAAATGAGTCTCATAATTTATTTAATAATTGTTCACAATAGCCCATAAATTAAGCAATTCTCTCTATTTCTCTTCTAAAGGTGTAACTCACATTTTGTCCTTAAAAATGATCCCACAATCTAACAACATTTCCATTTTCTCTTTACCATTTTTTCTCTATTCAATCTTTATTATTATTTAAATACTCTCAACAGCTAGAACACTTGAGGACAATGCTGCAATTAAGGACATCTACCATTGGTTTCGTTTAATAAGGATTTCCACAATGCTTAAGAACAAAATAAAAACTCCCGCTGGACAACCAGACTGTTTAGTTGCATCAGACTCAAACCATTACAGTTTCAAGCTTAATGGTATGTTAATGATAACCCAAAAGAGAGAGATGCGCTTAATATAATGATGCTTTTGTTGCCTCTTAACATAGGTCACAGTAAAGTCCAACAAATGATGCCAGCAGTGGCCAAATTAATGCATTTTATCACCTCTTAAAAGAGAGACAACGGAAATAAAGCATGAGCAGCTGTATGATCTTCTACCATCTTTTAAGAAAGGAACTGATGCACTGATACAGATCAATCAAATGCCAGCATGATAAGACCATTTTCATTGGAGTGGATTTCAAGTTCTAGCAATCCTTGACATACTCATGTAAAATATCTCACTAGTATCGCACGTTATCTCCGCATGACACGGTGGCGTTCTCGTTTCCTGAAGCGCTCTAGCATGAGTTGATCTGTTGCTGCTTGCCTTTGTCCAGCTCCTGCTGCATCGGGGCCAGAATCATTTTGCTTGGACCCAGAAGCATCATCCTGTACACTTCTATCTTTGTATAACTCCGGATGTTCTGCAAATTAGTCACTTTTTTTTGTTAGCATCTAGAATGATTCAAAACAAGAGTAAAACAAAGTGATAGACCTCTGGAGAGAAAATTCCACAAGATTAAATTCATTGATAACTAAATCAAGGCTGACAAGAACACACCAAACAAACTAGCAGGCATACATATGTAGTGCAATATGAAAGAACAAAGGAAATCCAACCTCTTCTAAGTTTTTCAGCATAGTCTCTGCCACGCTGAAAATAATCAGCGCTGTAACTTGACGGAATGCTGAATTCTGATTTTGTCTTACCCATAAGTCTCTTTTCCTGTAGAAACTTTTTGGCAGCCTCTGTTTCTTCAATATTTTTTAGCTTATATCTGCAAACATGAAACCAAACCCATTAAATCTTCGTCAACAGCAAGGAAACATCAAAACAAGCACAAGAACAGCAATAAAAAACAAAAAAGGTGAAACTATCAAACTTAAGAAGAAAGGAATCTGGGACAAAAAGAACCACTCGAGAACATAAGCCATTGAAAAAGGAATTTTAGCTGAAAAGCCAAAGTCTTTAAAATCTACGGTTTATAACCAAAACTACAGGCAGTGAGTTGGCATACAGATCAATTTGTCACCCAAATAAATCCCGCATGCACAATGTATAACTTGAAAGAAAATGTGAAACAATTGATCGAATATTAAAAATACTTCTTCAACAAATAATTTAAACTATGAATACAGCCATTGCAACACATGTGAGAAAACATACTCAATTGGAAGCTGGATCTCAGCAATACCAGTAGTCCATTGAGTAGAGCTTTCTTCTGAATTTCGCCTTTTTACCTGACAACAAGCAAAAATTAATTCGTAACAAGAAAAACAAAACATACGCAATGCATATCAGAAGATTATGATGAAGCAACAAAATAAGCCTCTAAACGGAAGTTACAGCGTCTATTAACTGTAAACTAAAGTAATAACAACAAAATGGGGACATTGCACAATTGCACAATAAAGGGAAGCTACTCTACTCACTTTTAGATGCTCAGGGATTTTATATAGTTCATCTTCAGCACGTTTCAACTCATTCTCGACTTGATCTGCAGCATCTAATTTCTTGCCCGTCTTCTTCGCTAATTCATTCTCAACATATCTGACCCTATTCAAGTAACCAACTATATAAGAATAAGATGTTGCACTATAATCAATCAACTACCTTCAATTTCAACAATCTCAAAAACCTCATCACACATGACAAAACATAGTATAAAACCTAAATATACACAAAAATAAGAATCTACACACATATTAGGGTCTTCAACCAAAACAGCAGTCTCTTGAGCAAAAGTGTCCTGAAGAACAAGGTCGTCCTTATCGCCGCCATCACCATCATTCTTCTCGGCGGGTTTGGAAGCTAAACTGCCGCCAATTGCACTCTGCGGTTGCAAACTAGGGTTAGCTGGAATTCCCGATTTCCTTTCCCTCTGCTTCTGGAGGAGTTTAATCTCTTCCAATGCCATTCTGTTCCGTCAATTATAAAATAAATCAACATAAAACGAAACCCTAACATAGATTACCAAATCAGAATGGGAAAAATTGTTTTTTTTGTGTTGTTCAAAATTCAAATAAAAGTGGAAAAAGGAACCTTCTTTCTCGTTCATCGTCAGATTCATTGTTGTTATCAGATTGAAGGGGTTGATCTTCTTCTTCGATTGGGGCACTTCTCTTGCGGTAGTTCTTCTTTCGCTGTTGTTTGGAATCTTCCATCATTAACTGTTCTTAGCATCAACTTGTGTATCGTATTAACCAAATCTACAATTTCCACCCTGGTACTATCGTAATTACGAATTTTGGCGCCCTACTTTTGGTTTTGGTATGATGGTATCTACTTGTTATTGGGTTTTTACTTTTTAGTCTAGGTTTATCTTTACATATTGCTCATGATTACTAGTGTTAAAGATGAAATATATTTTTTTTCTATATGAAAACGGTTGATCCTTAAGTAGCCATGTATTTTATTTTGTTCCTAATGAAAGGCAATTAAATCCATAAATAAATTGGTTACTTTTGAACTAATGTTTTTCAATAATAATCAACAATATTTAATATCTATACATTGTTAATATAATGATTTATACACATTTAATATACTATTGATCATTATTTGATTAAAATAAATGATGAATAATATAATGACATAGTATAAAACTCATACATTATTTGTGCATATTTTTTCCCACCTTATATAAAAAACAAAAAATACACACAAAGGATATTATTGATCCTTAATTGTATGACTTGTAATCTAATTATTAATAAAAGGATATTATTTTGTGGAATATATAAAGGTAAGAGAATTTAGGATGAATATATATTATTTTTCTAGTAGAATCAATGAACCACAAAAACTAAAAAGAAACAATACACTAAAAGAGAATGGTTATGGTGAGAGTAGATGTGAGTGATGTGATGATAAAGCATTAGTAAAAAAAGTCCTTTTAACTTTAATCCAAAGCAATTGAGGAAAAGGGGCCATGTTGAAATTATTTTTAAGTCTTTATTTACTAGTAAAAACGCTAATAAATATTCATGTTAATAAAAATGAACATGCAGATTTAGTTAGTTGCTATTGTAAAATGCAAACATTGACAAACCAGTGAAGAGGGGTTTGGTGAAAGATGCATCATTCATTCATTCATTCCTAGTCGCTCAAGGAGTTGATTTTTTCCCACAAAAAAACTTTTAATTGGTCAAAATTAAATTTTGTTTTTCTTTAGTCAGCAATAAGAAAGAAATTGACTCTTATGAGTGGTGCACGTATTACCAAATCTGAACAACTTTGGGGAGATTGGTCTCTAGAGACCCGACACCAACCACTTCAGTTCTACCATTCCTTTCAATGTTTTACATGTCCAAATCTTTAATAAGCAAATTGAATTCAGTCACATTATTTGGACTGTCTTCCATTATTAACATAGGGTGTGAGAAAAAATATATTGACTAACAATGTATTAGTTTTATATACTCTTATCATTTGTATTTAATTATTATTAATTTTAAAAAAAAAATAATTCAAATAAATGGTGAATAATATAGTGATCGTGTATATTCGTTTTTTATAATCATTTTTTATTTGAAATGGAAGACTATTATTGCACATAGAACTAAGCAATACAAAAGTTCAGGAATTCAGGGTGTTCGTGTGACAAATTTCAGACTATAAAATTTTGATAGGTTTTATTCTTGGACTCACGCCTAATTTGATCACATGACTGAATAATGAATAATCGGGTTACCCCAACACGTTAATAAAACATATAAGTTTGAATATTCCTATTATAACTGAATCATAACTACTTAACTAGACATTTGTCTAGGTCTCATTAGATACATAAGGGGCATTAATATTCCTCCAAAAGAGATTTATTCATACACAAGATGATGAAATATCATTACTAAATCATAAAATTAGAGAAATGATAAAGTACACTTTTTGATGTATATTAAAAATAAATAATATAAATATATTAGCATGAAGCAAAATGTTATTGATATAAGTAAGAAGTCTTATTTATTTTACATCTATACTATGTATAAAGCCAAAACTTGAAATAACTTCTTTCATGGTGTAATTTTTATTTCCTATTTTGGCCTTCACATTATTTAATTTTTATAAAAAAATTATATAATCCTAAACAACCACCACCAATACATTAATTAATCATATATCTCACCTTAAATTAAACATTATCATAAACAAACAAAAATATAATATAAAGTATACCGAACACAACAAATACATTCTAATTCAAAAAAATAAAATATATAAAAATTGAATGTATAGTATCACACAATATTCGCCGGCAGACACAAAATGTCTGTACACACTAGTAATTATAATTAAATTATACATTCTAAAATAATGTAAAGCATAGGAGGACTTAAAGCATAATTTGAAATTAACCGGAAAGTATACTGAATCTAATTTCTAAAATATCAACATGACACAATTATCTGGGCTTATAGATGAGTTGGTGGGAACTGGGAGGAGACAAAATTTGCATGCAATTACATTAACATACAAGGTAAAAATCCATCTGAGACTTTAGATGGATTACCTTGCAAGGATCTTTATATAAAATTATAACCATCTGGCTTAAAGATTGATGTCTGTTTTATTCCAGAGATTTATTTATTTTTAATATTATTAAGGGATTCCTCACCCTAAGGAACTAATTCTTTTCGAAGTTGATAGCTGTCATTTCCAACAAGTATCACTCTTAGAAATTAAACATTTAACCTTTTGGTCATTCCAAAGGTTTAACATGTCTTACACCACTAGACCAAGACTTTGTTAGTAGAGATTTATTTTTATTTTTTTTATTTCTCACAAGTATCCTCACACTAGATGCAATCCTGTCCAAACTGGTAGCATCTACAAGTATGTGAAAGTAACTCTTCCGGCATATATTTTTTTCATTAAGAAGACTTAAACCAGAGAAATCAAGTATGTAAATGGCCTCACTGTAATGTTTATTGGTCATTTTTAGATTATATGATGAATATATTTGGAATGAAGCAAAAGTGAAAATCAGCAAGGTAATTTTGAAATTATGTCTCATTTCGAAATAATCCAAAAGACTAATTTTGATTTCTAAAATCATTTTTGCTCCTAGCCCAAAATTGTTACATTATCATAGGCAACATGCAAATATGAAGGCAAGGCACCTAGCAAAAAATTAAATACAGAAGAAGCATTCAATTAAAAGAAAGAGAAAAAACATAATTATCCTGAGGATCTCCAAATCCTCCCCTCCAAAGAAACCACCATAACAGATACATCATCATGATATTTACGTCTCTCTCCATGAGGAATATCAAGCAATTCATGAAAATCCATTCCTGCACCCCAAAAATGTAACATAACAAATACATTAATGAGAAAGAAGAAAAATCAAATGTTCCATTTATACATATGTTGAAAAATGTTGTAGACAAAATATCACGTGCCATGATTGAGGATTTTGTCAAATTAAGAATTAACCATCTTGTAGAGGCTACACTAAACTACCGAGTGAATTCAAGAAAACCCCCTTATCATACCATGTACGGAATAGAGTGGGTGAAATAAGTCTTGTATCAAAAAGGAACAAGAAAAGGGAGTAACATATAAAATGTACTTATGAGCCTAATGCTTAAACATTCTTGAGTTAAGATGTGTTAAACCCACTTCGGGTCTGTATGCGAGTTGAGTTTTGGAGGGAAATGGGAAGCTTGGGAGCCACAAAGAACACTTATGAGATAGCTTTGAAGTCTTCCATTTCTCTTTCTTCCCTTCCAAAATTCAACTAACAAACAGATGTCACTTAGCTCTTAAGATCTTATGCCGATCACTGTTTTCCAAAGTCTAATATCTTCTAACAACCACAGTAAAAAACAAAACTTTCAAAAGCCAATGCAGCTAATAACATCTATCTCAGCTAATAACATCTATCTCCAAGATTCTAGACAAAGAAGCATCAAAGTAGTAGGTTTGTAAAAAACAAAATGACGGCTATTTATGTTTATGGATTAAACTACAATAATCAAGCATAGTGAAGTTGGAAACTTTTGACATCTCTGACCCAGAGTGGTAGCTTTCTCTATATGGAGTAGGATGAAAGAGTAACATGTGGCTCTTTCATCAATATTGTAGGGCCACCTCCATAAAAATAGAACTCTGTCTCTACTAACTACTAGGAAAAGATGTTCGGGTTCGAAGGATTTGCTTAAGAACTTCAAATGGAAGCCAGAGTCGAGAAGAGCATGTATAGAAAACTACTCAGATATAATATGTTAACTTTGGTAGTAATATGTGACAGACTAGGAAAGTGAAATAACTGACCATTCTTTTTAGCAGCACGGAGGAGAAGCTCTGCAATAAGGTACTGTGCAGGGTCACCTTCGGGGACATTTTCCATGAACCATGTGACATGGGCAACTACCTCTTCATTGCTGAAATATTGGTAAAGCCCATCAGAGGAGAGTACCAAGAACCGATCACTTGAGGAAAGTCGGTGATGCAGAACAGAAGGTGTGCAACTTAGGTAAGGAGCGGTTCCCACATAATCAACTTGAAACATCTCCAGCAGGGCTTCGTTAAAAGACAGCTAAAACAAAGCAATCAATGTTAGAAAAGGTTTGAATGTCTGCATCTAACGGATTAAACCAAACAAATAAGCAAGGTATCATGGTTGTCATCGTCATAAAAATTTTAGTCAAAAGCATGCAAATTAATTTTAGTCAAAAGCATGCAAATGATTTTCATTTGTCATCCTCCCAAACCTTAGTAGCCTGAACAATAATATATGGATAGCTTGAGGTAATTTAACTGACAATGTAAATAGAGCATCCGATTATACAGAAGTTGCTAGCATTTTCTTGTAAATATAAACTAATAGATCTTTACATTCAATCCCTACTATTCCAAATGAATCTTAACATATACAAGTAATGGTCAGTGACAAAGTGTGTGGGGTTAAAACAATAATATACCAAAACACAATCTGCTAATCCAATTCTGCATCTTTTCCTCAACTCTCTCTATAATGTAGAGTAGTAGACTAGATCTCATAAGTCAAAATATGGATTAACTAACCACTGATTATGTCACCCATTATTACCCACCCACAAACAGGGTAAACCCTATGAAAAGAGGACCATTCTGGTTCGCTCTTGTCCTGCTTGGGTCTGTGACTGCCCCAACTACTTTACATGTATAAAAAAATCCACCACAAACATATTCATTCTTGCAAGAGAACCACTATCAATAGGGATTAGGAGAAAGTTCAGTTTAAACAATGTGGACCAAAAAAATGTCAGCTAAAAATATCGGTCACCTAGCAAAGCAATAACCAAACATTCATAATCTTGTGGGCCCAGATTCCAAGAGACCTATGACTACTCCTTCCAATTAATAGATTGCCTAAAACAGACAACTCCAGTCCAGTGAGGTCCATGACTTAAGATGCACTTTATACCATCATACATTCACAAAATATTGAACTATAATCTGCCAAATCATATGTGGAAAATGTTTCATAAAAGGATGTTTACAAATGGAAAATTAAACAACTCTGAAGGCCAGACATAACGATCATGAAATGTAATCTTCCAAGTCAAGGATGAAAGTGACAAAATGGAACTTATAGCTAATAGATTGTGACATTTATGTGACATCTCCCCAACCTATATTTTATACTTCTATTCATATAATCATTTAACAATCAAGTGCATGGTTCTACCTGAGAGAGTTAATGGTAAAAGACTGAAATAAGATAAATGGCAAAAATGGATGCAGATGCCAGCCAGTCACACGCAGCTTTTAACGACAATAAGATGCATAAATAGGATTTCAGATTCCCTCTTTTTATTGCAAGTATCACTTCTCAAAGCCAGCCATCTTAAAAATTTCCCCTTAATTTAATTTTCCTTGACGCAAAAAGATGAGTTTCAATGAAAGAAAACTACAAGGAAATAAATCATCTCATCCAGAGCATCAATACTCCTCAAAAGAGAATAAATGCAAATAAAAAACCAATATGTACAAGCTACAATGGAAGAGAAAGGTAAATGAAGATAAAAAATGTAAACAAGCTACAATTGCCAAATTATACTCTGAAGCTTTGACAGATGCACCTTTCAGAAATTTTCTATCTAGGTGATAAATGGTATCCACACACATAAACAGAAACAATGAACCTAAAAAAAAGTAACTTACAGGTGCAAAGTCAGAATTCGTAATAAAGACACGGTCACTACACACACATATACCTTTTTTCCTTATTTTTTTGTATGTTAAGAAAAAATAGCAAGTATGAAAGCATGTGGAATTGCTACCTATAAACTACAGACAAAAGGACTGCAGCAAACAAAATTTCAGATAGGTCAAAATCAGAAGATCAACTGACCCTCTTCAAGAACCCGGCACCAAATGCTCTGCTGACTTTTAATTGTCCTTTCACTCGATCATTTAATATGGCTTGATTATCATCAGGATGTTCTGCTTTTATCCTAAAAACTTCCTGCAGAAAACAGCCAAAATTAAAATATTCAGTAAAAGTGGCACTTCATCAAATACCCTCAACAATTTCTTCTAGTAAATCAATGTTTCATATTTTAAATATGTTCGGTGATATATGATCCAAGTTTTTGCTAGCAAGTGTATCTGTTTGTAGAATATGAGAGAAATCCTAATGCAAAATGAACTTCAAAACAATTCTTGTCTGAATTAGATAACTGTGCCTGGAAATGGATTTTGCCATTTACGAAATACATTTTGCTTCATATTTATTAGAATTCAGTGAAGAACGAAAATTCAATGTCTCACCAAATGACCAACAACTGTTCTGGACCATAACTGGATACGTAATACACATTATTGTTGGCGATAGTCATCAATGCATTATACAATTTATCGCATTTCAAACATTTTTTTTATGAAAAATAGGAACAAAAATGCCGAACATAAAACAATAATACATGCCAGCCTAGTAGATGAAACTTTAGAAATAGAAGATTTGACCATGGTTTATTGAGACTTCCGAATAAGTATCATGGTTATTTGATTCACCAATACAAGAAAAAGGCAGAAAGACACCTCTTCAGTATTTGTGCTATGATCTGTGGAAAGCTGAACAGCCCTCATTTTCAATCTGCACATGGATATCTCTCTGTTTTTGTTCATCCTATTAACATGACTGTTTTGATTGTGAATTGGGGACTCCTCCGAAATCCGATCCAGCTCCATGCGTACTAATGACTCTCTAGATCGATTTTTATGCCTTGCATCATCCTTGACAAAACTTGGATTAGGATGACGATCATTCGGTCTTTCTTGAGCCAAAATCACACAACTATCTCCAAGGTTCATGACATAAACATCTTGATCCTTCATCAGCATCACTAAAACACATGACCCCATTAAAGCAAGCTCTGGATTCCTGTCCAGATTATTCTCCACCATTTCCATGTATGCCTCTTCTGTTCTCTCAAGGGCTCGTTCCATTGCTCTTAAAACTGCATTATGATCGACTCCAGACTTGCATTTTCTAATGGGACCCGAGGCTTCCACTAGTTTCTCATCAACAAAAGTTTCGTCCCTATCCCAATCATAACTCCAAGGAAAAAGTTTCTTACACAAGGCCTTTGGCTTCCTGTACATTTTTCTGATTTTTGAACTGATAAATGACTTCCTTGAATTCTGTCGTTGTCCTGAAACAGAAAAGGCACTCACCGGCTCCTGGTTAGATGCTCCAAACCTAATGCCTCCGTTTTTTCCTGATGTAGAGGGATCTTCATCCTGATCTTTGGAACTTTCTTCGTTTAAATTAGATGAGCTTGGTCTCACACTCTCCTCTAGTGTTGATTCCCTAGGAACAGAAGAATCCTTACCTTGTTCTGAGACCGAAAAAAGACCCTGCTCATCCCATGACTCCATCTGAAGTAGCTCATAAAGACGGACACTTTTTCTACCTTTACTAGGCAATTGTCCAAGTGGTGGAACAGAAGTTGGAATAGTACACGAGATACTAGAGCTTCCACAGTTAGGTAACCGGTTTTCAGCATTTTCCTCAACTATCTCACTGTTAGATGATTGATCCTTGATCATTACTGAACCAGAAGAAGATTCTAAAATTCCTTGATTTGAATTAGAATGAGTATCAGAATGTTCCTCCCTACTGCTTACTGGAGCGGGCATAGGTTTTACAGTTTTAGGGACTTCAGGTTCACATGGATGTGGATCTACAGGATTATCTTCATAATCCCAAAGTAACCCTTCCAATTCCTTGTCTATAAATCTGTATAGATGGCTCATCAGAAAATCAGGTGCATCTGGTCCACTAAAACCATCATATATCCCAATAAACAACCACCCTTGTTCTTCAGAAAGCACTACATGAACCCTATCTTCACCGGCCTTGCCCTGAGCCCACTGCAAATTATGTGTATTTCTATACTCCATCTCAGATGACCCAACTTCAACACAGTTTCTAGCAACTTCTGATCGAAACTTCGTCTCTTTGGAATGCCAAGCTAGTTGGGTCACTGGGTGAAACAATAACCGTTGCATCCAACCTCCACCTGCGGAATGCTTAGAGAAGGTCCGAGAAAAGGTGTTCTTCATTGGCCCGCTTACACTTCTCATAAGATTCTGGAGACGAGGCCTCCGACGACCACGTGCAAGAGGCGCTGAAAAGTTGGATTTATGATTATCATCAAGAGGACCTGACATAACTCCCTTCTCTATTGGCCCAGACATGAAACCACCGCCCTTATCCAATGGACCTGAGGCAAAACCTCTCTCCAAGGGTCCAGACATGAAACCATTCAAAGGTCCAGAACCACGGGGAACAGGCTGCAATGGGATTGCAGCAAACGAGGCAGTTCCCTCAAACGATGCAGCAGGTTCCAGGGCATCACTGGCAAACAATGCACTCTGGTTACCTGTTCTTGCAGTTGAAACATTGGCACTGACCGAAGCCCCAGAAATTGTCTTAAATGTAGTTTCCGGACAATTCTTGCCCAGCTTGTGTAGGCCAGAAGAGTGTTCCATGCTATCATGCCTAAAGGATCCACTCAACGTTTCGGAATCAAGGGTACTTGAATCAAGTGTATACCTCTCAGAATTCGATGGGGTAATGGCAGGAGATTCAAAAATGGATGGCCTCACATAACAGAAGGAATGGCCTAACCCTTCATCTAATGGCTCTAAAAACTCCAAATCAACACCACCTTTGCCATTAAATGGAACCAAACAACCAACAACACGAGAAGTACCATTACCCATTATTGCAATAACATATACAACAATCCCAAACAGTTACCTAAGATGCAGATATATGGTTTATAAACCAACACACCCTCAACAAGTACAGATACATAAGATAAACCAAACTCCTTGAAAACCCCAAAACTTGAAGAACAACCCCATGATGATTACTCAGCTCACCATGCATCATCATAAAACACAAATTCCCATGTGCTATTTCCACCAAAACTAACATAAAAATACACTCTTTAGCTCAGTGGGTGAGTATTTCAAACAGTACCAAATAGATAAGCTAAGAAAAATTAAAAAAATCCAAAATTTATTAGAAACATGGTGATCTAACCTTGTGGGTAGGGTTGGATCAAGCAAAGTTGGAAACAGATCTAAGAGCAACAGAAACAAACACAGAAACCCATTTCAGAATTCATAATAAAAAAATGTTCTTTCATGCTCTTGCTTATGGAATCTGAGAAATAAACATTGGAGGGAAGCATGGCCAAAGTGATTCTTTCACACAAAAATTTGAATCATTGGGTAATAGCCACTACTACCTTGAGTTGAATATGTCAAAGAAAAAATGTTTTTTTTTCTTCAGAAATGGAGTGAGGAGTGTGTTTTGGAATAATGGGGATAGTTGAACTTAAAGGCAAAGTGAAGATGGGGTTTTGATTCAAATATTTTAAAATGAGACCAAAATAATTATAAAACAAATAGAGACTTGGTTGGATGATGAAGAATCTGGTCTCAGTTCATTTAGAAAGGTCTCTCTTTCTTGGAGTTTTCAAATGGTTTTCCGGAGGGTAAAAATTAAATATAAAAGTTGATGTAACAAAAGGTTGGTAATTAAGATTATTATTTTGGATTTAAGGTTGGTAACAAAAGGTTGGTAATTAACAAATCATTCACCATTAATTTATGATTTGTTAACAAAGGTAATATAAATAAAGAGTAGATAAGGAGTTGACAGTGTAAAAAAAAAAATTACTGTATCAGTCCATAGATTTTAAACTCTATTATTTTTGTTAGTTTAGTAATCAAGATGATTAATTAATGACTAAAATAGAAAAAATGGTTATATCATTTTTTAAGTAAATCATAATTTATAAATAATAAATAAAGAAAGAAAATATAAAGTTAAAATATAAATTCTAATGTTATCTTGAAATTCTAAAATATTAATAAATCAAAATATTTTTTGTTGTTAGTACCCAAGTGAATTAGGGTTGATTAAAGTAATTTGTATGTAAGGTTCATCTAAAGTAATTGATAAGATATTTTATTAATTAATTTCTTAATATAATATTAAATATTATCTTTCATATATAAAAAATTTGTACCCAATTTTACTCGAAATAAACTTCAACCTCAATAAGAATTTAATTTTAAAATTGTCATTCTGGAGTTAATGGCTAATTTGGTATCACCTAAAAAAATTTCCTTGAACTAAAGTACTATTTATCATTACTGTACAATTTAATACCTATATCCACTGGTATTTTGATTTTATAATAATAAAATAAGGAAATAATGTTAAATATTGATTTGTGGAAATATCATTATTTAAGAAATCTTTTTACATTAACTATACGTAGATTAAACTAATTTTCCTTATATCAAGCTATTTAGGTAAAATAAAACTTACAAATAACAAGCAGGTATATAATGGAAACTAATAAAATAATTGTGTTGAAAAGTTGAGATTGTTGTATAATAAGGGTTTGGTAACTTTTCTTCTTTGTTTATGTGATTCTCCCTAGGAATGATTGCTGTATTTTTTGGTGCTGTGTAAGTCAATAAAGAAGCCCTACCCCATCATCATTCTCATCAATGAAATTGGATGAATGGGTGGGACACGAACCGTTCAAATAAATAAATACACACATTTTTTACCAATTTTGTAGCATTAAGATAATCTATAAATCCACTTTGTCAGAATATGAGAATACCTTCCAATTTCCAAATTATGTTCATCAAGAAAATAATCAATAGACACAAAAAGAAAATGGCACCGTGCTCATTTTTTTCCTTCCTTGTGATTTTGCTTTATTCTTCCAAAAGAAACATAAGCTAAAAATGCATTTGCCTTATTACTTGTTTTCTACTATGTGGTTGTACTTGATTAGGATAATATAATAAAAAGATAATTTTGTTTTTAATTTCACTCTTTTATTTATTTATATATATATGGTTTGAAAGTGTATTTCACTTTGTACTATGATTGGGGAAATTTTCAATGGAAAGATTAGTTGAACTCAAATATTGGAGGAAATAATTTTTTAAAGAATAAGAGAAGACGATATAAGAAGAAAATTGTGTATAATATTTTCAAGTTGTGGACAACATTTTCCTTTAAAGCTTAATCCAACCCCACATATTTTAAACTTTGGTGTAATACATATTTTAAACTTTGGTGTAATGCAGGTTAGTGGTTAATTGTGAGATATAATGTAGACCCTATAGTATGGTTTGCACTCTCACAACTCAACTTAAAACAACATACTATTGTTTATTACTTTTGTTTAATAATAAAGGGTATCTCTCACCTATAAAAAAAACTAATCTTTTTAAGTTGTATGTTTATTATTTTTAACATAGCTTGCAGGATTCCAATAAAATCTTATATATTTTATTGTTTGTGATGTGATAATATGTTTTCATCTTTGTATCCATTCAAAGATTTCCACAAGGTAATGAGTGATATTAACCATATTTAAAGAAAAAATAATGTGACTCATTGATGTCACATGTTTGACTTATGTAAGTTGCAAATTGCAGGAATCACAGGAATAGATAATGATGTCCAGAGGGTCAATTCTGTGCTTCCAAACACCCCACAAATAATGAATAATGATGCATTAACTTAACTGGTTGACATTTATGTTTATCTGTTTCCAAAGCTTCCCCTTGCTTTAACACGCTTTGCACTCTTCTTCATGATTTGCTCAGCAGCTCCCATTTGTCAAATGAATTATTATTGTCTATTTCAATTTATTTTCTTAACGCTTTTTATTTTTAATGTAGTGAAGAAATTTAAGCGTGAAAACATATTATGTCATGTCAGACTTTGCCTTAAACAAGTTGAGCTTATATAACATATAGGAGATGAGTCAGACCTGTTAGCTTGTTTAAAAAAAATACAAAGCCCTTGTTTAGCTTGTTTAAAAGTTTGGTATGACCTATTAGTATACTTAAAGACCTATTATACTATATTATCTTGAAATATGTCATCATATCTACATTTAAATAGATTAATATGCATATTTTTAACTAGACGTTTATAACACTAACGGTTAAATTATATTTGTGTTTATATTTTTTATATTAAAATTACATATATATTAACATTACTTGTATTAAAATTATATAATATGAATATTATTATCTAAATAGGCTTTTCAAAAAGTCTGAATCTGACCTATTTATGGGAAAAATCTAGCATGACCTAGTTTATTATAGACAAGGTAATAAACCTCTGATAGGTGGTCTGACTTGTTTTCACTGTATGAAGAATTATTTTATTTACACTATGAAGTTATAATTTAAATTATATTTTTATTTTAAAGATTTAATGTGTATAGACTGACAGTATAAATGTTTTTTACATTGTCGACAAATCATCTGTCATTGATTTGTTAACTACCATTGACTCTCAAATAACAAAAATATAAATCAATAATGAATAATATGTTGACAGTATTAAATTTTTTTACACTATCAGTACATAAATTTTAAACTCTTATTTTAATTATATTCATCGTTTAAAAAGTTACACTCAGATTTTATGCCGAAGTTACCAATATAATGTGTATATAAATCATGAGTGATTTATATTAATGCAAAATGATTTGTATTGTTTCAATGGGAATCAATATAATTTATTTTTTTTATCATGCAATCTTATGTACTTCATTTGAGAATAAGTAATTAGAGAATATAATTTTCTCTTACCATATTTTACTGTTACTGAAAATTTATATTTCTTCTACCTTTCAACATATTCTTATTATTTATCTAAAATTAAATCTACTAATCTTGTCTATAGAAAATAATATCATTATTAATAAATTTACTTATGTGGGTGTTAACTTATAAAAATAAATTTATTGAACTAAAATTTGGTTCCTACTTATCAAAATACTAATAATTTTAGAAATAAACAATAATTACCAACAAACAAATTATAGTTGAGCCCTGTTTCCCTTATTCAAGATATGCCAGACTCTCTTAAAACACTTACTAGCAAAAGCTTTTTTCCACCGATTAGTGCTATAACAGCAGAAATTTCAGCACTATTCTTACTAGCAAAAGTCAATTAATTATATATCAACATCCAAACTTCAAGCCGTATCACACATCATAGATTATTTTCTTTGAGATTTTGAAATTGTTAGTGTGGTCATCCATATATGAATTGTGTAGTTGTGGCAGCTATACATTATTCATTAGTGGAAATATAAAAGAAAATGAGATATCCAACTTTCGTTTTCTTTAGAATAAAATATAACAAATGAATACTTGGATAAATATAATTGGAGTGCACTTTAAATGTAGTAGAACTATAGTGAATTAGAAATCACATAAGGATTTCCCACTACTCTACCAAACATGTGTTGCATGGTTATTGGAATTTAGTGCAATTCAATTTCATCACGCAAATAGTGTCAACGATTAAATAAATTTTACAGAAAATGGAAATTAAAAAGTCTTGCAAAACATGACTGATTCCACAAGCACCAACTCCACATTGTTGACTAACTAAACCCACTAGATAATGACGATGGAGTAAACTATGTGGCCCCATTTGTTCTCTTTTCAACGCTTATAATGAACAAATAAAATAAAATAAAAAACCATGACTAAGGTCTAAGGTACGTATCATGTTATGTTAATAAGACATATGGGTGTGGAATAATAAACACCCTAAAGATATATTATATATCTGAAGTGGGTATCTTCGACCAAAGTCTTCGCTCACAAAATCTAATTTAAAATTTTAAACGGTGATAAGTGAGGCAACCCACCAATTATGCAGTGGAACATTCTCTATTAAGAATGAAGATCACTTATATTATATGACATTATTATTTAATTAAAAAATGACAATTTATCACAAAGAAAAATTATAAAAACGTAAATTTATATTTCTATATTATTTTTTGGAATTTAATTCATCATAAATATTAAGACATGATCATGAAGGGTTAAGGGTGAAAAGAATGAAGCACATGCATATGCATATGTGAGAAACGTATTAATTGAGATGACAAAACATTTAACGTTAAATATTATAATCTCAAGTACATGATTATGTGATCAATATTGATTGATATCCATATCTTCATAACCACTCACTAACTAATTAAAAGCATGGTTCTAAAACAAAAGAATAAATATGAAAGTGTTTTCATGGGAGTAAAATTGGGAAAGATATGTATCGGTGAGGCTCAATGTATATTCATCATATTCTTCATTTACCATCATAGTTTTATAAGATAAAAAATGCAAATGTGAGTTAACAATGATGGGTGCATATAATTGTTTAGGAGCATCTATAACTTCACTTAAGTATTAGTTCACCGTATAATACAAGTATATTTGTTCTAATTTGTCCAATAAAATAGTGTCATGTTTGGGACAAAATTTGATGTGTTATTAAGTGTGTCACAGCTCTTTTGCATTTATACAAAGTACAGCCTATGTTTTCACGTGATGCCTGATTGCATGTACATAATATGCGGACTGCGGTAAGCCTCTTCACATCTCTTTCGCAGTCTAAACTAGAAATGGGCGAGTATACTGAATTAGTCTCTCAAAGCTAAAACAATGTATAAGATAAAAGATATTAAATTTTAAATATTTTGCTTAAATGGAGTTTTTAGTTCAATTTGATTGGACCATAATAAATTTGGATTTGGGTTGGCCTTATGTATTCAGTTTTAAGCTATTAGAAAAAATTTAGTATATAAATAAGAATTTGAATATATTTTCTGATTAATTATATATTTTCTTATATATTAAGAGAATAAATTATCTCGTTATATTAGATGACAATTTATCTCTTACAGAAGTATAACATGTTTATTTTTTTGTTTAATTTTAGGAATATTTTCATAGAAAATAATGAAGTATGATAAATGTCATGATTTTATTGAATAATTTATCTCATTGTATCACAAGATACATTATTCACATCTATTAAATACTAGTTCCCCCACTCTTTGGTTTTTCCTCTCTTACTCGAGCATTTAGCAGTGGTGTGGATGTTTAGTATGTCTTCTCTTATATTCACTAATTTATTTACTTCTTATGTTCTGCTTTCACCAAAAACTCATATGCATCTCTACAACATGTTTGTCTTGTCTTAATGTGCCATTTTCTTTCTATGTAACAACAAGAAGCCTAATTCTTAATCTTATTTTTACATGGATTTCAAAATATTTCTTTTCTGCTATGCAAAACAGAGTCAGTTTGTTAACCTGTTTTGACAGGTGTTTATTAGATTATTATGTACCTTAAACAAGATGTCTATGTTTTAAATGAGTATATACGAAATTTGTTATTGCTAAAGACAAAAACCATTCTAGTTATATCTAAAGAAAAAATGGTATGCGACTATGAGGCTTTGAGTTGATATTTTATGTATAATATACATTTATTTTTAGCAATCTGTGACTATTTTTGTTTTACCTTTTTAGTAGTATGTTATAAAAAAATAGATAACTCCGAAAAGAACATCATATATGGTCCCTATGGATGTACATGCAACATTATTTTGAATTTGATTGTCCAATTAATGTGATGTATCATGTAATACCAGTAGTAGTTGACTAACTGTTAGTAGAATGAAAAGTGGGGTAAGATAAAGAAAGAAATGTCATGGTCATGCGTCAATAATAGTAGTTCAAACTGCATACTTTTCTTATTTAGTTGTATTGAAGGTAAAACAAATGCAACAAAAACTTTTTCAAACAATGGGTTATGTCTCTCAACTGTTGCCTACTTTCTACATCACTGGTCCAACCACACAACTACCTTCTACTTTCAATTCCTTGTTCTCTTTCCAACGTGGCGTATAATTCATGTCCAAATTTAGGTGTCATAGCAATGTTTTATTGTCTTGTTAGTAAAGCATTGAATTAAAATTAGAGTACAAATTATGTCAACGTCAGAATGTAGTTCTCTTGTTTTTACATGATTTTAGCTCACACAATTAGCTCTAGATATTAATAAACCAATGCAAACTGTAGTTAACTCGCGATAGAAGTGCATGCTGACTAACGTAGTGATTAGAAGGGTATTCAATTGGGGATTGCCTCAATATATATTACTCTATGTATACTTTTATTTTCATTGGTAAGAAAATATAAATTTCATTTATATTTAATTCACATTTTACTATTCTGATCAATGAAAATCAATGGATACATGAAGTGATATAAACTTTGGGAGAGAAAATGTGTTTCACTTCCGATGTAAGGTCACACTTTTAGAAGGGTCTTCAATTGTAAGGTCACACTTCTTATATTTCTACTTTATTTCTTCTTTGAACTTGATATGTTTAATTGGGTCCAAGCCCAATACCCCTATACATAACTTGACATATCCTTTTTCTTCTGTTTTATATTAACACTCTTTTTCCACAAGCTCCCTTTAATTACTTTATAACATTGAACAAACAATATTTGCTTTTAAAATAACAATGGATAGATGACTAATGGTTATAAAGTAGATTAAGAAAGGGAGATTTACCAAGCACACTATCTCAACTCAGTAGAATCAAAGTGTAAATGTGCAAAAAATGGAAGACTTGTAAAAATTGTACAAATGAGAGGTGCTGTGTGTGCAAGTATTTGTGAATAGCAATATTCAATAAACTATACTTGTATTCATTTTTCCTGCAATTCATGCATCATTACATAACTCACTCCAATTGATGTACATGCACAACCCTGTCACTAGCTTTTTGAGCTTCCTTCCTAATGGATGCAAGGTTCTTTTTTATCTCATTGCAAAGCCGACCCTCTATGAGACGAACAGGCAACCACATCTTCGGTTTAACATCGATGATATAGGAGAGAGTTGTATTGACTTTTTGAATTTGAGACTCCTCACAGCTTCCAATGTTGAATTGCTGCCAAACCATCATTGTTTAAACAGTTAGCATTGTTTGTATGTCAACCTTGTTGAATATCTACGAACTTTTTTGTTACATTCTTATAATTTGTTCAGCATCTTTTAAAACAAACTAATGAACAAATTGGAAATTGAAGAAGGCTTCTATTTGGAGAAAGGCAAGCCAACAGCGCAAAAGATTCATTTTTTATTCAGAAATCAGTGTCAACTTGGTCAACACCTAATTACACAAATTTGAATCTCCAAAATATGATAAAGTTCACATCTAATTGGTCACCAAAAAAGGCTGGCCAAGATCCAATAAGTATAAAATGTTGATTTTAAGAACTAAAAGTTCGACTTTTTTTCCAAAAAACATTAATGACACAGAAGAGTGTCTCAAACTCTGATTTATTTAACTGTGTGTATGTTTAATGCTGGATGCAGAAGAATGATAAAAACTGCGGAACAAACAAAAATCCTACCTGCAAAATGGACCATTTTCCTTCAAAGAGTTGAAAATCTCCTTCAACCATTTTGAATTCGATATCCCGTTTCATACTGGAAGGAAGACACTCCAATTCTTTCTCATAACAATCTACAACTCCTTTAGCATTAAATTTTATCCCAAATGCCAGGTTCTGTTGTCCAATCTGTTCAGATAATGTAACAACAATTGCTGTAATGCAAACAAAATACATAAACAAGGAAAATTCTATAAAAAAATATCAGTCTAAAGTTCAGGTCACAGGAAAGTAAAACATGCAATGGAGTTGAATTTATAAAGGTTACAACTTAGAGGAAGTAAATTAGGTAAAACCATGTTTGGCCTCACAATAATGTAATCCAACATAAAGTGTGATTTTAACCCTGGCATTCACCAAAACCAAAACTCTTTTATTTATTTTTTGCCAACTCCTAAATTATAACTCAGTAATATGCATAAGAACACATTGACTCAATTTCTGAAAGTAAAATGCGGCACAAACTAACTTGTGCATATCATATCCTTTACTCAAACCATTGTTCCCGTATCTTTTACCAACAATTGTTGCCTTGAAGATTTCCAAGTCAGATCTGGAAATAAAATAACTGCAGCTCTAACTTAAAACATAATATGCGAACATATATCATCAAGCTGGATGCATTTCGAATCTCTCTCACAAGAGTCACTCATGAACATCAGTGCTTCAACACTTGTACAGAGCTAACTGTTTGTAACATAATGTTGACCTAAAGTTTGATTTTATCCACACTACTTGAGGTGATTGTGCATGTCTGTGAGACTAATCCACTTAATATTTAGCATTTAAAACCACTCTAAAGGAATGACAGTCTAGGACAAAAATAACTATGAAAGCAAGAAGAAGGTTCATGATGTATACACAAGTATATTGCATTAGAAAAGTCTCCAGTTTTGAAATTATCTAATGAAGATTCATTCCGTTTACAATAAGGACCATAAGATCCATTACACAGAACCAAAATCAACTATCAGGATGCGGGAAATTAAGTACTGATTCTCTTCGGTATGTTGCTTATCTCTTATTTTGTTTATAGTGGCATATAGAATTATAGATAGTGCAAGCTTTAAAGGTTTATTAATCTTGAGGGTCTAGGTACAAAAGACATGTTCAAAGTTCACTTCCCAAGGTTTTATCTCCGCCATTCAAAGTTTCTCAATAAATCGCTGTCTACATTTAGTGCAGTAGAAAACACTCTTTGCAAGTTTGTGCCACACGCCCACATGTTTGAAATCTAATTTAAAGTGATCTACACAGCAATAGCAACAACATAAAATGCAATTGTACTTTTTTTAACTTATTGCATATATTCTCTTAAAGAGATGCTCAATCCAAACAATATCCAAAAGCAGTGGAAACTGCCACCTATGAATTGCTCTAACTTTCATAAAAAGGAAATAATTAAATAAAGCAGAAACAACACTGAGGCAAATAGGATGGAACCACATGAGATGTTCGTTAACTTGTTCCTACCGCATAGTGAAACCAAAATGTTCTACATTTTAGTCTCATCCCATGTCCACTTTTAATCTATCTATAACTTATAAGTACACCAAACATTGAGCAGAACATATGAACCCACCCTGTTTTGACAAGTCAACCAAACTTTACCAAACATATTAATTGAAAGTTGGCAAATTAATCAAATAAATTGCAAGATATGAATGACACTGACAATAACATGCAACTAATTTCATAAAAATTCAAACTTCAAACTAATCAAAGACACTATACAAAGAGAGTAACCTGCAAAAGGCGAGCATATTTATCACCCTTTTGGAGCAATTGACTAACGGCAAGGCCAGGAATAAAATCAGCCAATCTTTCATAATCAGTGAGGATGCTCCAAACAGCATCAAGCGATGCCTCAATAGAAATCTTTGATTCAATCCTGCGTGTGTTCTTCTCCACCTTCATCACCTCTATGTACACCCCATCCTCAGTTAACAACTCTTCTTCTTCTTCTTCTTCAACATCCAAAGGGTCGGAGTTGGATTTGGAAGCAGAGTGCAATAAAGGTGTGAACTTGAAGGAGTTTGGTTTGGGAGTGGAAAGAGATTGATTGGTTTTGAAATGAAAAGGGTGAAGGAATAAGAGAGAGTGGGTTAAGGGAGTAGAAGTAGAAGAAGGGAATATGAGTGTAGAGTATGATATTTGCGAGGAAGGTGAAAAGGCGTGTTGAAGTGTTGAAGATGATAATCATCTCACCAACCAGATTTGCCATCAAAACTGAATTTTGCAGCATATCAACAACTTTCCTTTTTTAGTAGTTTTTTGAATTTCTGTTAATTCTGTTTTTAGGTTAGTTTCCATTTTTGGCAAGTTTCAGTTTTGTTAGTTCTATATATATAGCTTGGGCTTCTCTTCTTTAATTAATTAAGACTTTAGATCATCAATAAAATTTCCATTCTATCACTTCATCATTTCCTTCTTTGTTTTTGATTCACAACTTTTCTTCTTTGTATTCCATCTTCTTCATTCTTCATTCACCATGGGAGAGCTTTTTCCACATGGTATCAGAGCACCCTTTTAGGGTGTCTCTGCTGCGCCAAAACATCCCCCTTTCTTCTCCTTTAGATTTTCTTCTTCTTTCTTCATCTTCAATCTCAAGCTGCTTCAATTCCTTTCTTCCTCAACCTTCCACATTTTCAACCTTTATTGATTCTTGATCAATGGCAATGGCAAATCAGATAATCAATCCCATCATTGACCCTATCAGTCCTTATTACCTGTCACCTAACGAAAATCCTGGTGCTGTGCTAGTTTCTGCTATTTTAAATGGTGACAATTACCATCCTTGGTCGAGAGCTATGACCATGGCATTGCAGATGAAAAACAAGATGATGTTTGTAGATGGATCTTTGCCTAAACCAGAAGCACATGATCAGATGTATGCAGTATGGAGTAGATGCAACAGTCTTGTTGTGTCTTGGATTACTCATTCGATTCAACCATCAATAGTGCAAAGTGTTTTATGGATGGACACTGCAAATGAGATTTGGGATGATTTGAAGGAAAGGTATTATCAAGGTGACTTATTCAAGATATCAGAAATAATTGGAGCAATGCATAATATCAAACAAGGAAATGCAACAATTGATCAATTCTATACACAGCTGAAAGGTCTATGGCAACAATTGGATGATTACATTCCAATTCCTCCTTGTGAGTGTGAGATCAAGTGTCACTGCAATCTCATTCCTACAATCAGAAAATACAGAGAGAATGAGCATGTGATCTGTTTTTTGAGAGGATTGAATGATCAATACTCTGCTGTCAGATCACAGATCATGGTGATGCAACCCTTACTACCAATCAACAATGTATTCTCAATTCTAGTTCAACAAGAAAGACAATTGCTAATTGAAAATCCAACAATTGCAGCAAGTATCTTAAATTCCTACACTGACTCGAGACAAAGAGGAAGAGGAAGAGGATATAGAGGAGCTGTAGGTGGAAGACCAACTATGCAAGGAAGATCTGGAATTCTTGGTAGAGGGAGAGGTCAAAAGATTTGCACCTACTGCCAAAGAAGTGGACACACAGTTGACAATTGCTACAAGAAACATGGATTTCCACCAAGCTTTTCTCCTAACAACTCCAACAGTGTGAATTGCTACTCAGGAAATGATAATCAAGACAGCTCACAAGAGAATAGCACTAGTGCAGAATGCAAAGATGACAAAGATCCAGGAGTTGCTTTCACTCCAGCTCAACATGATGCACTAAGAAACATAATACAAGAATCTATGAATCAATCAATGCATAGCACAAACCAGATTAGTTTGACACCTAATTCTGTTCCTAATCCCAATCATGTCAATTCAGGTATGAAATTTGCATCACATATGCACAAATCAAGCAATTGGGTGCTTGACACAGGTGCAACAGACCATGTCTGTTGCA
>NC_032012.1:22274907-22338007 GCF_001865875.1 Lupinus angustifolius
AGATGGAAGAAGAAAGGAGAAAAATGAGAGAAAAGTGAAGAGAGGATTTTTACCTCTTCTTTGAAAATGCCAAAGTGTGGGAGAAGTGTGGAGTGTGAGGGCTTTAGGGGAGAGGGAAATCTGATTTCCCTCCTAGGCAATCATGAAGATCTCCTAGGGTGGCTTCATAGGGTGGCTAATGATGAGATTGAGTGATGTGAGGTTTACTTTATGGAAGTCAACTTTCGCATCCCAATGCGAAATCACCCCTCATGGATACGCGCGATAATCGTGCTCGAGGATTATCGGCTGATACCCGATCGGATATTATAAATCGCCCGATCGTAATATCCGATTACAATTTCGGATTTCGGCATTCCGAGTGAAAAATATTTAGAAAATAGGTATGAGTGTATTCAGGGTCTATATTGACTCGAAATGAAATTACGAAGCCAACGGTGCGATCGGAATTCGATTCCGAGTTACGGAACTCAAAAACCACTTTTTGAGCCGTACCGGGTGGATTTCGGCCCTGACAGTGGTTCAGAACCGACTGTCTCCGAAAATTACCAAAATTTACCACAAAATAGGAAATAATATTTTAAGACTAAAACTCAACTAGAGTTTCGTCTAATTCTTTACCGAAATTGCCCAGAAATTCATTTTCGAATATATAATTTAATAAAAATATTAATAAAATCTTATAATTTGAAATCGTAAAATTCGCGGTGTTACACCATGCCTTGCCTGATTTAACTGATTTGAGAGTGTTTGGTAGCCTATGTTATGCATCTACTTTAGTTGGACATAGACACAAACTAGAACCTAGATCTAGACAAAGTGTGTTCCTAGGCTTCAAACAAGGTACTAAGGGGTTCATACTTTTGGATCTAAAAACCAATGAGATCTTTCTATATAGGAATGTGGCTTGTTATGAACACATCTTCCCTTTATGCAATATGGATGCTATAAGATCCAAACATCCTAGAACCTACAATTCCCCTTTTGACAAAACCAGGATCTTAGAGATGATCATAATCCCAGCAATACCAGTTCCCTTGATCCAGTTGACCTGGCTAGGATAAATCCTATGCATAACAGAATCATTAACCATCCTAGGATAACTAGACCTGATCCTGACCCTGAAAATACCACTAGGTCAGAGGATGATACTGATAACACCATCCCTGATCCTGAACCATTCATGGAATGCACCTATAATCATGAACCTGACCCTAATAGCAGTCAATCCCAAGCTACTCAGGAACTCAACATTTCTGAGTCTAACCATACTACCATTCCCACTAGGCAATCCAATAGGATAAAAGGACCTCCTACTTACCTAAAAGATTATCACTGTAGCCTAATGCATCAAAGTGCTCATCCTAATGATCATGTCAAGTACCCTATCACCAAACATCTTAGTTATGACAACCTATCTTCAAAACACAAAATTTTCTCTATTGCTATAAGCATACATGATACTCCAAAGAGTTATACAGAGGCCATCAAATTTCCTCACTGGCAAGAAGCAATCAACTCAGAATTACAAGCACTAAACAAAAGCAACACATGGACCTTAACTGAGCTGCCAGAGGACAAGAAAGCAATAGGATGCAAGTGGGTTTTCAAAGTAAAATATCATGCTGATGGAACAATTGAGAGACACAAAGCAAGATTAGTGGCAAAGGGATTCAATCAAACAGAAGGAGTTGACTATATGGACACCTTTAGTCCAATAGTGAAAATGACAACCATAAGAGTATTGTTGTGTTTGGCATCAATCTACAATTGGCACTTGCATCAATTGGATATCAACACAGCCTTCCTTCATGGTGATCTAAAGGAGACTGTTTACATGAAGGCACCACAAGGTCTTCAAATCTCCAACTCCAGAATTGTTTGCAAATTGGAGAAATCCATATATGGATTGAAACAAGCTAGTAGGCAATGGCATGACAAGCTCACCAATACTCTCCTAAAAATTGGTTATACTAAATCCTTTGCTGATCACTCTTTATTCATTAAGAACACTAACAATGGCTTTACAGTCATTCTTGCTTATGTTGATGACTTGGTTTTGACAGGTAATAACATTGAAGACATCATGAACACCAAGACCATTTTGCATGACCAATTCAACATAAAGGATCTAGGAGAACCGAAGTTCTTTCTTGGTATGGAGGTTGCAAGATCCAAGAAAGGGATCATTTTGTATCAAAGAAAATACACACTGGATCTTTTAGAAGAAACTGGTTTCCTTGGTGCTAAACCAGCCTCTACTCCCATGGAATACAACAACAATTTGCACTCCCAATCTGGCACTCCTCTAACAGATGACTCCTTCTACAGAAGATTGATAGGGAAGCTTCTGTATTTAACAAATACTCGACCAGATATATCCTATGCTGTAGGAGCCTTGAGCCAATTCCTGTGTTCTCCTTCTGATCTTCACTATAAAGCTGCAACCAGAATCCTTCGATATCTCAAACACTCCCCTGGTAAAGGTGTCTTATTTCCAGCAGAGAACACAACAACAATACAAGGTTATTCAGATTCAGATTGGACTAAGTGTATTGACACTAGGAAATCAATCACTGGTTGGTGTTTCTTCTTAGGTAATGCCTTGATTTCATGGAAGAGCAAGAAACAGAACACTGTTTCTAGATCTTCATCAGAAGCAGAATATAGAGCTCTTGCTATGGCTGTTTGTGAAGCTCAATGGCTGCTCTTCCTATACAGAGACCTTGGCATACAACACAATAAACCAGTGAGCATCTTTTGTGACAATAATTCAGCCCTTCATATAGCTGCCAATCCAGTTTTCCATGAGCGTACAAAGCACATCGACATTGATTGCCATGTTGTCCGTGAAAGAATTCTCAATGGCACTGTTCATCTTCTCCCTATTCACACCTCTCTACAACTTGCCGATATTTTTACAAAATCCTTATCTCCTTCTCCATTTCATTCGATTGTTTCCAAACTCGGCATTCTTGACATTCATATGCCTAGTTTGAGGGGGTCTGTTGAAGATAATAATCATCTCACCAACCAGTTTGCCATCAAAAATGATGATATTTGCAGTATATAATGAACTTTCCCTTTTTAGTAGTTTTTTGAATTTATGTTAATTCTGTTTTTAGGTTAGTTTCCATTTTTGGCAAGTTTCAGTTTTGTTAGTTCTATATATATATAGCTTGGGCTTCTCTTCTTTAATTAATTAAGACTTTAGATCATCAATAAAATTTCCATTAAATCTTTTCATCATTTCCTTCTTTGGTATTTTTGATTCTCAATTTCTCTTCTTTGTGATTCATCTTCTTCATTCTTCATTCACCATGGAAAGGCATTATTTACAAGGCGCGCATTGTGGTTTTGTTTCTCTAACAAAAAGACATGTTGTTCTTCATCACTTTGTGGTCACCAACAAGACAAGGTAAGTAACCTTTGACTCTGATCAGGCAAAGTTTACTCCCTTCTTCACCCAAGATGTAAGAAATTGTAAAGGAAATTCTGTTCCAAATTAACTTCATGATAATAAATACAAATAGGTAGACTTTATTCACTATTAATCCGAGGTGTTGACAGAGACTCCCCGTCAACCCGCTTTCCTATTATTTTTGTAACGTGTACTTTACATGTTATAAATATTGTATATATTAAATTGTATTAAATATTATAATTTACAGTTAAATGTATTTGATTGAGGTAATTGTTCAATCTTATATTTTAAAAGTTGAACATTCAAATAACAATTATCTTTATAGGTGAAGTGCGGTATGAACTAATCTAACATCTTATGTGCAATAAACTTGAACTCAATTACATAAAAAAGATGAATTTGTGCATGAAAAAGTTTTAAACTTGAAATATTTAACCATTATTTTCTTAGAACAGATACTTCCAATTAAGAAAAAGTGAAAATAAGTTATTTTCTTACAAGTGAAAAAGTATGCATTCACTTGTAAAATTATGCCTAGCCTACATATTCCTTTATCAAAACTTTTGCTATTAACTCACTTTGACAATAGAATATGATCCTCCAAATGTTAAGTTTTAATGTCATTACTATCTACTTCTTATTTAATGTTATATTTTTTTCATAACATGATCTTTTCGTGATGACTTATATTCCAAATAAGTTATGTACCAACAAAAATATTCCAAATAAATTTAATTATCAATTATCTTTCAAAATTATGTATACCTTGCGTGTTATAGTGTTTGTCAATTCGCTTTCATATTGTTTGTGATGTGTACTCTGCATGTTATAAATATCAAATATAATATTTTGTGTTAAATAATGTAATTTGCAGTTAAATTTATTCGATTGATGCAGTTGTCAATTTTTTATAAATTGAATGTTTAAATAATTGAGTGATTCACAATTATTTTTGTAGGTGAAATGTATGATTATGACATAATTATTGAAATAAATTTATCATTTTTAGAACTTATATGCAAGGTCATCAAGAAATTTTTGTCAACTACGTTCTTATTTTTATAATAAGGATTGCACAAATTAATACATATGATAAATCAATTAATGATTTTTCTTTGATAAGATGAACTTGAGAAACAAATATATTTTTAGAGTGTTGTTATTGATATTTAAAAAATATAATTTAAAATTTATGTTGATCCAGTTCCTATTGCTTGAAATGTATAGCTTACATGCTAAACGTGTTAAATATGATAGTTTGTGTATAGTAATTTGTAGTTGAATATATTTAATTTAGGTAAATGGTCAATCTTACTTTTAAAAAAAATTTACATTCAAATAATTGAATCAATTGCAATTAATGTTGTAGGTGAAGTGTATAATTAGGTCATAATCATTCAATTAAAATTATATGTTTAGAAACTAACATGTAAGATCATCGTGAAATGCATTCTTATTTTTTAGTAATGATCGCATAAATAAGTAGATACCATAAAATGACTAATAATTTTTCTTTGGCAGGATAAAACCGAAAAGCAATCATATTTTAACAGTGAAAAATAATAAATATTTTATTCCAAAAATTTAGTGGCTAACTTAATTATTATTGAATGCATAATATATTAAAGGGATATGTATTCAATCATGTTGCTATTCATATGGGTGTTAGACTTGGTGAAGGTTCCTTATTAGGTTTGATTCTCTTGAAAAAGTCAAATTTTATTTTGTATTGATTTGAATGTTTCATTATTTTCATACATGTGTTTTATGAAAATTTTACTTTCACATGGTCACTTATACAAAGTTCAACTATAAACCAAAGAGTTTTAGTACACATATGATGAGTACATTATAATGTGGTGTAGACTTGATATATCTAATATCTAATGGATCGATGATGTTCTATACCATGAACACATGTTGAATGGAATTTTCAATATATTTGAATTGCGAATTTATCTTAATGGAGACAAAGATTTGGTGCCCTTTTTCCTTTGATAATAATGTCTTTTATTGTGCTTTAACATCAACAAAACAAAAAATCAAGAAAGTACTTGTAGTTGATAACAAATTCTAATGCAGTGTCACTTCACTTAGTTTGCAAAACAGAAAATCAAATAGTCTTTGATTTCTATACACATTTACTAATATATATCTATGATTATAATTGAAACAAATAACAATTAGGATATGTACAATTGAAACAAATAACAATTATTTGATTACCGCTTTCAATTAGTTTATATCTCCTCCTTTCTTTTAGACCCACTTAGTTTGCAAAACAGAAAATCAAATAGTCTTTGATTTCTATACACATTTACTAATATGGATCTATGATTATAGTTGAAACAAATAACAATTTGGATATGTACAATTGAAACAAATAACAATTATTTGATTACCGCTTTCAATTAGTTTATATCTCCTCATTTCTTTTAGAGAAAAGAAAAGAGGAGATATAACAATCAAAATATCAATAGGACAGAAAAGGCTAGAGAAGAACTCTAAGGGCTGAAATGATTTCACAAAAATTAACCCTACCCATCCTTCATATTCTTGACAAATTCTGTAGAATCTAAGCCAACATTCCCTCCCAAACTGTTATTAGGAGGCTTAGGGTACATATCGAGATAAAAAACTTAGGTTTAGGCACTTCTTGCTTTAAATGGCTTAGATTCTGCAGTATTCTACAGTTTACCAATATTGAAATTTTGGTTTTACCTATTGTATGTCCATGTTTTATGTAGCGCAAACACATTACGAAACTAACAATTATTTTATGTTATGATGTATGTTTCAACAATTATAAAACTAAAAAGTATAAAGTACATTAAATTTCAGCAAACATAAAAATTTAAGGATATGCTAAAGAAAACTTGACAATAACCTTATTAATAAGATGTAAAGCATAAACACAAACCCTCTTAGTATAACTTTGGCATTTCACCGAACATAACCATATAAATTTAAGGATATGTTAAAAAAGGTTGACAATAACCTTCTTAAAAATGTAAAACATAAACACAAACCCTCTTAGTGTCACTTTGGCATTTTTGAACAAAATGTAAGCGAAAAGGAAAATATGATAAGAGTATGTACGCATGAAACTTAACAGAAGGTAAGCTAATTATAAACACATGAGGAACAATATATTTGAATACAATACATAATGCAAACCTCCTCATATTTCTTAGTACATCTCAAAAAACTTGTTGGAAAATGTGATAGTAGTTATGAATAATATGGAGGTCAACTTCTATTCATGCTCCATTATGCTAATGTCATCCACATTCTCTGCAAACTGAAAATGGGAGGAATGTACATTAACAATCTATGTAAATTTAAAGTAAATATGAGGTATGTATTGCATTCCATCCATGTTCTGCAAATTGAGTGTAAAAGTGTTGTTGGCAAATATGCTTTCCTTTTTAAACTGAGAGTTAAAATGGGAGGAATATACATTTGAGATCCTATAAAGTTAAAGTAAAATTGCAAAAGGGTAAAATAGGGAAGGATAAAATTATACCATCTTGGTAATTACACAACCCGCGTTGGAATTGTTTGGTATTGACTTTCCCATCGTTATATGTTATAAATGCCCGAAATGATAGAGTTTGATTATAATTAACATTTGAAGACCTTATATTCGTATAACTGCAATAGTTATACACTTACAATACTAAAGAATAAAGGCAATGATAAGACATAAACTCACACAATCATGTTAAGAACTCTAAAAAAGCCACAAAATTCAGAATATAAAACCAATGGCAAATCAAATATATCACAAAGGAAACACTAATAACATTTATTATAAAACATTTTTTCACTAACTCAAAATTTTCTACTTACCTAATCAAATCCCTTGATTTTGCCACCCACTAATATTGCATAAATTTTCTGCATCTGCTGAATGTACTTTCTTCTTTTCTAGGAGATGATAATCATTGGAAAAAGTGTTACATTTCTCTATCTCCCAATGATAAATTCTAATAAATCTGCACTTATAAGAAACTACAATAATTGAAAATGCATAAGTTAAAACTAAACAATTGATGAAAATAACATATATGAACTTTCGAGTTAGTGAGAAAGATGTTATAATAATAAATGTTAGTGACTTTCAATACTATGTTATATTTTCTTTAGCATAAGACTCCTTAACATGTGTACACATTACAAGGAAAATGGAAGAAGACATATATAAGACTCCCTAATTTTAGTAACTACTCCTTTAATATCAAAGATGGCTCCTTGCAACCCATTTTCAAAAGTTACCTCTATTTGATATATATTTTATAATCACGAAAAGATTTAACCTCTTGAATAACAACACATTAACGACATCTATTATGGACAAATGAAAGTAGTATCAATGTCTAGTTAGAATAAGCTTTTGTGAACATGAGCATGTAACAACAAACTTAAAAAATAAGAGTGAACTTTGAGAGATGGACAAAAATACATGAATTAATTAGTGACTAACTATTCTAAATGAATATTTCATTCCAAATCCTTGATAGGCATTTAGACTGATTTTCTCAAGTATAAAGTGAAGAAAATGTAATTGGCATAAATGGACAGACCATTCCAAAAAGGACAGTCCAAATGGAAGATAGTGATTGCTATAAGGAGACAACCACTATAATTCTTGACTTAATAGAGTGATATAGATTATAGTGGCTATTCCTAATTATAGTGATTGCCATAATGGAAGATAAATGAGTCAACTATTTCATATTAGTATAAAAGGGTAATTACCTATAATGGCTATTCCTAATTATAGTCAACCATTATAGCATAGCCATTGCATTTAGAATCACCTTCAAGGAGATACCATTATTAATGTAGGAATTTATCTTCCTTAACAGGTCATTGGAAAGCTATATGTTGCTCTATCAACCGATGTTTCAAAATCTACAAAAAAGATTCATATTAAAGAAGGAACAATTCAAGGGGAGGAGAATAATTTCACAAAGAATATTGTCTTTAAATATATTTACATCTTGAGTTTATGCTCTTATCTATAAAAATTATTCATCAATGGAATGACTTCTACTCCAATCCCTACATCAATGGAATTTCATACAGTGACTATTCCTAATTATAGTGATTGCTATAATGGAATGACCTTTTTAGACTGATCAAAATTATAGTGGTTTCCAAATTAGAGTGATTGCATATATATGAGTCAAATTGTAGTATAAGATGAATATGAAATAGTTTGGTAAAGAAAAGAAAAAAATGTAAAAGAACAAGGTAGTACTACATTCTATTAGAACTTTTCACAAACATTTGGGTACATAATCACTATGTCAGGGACCCGTAGGTGGCGAAAGCGTCGAACCATGCCAAGGTACAACCGCTAACCACACCATAAGGCAAAAAGAAAATATGTATACCTTTACATACAATGGATGAGGTATTTCTTCGAACATGTTTTGTGCACACTGTTAATAAAACAAAAATTAAAGAATAATAGATTACTTCTCTTAACATATTCACCATAAAGGCACATTATAACAAATGTTTCTCAAAATTAAACAGAGTCTAAATAGTGAAGAATGAATTGAAGAAGTTATTTTTAAAACTCATGGAGAAGATGATAAAATAAGAGAAAACAATAATATAACAATCATAGAATGAGCACAACAACTTGAGATAACCTGATAATGCAATGGGGTCTCTCTTATTATTTTGCCATTTCCGGCACCGAGTCTTGACAACACTTTTCGTGAAGGATCCATGATACTCCGTTCAAGACAACCATCACTTCATTCACATAATGGACAAGTCCAAGAGATAATCCATTTGCATTATTAGGTTATTAGGTCTCTTTCTTTGTCTATAAAGTTTCATTCTTTCATCACAAGTCACACAAACTAAGAGAAGGAGATGATTGCGGTTAAAGAATGAGAGAACTGATGGGAATGAGAGAATGTGAGAGAATGGGACCGTTTTGGATAATGAGATAAATATTTTAAGATTTGGATAAAGGAGCTATGATAAAGTGAGGGTTAAATAGGAATTAAAAAATTATATGATGACATGACATTTAAGAAGGGTTTTGGCTTTATATAATGGTATAAATAAAAATTTATACACAATTAATATATTATCCACCATTTATTTGTACTATTTTTATTTAAATTTTTTAATGATAGTTAAAAATGAATAACATGTAATGCAATAAGAGTGTAAAAACTCTTATAAAATCAATATATACATCTTTTCTCATTTTATAATAGATTTGTTAGTAGAAATAGACTCTGTGAGTATATGGTTCATGTAAATATTATATCCTTACGTGATTTAATAGTATAAGACCTCACTAAATACACAATTATCTTATTATATTCATGAGAAAGACTCTTATTCAAAGGAACAAACACATATTGCCAAATATATTAGTTTATCCACAGGGTAAGGAAAATATTTTCTTATAAAAAAAAAATCAAATTTAAGGATAGTTTTCAATAAGTAGTATTGACGATTATGGTCGTCCTGCCCGTACCCCTACAATTTTCATCTAAATTAGAACGGGTATAAATGCTCATTTTTAAATAGGGCATGACATGTTATGTTATTCATGTACTGCTCACCCCAAACATGAGGATGACGGACTTATAGACCGATTTAAATACAACTAAATTTTTTTAAACAAATTTATATATACAACATACAAAATAAACAATATATAATTTGCATTAAATATACAAATATTTTTATCATAATAAAAATTCAGATAAATAGAATAATTCATACAAAATATAAATACACATATATAATACAAAATATGCATATTACATAGTTTATATACAAAATAAATAGTATATATATAAAATTCAAATGCATATACATAATAAGAAATGATAATATTTTTTTACAGTTATTACTTTTATTTAGAGTCAATGGTCATTAATAAAATAATGGTAAATATTTGCTGATAATAAAAAAATATTTACACTATTAATGTATATATTAAATTCATGAAACATATTTTCTCATATTTGATAAGATACATATACAATTTGCATATTTGATATTTATTACTTTAACTAATAATAACTGCTCGCCTCTCCTTTTCTCTTTTTGATATGCCCACAAATGAATATGAAATATTGGACAAACATTATATAATGAATGTACACATTTTTCATAACATGTCTGCCAAATAAGTCAAGCCCCAAAAGTTTTGCCCAAATTGCCCATGATAGCTACAGGTGTATTCAGTAAATTATGTAGAGTGTTTGACCAACTCTTTGTAATAAATATCACTTACAAAATTTTAGGGAAATATTAATTTTTTCTTCATTTCCTTCTGAGACTGATGGAAGGGACAAAGGCCACGTTAGTGTTCTAATCACATGTTTGGTGCAGACACATGAAGTTTGAAATCAACCACCAAAACTAGCTACTAAAGAATTCAATAGAAGAAAAAACCAATAACATGATCATTCTTCTCAATCTCTCAACCATTGAATCCATCTCTGAAATTTCCTCAAAATAATCAACAATGGCATCGTCGAAGGACTTGACGAGGTTCTTGAATGGCCTCTCTTTAGTCGCTAACGAATTCGCAAAACGCTCTTTACCCGCCACAACGAGTGACTTTGAAACCCTAATCAAGAAAACTGTGGTCGCAGCCACCGACCTCTCAGGAATTACGAAAGGAAAGGTTCACCGATTCTCAAACCCTACAACTCGATCCCCGTCTTCTAACACCACTCCTCATTCTGATTCCGTTGTTTTCTTCGACAACACTTCTTCTTCTCAATCTGAATCAACACCACCACCACCAACAACAACAACAATAGCAACAAACATCGAAAATGTTGCCGGTGTTTCTTCTGCGGAAGCTTCCGTTGCTGTTTCTGATGAGGCGGTGGCAGTGGCGGAGAAAGAGAGTGAGACTCGGAGCTCTATTGAAACGGTTAATGTGAATGGAAATGAAGGAGGCAAGAGTGATGACGTGGTACCTGCACCTGCACATGTACCTGAGCTGAGGAAAAGAAGGTCTCGAGAGAGAAAAGTTCCTTCAACTCCATTTTCCAGGGCTCTTGGGTTAGTGTTACTCTTACTATTGTTTAATTGAAATTTTATTTATGTATAAGCCTATAAGGTATTGGATGAGTGAAGATACTGGATGCGATTGTGAATAAGTACATCATTGAAAAAGTTGAGTTCGGACCCATTTTAGTAATGATGGTAGAATCTCGGCCTAGTGGTTTGGAAGTATATGGAGAGGACTGGTCAAAGCATTGGTGAAGAAAGTAAATTAGACGAAGGGTAGAACTATAGTTAATTAGTTATAGATGAAACCATTATAGGGGATTTAGTTTTAAATAGTTAGTATAGACATGATTTATGATCAGATATTGTGATCCTGCTTGATCTCGGTTGTTGTTAATTATTATAAATTATAGGCTTAATTACTCTCTTGGTCCTTGAATAGGTTCTTTCACTAAAAAGGTTTTTTAATCGAGTCCCTAAACTTATGAAATTTGTAATAGAGCCAGCAGATACATTTCCATTAGGATTTTATTAACCTTGTTATGATAAAAGAATGAATATATATATATATATATATATATACAGAGAGAGAAAGAGAGAGAGTAGTACAATAGAAGGATGATAAGTTTTTCTATTAGGCTTTTATTAAGTTCCCGTAGTGATCCCTCCATTTGTGCATTTGTATGACCTGGAACCTTCTGAGGAATATGAAATAGATCCCTGTACTTTTTTTGGGAAAACTCATAAACTTAACAAAGCTTAATGGAGATGTATAGGATGGAATCAATTTCAAATTTTAATGAGTTTAGGGACCCAATTCAATTTTTATATTATAGGGATCTAGAGTTTCCCCCAAAAGTAATTAAACCTAACGCATAATATTGGCTGATTCTATCTCATAACCATGATGTAAATGTGGACATTCTGTACCTAACTCAAGCGTTTTCATTAACAAAATGTAGTTTTGCTGGGCTAGGAGCTGGTCTTGCCTGGGGGACACTTCAGGAATCTGCCAAGAGGCTTGTCTATGGTACACCTTCCCAAGGCAACCAACCTGTGTTTTCTCCATTCCTATCTGAACAAAATGCAGAACGTTTAGCTCTTGCACTTTGTAGAATGCGTGGAGCTGCACTCAAAATTGGGCAGATGTTGAGCATACAGGATGAATCTCTTGTTCCTGCTCCGGTACTGTGGCCTGTCCTTTATGCTTGTGGCTTAATTGGTTTTAGTGCACACTTATATATTGGGAATACATGTGTTTATGAAGTAGCTTGTTGTTGATAGCAACTAGGATTGTTGACTGGTGTTCTGCAATTTCAACTGAAGCTGAGATTAAATTAAGATTTTTAGCATTGAATTTCCATTGTTGAAAAATTAAGCACTGAACTTTAAATGCTGAAAATGTATTGATGTTACCGAAGGGAATTATTTTCCTTCAATTACTTAAATTAGGAAAAAATTGCTGAATACGTTTAGCAATCTCTCCTGTGCTTACAGTTTTCACTTGTCAGTTCTTTTTTCCGTAAACTTCATTTTTTGCTTATATTAAACGATAAGATTCAAGTTGTGTGAATGAAAGGAAGGAGTATGTTAGGTGTCATATGTGATACAGTGATAGAAAGATATCACTCAAACTTAAGGGAAAATTTAACTGTGCGTCTATAAGACCTGCATCGTTGCATGAGATTGGATGTTGGGTGGTAAAATTCCAATAAGAGAATAAACTCAATGTAGCAGAGATGAAAATATTGTGTTGGATGAGTGAACACACCATACAAGATAAGATTAGGAATATATGCATTAAGAGAAATTTCGGGTAGTTCCAATGGCAAAAAAGATGGTAGGATCTCGACTCAAGTGGCATGAGCATGTGTGGAGGAGACTGGTAGAAGTCACGTTACTAAAAGTAGAACAAATGAAGGATAGTCCAATTTCTATAGGCAGAGGGAAGCCAATGAAAACCTTAGGCAACACTGTTAGGAAAGATTTAGAAAAATGTTTTGTTAATGAACATGATTTATGACAGGACATTATGATATTGTTTTATCCATGCTGCTGACTCCACCTAGTGGGGTTAAGGCTCGGTTGTTGTATTAAACAAGGGCTGTGAAATCATTTTTAGCACTGAGTTAGGTCTTAAATAGGCTTCAAGTCTTTGTTTCTTGATAGAGTAATTGTATATAATATATACCAACTATATTGAATGGCATCAGCAGTCATATGAGTTCTTATATCAAATGGTATGGGTTGGACATGGCAAAAATGCAGACTTTAGAAACAAAGTGCAGATTTTATAAATAAATAAATAACTAGGGACTGCTTAGTGGATAAAGATATTCTTATATGATAGTTTGCCATGATGATGAGTTCCATGATCAGAAGAAGTGCTAGGCATCTTTTGCAGCTTTGCTTTTTAGATTTTAGATTGTGAATGTATTATTTTTGAAATAGATTATTTGGCTTATGTAGTCTCTTGGAGATTGGTGTTCACAATTTTTATATTTGCTGTTCCTGTCTCTTGTATTTTCAGTAAATACTGGGAAGCAAAATTAGCATGTTATTCTACCCACTTCCATTTTCATCAGTTCTATGAATGGCCTTTTTTTCTTTTAAATTTTTTCATGTCAGTTAAAAAATAAGCTCTCAATCCTTTATCTGTAGATCCTGGCTGCATTAGAAATTGTCCGTCAAGGTGCAGATGTGATGCCAAAGAGCCAACTTAATCAAGTTTTAAATGCTGAGTTAGGTCCTGACTGGTCATCAAAATTAATTAGTTTTGATTATGAACCTTTAGCTGCTGCTAGTATTGGCCAGGTATGTTTGCTTGTCTACTTGTTGCTTTAATCTATGTGCTGGGTTTGAGCTCTAAAGTTCTGCAGTGGTTGCTATTTTACATCATTTCATCTTCCTGTTCGAATTTACCTTTTTCTAAAGTAATTCAAATAATCAAATGGCTATTTCTTTTTATGTTTTGTGAATTACTTTACTTTAGGTGTTAAGGAGTCTTTTTTTTATATGTTTTGCCTATTTTTTAAGTTCCTTATCCTTTGCACACTTGGAACATTCTTTTTTCCTAAAAGAACTAAATGTTTATCATCAGTCAAAATTTCTTTGGTATTTATGATAGATTTTATAAATTGAATATATATGGGTCTTCAATTTCTATTGATGATGTTTATATCAGCCACAGGTAAACATACCAGACAAGCTTCAAAAACTCAATTTTCTTTCCACACTTTTTATTTATAGTCAAAAGACTAAAGGTGGCTTGGGGCTATCTAATCTAACTTTGGATTCATATTGACATAAAAGTTGCTCTTATAAGAGCAAGAAGTTGCAATAGTTATTTTTCTTGTATGAGATCTTACGTTAGATATAATTCCAACTAAAACAGTTTGCATATTTCTAACAACAATATCATTCAATTTTATATTGTTGCACCTTCTAGGTATAGCCTAACAAGTTTCCTTTTAATAAATTTAGGTTCATCGGGCTGTCATAAAGGATGGCATGCATGTCGCAATGAAAATTCAGTACCCTGGTGTTGCAGATAGCATTGAGAGTGACATTGAGAATGTGAAACTTCTTTTAAACTACACAAATCTAATTCCTGAAGGACTTTATCTTGACAGAGCCATAAAGGTACATATTTGTTGATGGATTTCATGTATGCTTTTGGTTGTATGTTTATATCGATATCCTGATTTAATAGTTTTTTAAACCCACAAAAGCTTCTGTCTTGTACGTAGTGGCTTGGATCCCTTAGTCCCTCTCCCTTGCTTTCTATCTATTTGCTTCCTCACCCTTCATCCAGTCCTATCTAATAGTCCATGTGCTCTCTTCTAAACTAGATTATGCAGGGTGATATTTATCTATGGTAGATATTGACTTAGATTCTCTTACCTATCATATAAAAATAAAATGTCTCCATCATTTGACAAATATACCCACCTATATGTTAAAGATTGCATTTTTGTATTTCTTTTCTAGGTGGCCAAAGAGGAACTATCTCGTGAGTGTGATTACAAGTTGGAAGCAGCAAGCCAGAAACGATTCCGAGATCTGCTTGCTGGCATGGAAGGATTTTATGTTCCAATAGTTGTAAATGATATTTCAAGCCAGAGAGTTTTAACTACAGAACTTATTCATGGTAATTATGATAAACGTCACAATTCGTGTAATACATTTTTTTTACATCCTTGCTTAAGTGAACATTTCAGGGATCACAGCTTGCATAATATGTGTATTTTTAAGTTGCTCAAAAGGTATAAGTTGTTTGCTGTAGCTGCATTTGAGACCCTGTTTAGATCGTCAATGAGATGTTTTGAGAATATAATGCTGCCACCTTCAGTGAGATATTTTTATTAAGAAAAAAGTTTGATGCATAATGCTTTCACTGACAACACCATTTGTCCTGTTCATTACTCATAAGGCGCTTTTACTTTCATTACAATTTTTTTATTATTCTATTGGGGAGATTGACAGAGAAGACTATGAGCAAACGACACTGGGGATTGCTTACTCAATTTGATGATGAATTATTGACATTATTTAGATTAAATAATTATAATGATATTCTATTAAACAACTCTATTGTATTCATGTGTTTACCTTTGAACATGGGGTTATTTTCTCTTGCTACAGGAATTACAATTGACAAAGTGGCGTTACTAGACCAGGAAACACGTAATTATATTGGGAAGAAATTATTGGAACTCACATTGTTGGAGTTATTTGTATTCCGATTTATGCAGGCACGTTATTCCACCTGTATTTATATATGCGCACATATGTAAAATGATTATATATCACTGTTGACACTCTGACCATAGCATCAGCAATCAAAGAGTTCTGAGCATAAGAAAATTTGAAGTGCACCTACTGTCATTTTGAATGATGAATTTTGGTTTATTCGGGACATTGCTGTTGAAGGACTTCAGTAAAATGTGACAAAGGATTAGGTGAAATAAAGTTACACGTAGTTGGGCTTCCTATAGTGTTGATAATACCATTGCCAAGAAACTTTCACACATTCCTAGTAGAGTTTCTAAAAGATAATACAATAAGGTCCTACATATCCTAACAGCTCATGTACCTTGTTTTATGAATTTCATTTTCTATTGTTTTATTGCTTCATGCTTTTCAATGTCAACTTTTTGGAGTTTTCCTTTAAACCACTGCTTCAAGTCTGATTTTCCAGTCTCTAACCTTGAAGGTGTTCTCTCTTCCATGCAGACTGATCCCAATTGGGGTAATTTTTTATATGATGAAGCTACAAAGACAATCAATCTTATTGATTTTGGAGCTGCACGGGATTTCCCAAAAAGATTTGTTGACGATTATTTAAGAATGGTTGGTTCTCACCCTTTCTAATTATCTTTTTTTACTTGTAATATTTAAGCTTAGGGTTGAAATCTTAATTCGGGTTCTTGTTTTCCCTGCTTAACTTTAATGTTGCTGAGATTTTGTTTTCGATTTATTTAAAATTTAAATATATGAAATGAGAATTTGAAGCCTCTAATGTTCTAATTAGTTATGTTTTCATGATAACTAAGGTAAATTATCAGTATGGTAAACAGACGATATTGCTAATAACTTTTTGTAATTCAATATTCTCCACTGTGATATGAGTTATTAGCAATTGGTAGGTAGTACTTTCAGCTTCAACTTGGCAGAAGGTTTAGAGCTGCTTGACTATTTTACCCCTTTCTTCAGCTAAAGCTGCAAACTCCTCAGATCTCTTACTATTGTTATTTTTGTTTCTGCTGTTTAATTGATTAGGTTCTAGCATGTGCAAACAGTGATAGTGATGGGGTCATTGAGATGTCCAGGAGACTTGGATTCCTCACTGGAATGGAATCAGATGTGATGCTTGATGCCCACGTTCAAGCTGGTTTTATTGTGGGTTTGCCATTCTCAAGACCAGGTGGATTTGACTTCAAAGCAAACAACATTACTCAAAGCATTTCACACCTCGGGTCGACAATGCTGAAGCACAGGCTCACTCCGCCACCTGATGAAGCATACAGTCTGCACAGAAAGCTTTCTGGTGCTTTTTTGGCATGCATTAAGATTGGGGCTGTTGTTCCTTGTAGAGACCTATTGCTTGAAGTGTACAAGCATCATAAGTTTGGTGAAGAAGAAAATGAGATTCTATCTGGTGACTCTGTATAGGCTCTCTCCTTTTCTTCTATTAATATTCTTTCCCAATTAGAATAATCTGTGGGCTGCTAGTTTGTGTCCAAGCTCCTTAACAAAAATATTCCATTTTGTTCCACAAATAGTATTTTGGGGACAATTTCCCCTCCCCCCATTTGTAACTTATAGTTACTTATAGAGTTTTTCTCAGATAGATTCTTTGAAAGGTTATTGATTCTTTAAAATATTGTATTTAGTTGTTTTTTCCTTCCTCAACATGAAATATGATTATCCATTCATTGTGCTTTTTTTGCTGGTTGGATCAGCTGAAATCATTGTTAATTTCAGAAAATTTTCCGTGGTAAGTCAATTTAATATTAGTTAACACTCCGTTATTGATAAGTCAATGATTCTATGAGGGAATAATTTAAGTTTTTCTAATCCTATATCTGAATAGAATATGCATCATGAATCATGATAAGTCAATGATTCTATCATGTACCCATCTTATGGCGGGAAGTGTGTCAGGTTAAGGGATTAAGACATTATGTCCTAGTGTCTGTAGTGGGGGTATTATTTATGTGGTTTCTTGAGGCTTTAATGATTCACTTTTTCTTAGGGGAGCATCATGTAATTTGCAGTTTAAATATTTTACCGATGTCAAAAAAAACGAAATTGGAGTTGTACTCTACTTTGTTGAGTAAGAACTTGCCTTGTGAAAATGGGTGTAGTGCACAAGTAGTATAAGATGAACATTATTAAAAGGGAAATTATCTGTAGTATTTTTTTTTGGAGTGTACAAGACTTAAAACCTCACTATGCAAGTGAAAAGTAAAACTTGCATAGACAGGAAAGTTTCAAGGTTATTATGGAAGTGAATAAATTATTCCACTGTCGAGAAAATATGGACAAGCATTATGATCTTTGGATTGGTCTACACAACTTAGAGTCATTATCAGTGATCAGAAAGTTGGTCGGAAAAAAAGACCATACAGTGTAATTGTGTAAAAGTGATTCTGAAAATTGTTTTGTAGGTAAAGTAACTATGTCTGTCCCCTGGCACTGAAAAGAAAATAAAACTTCACATGAAAACAATAAACACCTTAGATGGCTTAGATTTAGAAATATGCACCATTGTAATGTGGTTACAGTGTAGCAAAAAAAAAAGAGTAGAAAGAAGATAACAAATCATTCCTTGTTCTGCAATTCTACCCCACACTTGAGAAGAACAAGTTAAGAAAACAAATAGTTTGGCTCACAAACATTAACAAAATGAGAAAGGGTGAAAATAATGTTATGTATCAGAGACCTATATACAAGAGCAACAAAACATTGATTGCAAAAACCTGTGCTAAGAATAGCAATCCCTCTCAAGTCTTGTTTTGTTTATGTCAAAGCCTTCTACATGTGTCCAAAGGCTGATGTAAGCTTTTGAATGTCCTTGGAAAAGATACTAAAACTTTGTGAGAGTTCTTGCTGCTTGGTATGACTATGAGGTAATATAGCCCCTAAAGTTTCATGCATAAAATTCATGGTGGGTTTTATCTCATTGCATAAAGTTTCAGGAGCTTGATATTGATTTTGCATAGAAGCCAGCATTGACATTGGGTTATGCAGGTACTCATTCCACTTTGCTTCTTCTGTCTGGTTCTCCAGCATATGAACTTGTGCCTCTTTAGTAGGGGTGCTACAATCTCCCATTCCCCAAGAAGAAAAGGTGCTATTATGTATATTTAAAGGACTGCTACTTAACTCTGTGCTGCTATTACTCCCATTGCTGCTATTGCTATTGTTGGAGGCACTGGCTTCCCAGTAATGGGATCCATAAGGTGTAGAAATATTATCAGAGGAAACAACAAGTGAAGGGTTGTAGTTAAAGGAAGTAGGAAGAAACATGCTTGTTGTAGGTGTAAGAATAGAATTGGCATTGAATGGATATTCAGAGTATATATCAAAAGGCCTTGAAGTTTGGCTGAACCAATGACTAGAGTTTGAATCATTTGGGATATAGTCAGTGGATGCATAACTCATTTGATGTGGAAAATTTCTCATCAAATCAGAGGAATGGCAATTGGTCATAAACCTGTCTTGGAACAAGTCTTTGCTAGAATTATTGGTTATTATATTGGTGTCACTTTTGAAGTAAAACTTGGAGCTGTGAGAAGAACTTTCCATCTCAGTTGCATAGGCTTTTGGAGAGATTGAAGCTGCATCTGATTTTGAGCTTTCTGATTTCAGGAGGTTTAATTCATTAGATACTTCTGGTGCTTTATCTAAGCTGCTACTATTATCCTCTCCATTTTCAACCTCAGATAGTGGTTTATGTGTAACAGGATCAATACCACTTTGCCTCAGTCTCTTCTTCAGGCAAGAGTTCCACAGATTCTTTATCTCATTATCAGTCCTCCCTGGTAATTGAGCCGCAATTTGAGACCATCTGAGTTATAAAGAAAGCACATGAATCATATACTATACATGTCAAGTAAACCACATAGAAGTAAAGAAAAGAAAAAAAAGTATAATTTAATCATGGGAGGAATTGGATTACCTGTTCCCTAATACTGCATGAAGTTCAAGTATAAGATTTTCTTCTTCTTGTGAGAATGTACCTCTCTTTAAATCAGGCCTTAAGTAGTTTAACCACCTTAGCCTACAACTCTTGCCACATCTTTGCAAACCTATCAATAATATATGCCATTAGGAGTTATCACATGAATAAACTAGATTACATTTAGCTAAGTAGGAGACTCGTGCAGTGGGCTGCCCTTTTATTACGGTAAACTAGATTAAAGGGTGCAAAATTGGATTACCTGCTTGCTTAGGCACAGAGCTCCAACATCCATGACCATGCTTAGTAATATGGTTTACAAGTTTTACATCCTCCTCAGGAGACCAGAGACCCTTCCTAAGCTTCTCTTTGTAACAGCAAGAGTATCTTCCCATTTGATGTTAGTTTCACCTCACCTATATAATGAAGGGGTGAAGCTTTTTCAATTAACACAAAGCTTCTTTATTCCAATGAGAAATGTCAGCAAGGGTGACACTGAACTAATGATGTAGGATAAGCTGTGATAGAGAGAATGTGAGAGTTAGAGAGATGATATGAAGGATGGAAAATGAACTGCTAGTTGAGAAAAGGAGTTAGATTAATGTAGCTATATAAGAGCATGACCCCATGAGAGAGGTGTCATATTCAATAAGGTTCCTTCTATTTTCTTTATGTTTTTTAAATTAAAGGCACATATATGGGTTGAATTACAATTATATGGTTCACTTATGTAAGAGTTTCTACAATGGGAAATAGGACATATTGTTGTATATAGATTGGAAAATTTCATTTTTAATTGCAAGGTGAGGAAGGAGTTTGATAAAAAGTATAGAAAGTCTTTTCAAAGGTGTAAGCATTGATGTCTCTAGCAGCAATGTGGTGGGTACTTTCACATATATTATAATCAAGGATAGACATTATACATTATAATATTCAACTACCATGCTTGTTAGTTGCAATTCGTGAAAAAATGATACATGAAGGGTTATTGAGGAACAACCGAACAAATATATTAAAAAAATGATGGAATTTTTTTACTCTGAAGTTGCCACCCAAGTTTTTCTTACTTCCTAGTTCCAATAAAACCCATTATTCAAATATTTAATTAAATATCTTATGGTTTCCTCAATAAAAAAGAAAGCAAATTTAATAGACTACATAATTTATAGCAATTAAAAGAAGCTATAGGAACTAAGAAGATTTCCTTGTCACATGCTACAGTTTCTGTCCATCTATGTCTGTGAAAACTGAAAAGGATCCATTTTGTTAGTGCTGGAAAACTTGTGTCTGAAAATAAAATAATTTTGGATCCTAACCCTGTCCAGTATTTTACTCCTTCAGCTCTTTGTGCACTAAATCCATGTCATGATTTCTTTGAAAAGTTCCATCATCACGTGGAAAGAAACAATGTTCTTTTGTTTTTTAATCCGAAACAATGCATGTTATCCTTTTTCTGTTGAAATCCACTTAGTGATGCAAATTATTCTTCTGATCATAATTTCCACCTTTGAAGTTTCACTATACTGTAAGTATATCCTCTATTACCATGCATGTTAATTAACACATAAGTAATGCACCAAGTACAAAATTCTTTCAATCGGTACATAAATATTTTAGCTTCAAATTTTGGGAAATATTCTATTAGTATCTTTTTGCTCACCGTTATGATTTATGAATACTAATAGGGTTATGTGTATATTTTTACATGGTATCATTTTCTCAATAATTAACCTACCACTTTTAAGCAAAACTTTTATCACAGACAACTAATTATTTGGTACATTAGTTTATTCACTAAATACTAATATGGTAAATGGCTTTATTAAAACATCGTTGACTCCACAACTATCACATCAGCATGTATGGTCATCACAAATTATACTCCATTCGTTTTAGACAGATAGTAAAACTTTGAAAATTCAAAAACAAAAGAGAATATATTTCTAATGCATATTTTATTGGTTATGCAATCAAACACCGGCAAATTTACTTGTATGGTTCACTCTGACTGAAAAATTACAGTTTTGGTGCACCTTTTATAATAATTATTAAAGTAGTGTATTTTTCATAATCGGTTATGGTATTGCCGATTTAGTTTTTTTTCTCTCCCCCCTAAATGGCAATCGGGGGGAAGTTTTTCATTTTTTAACTTTTTTTTTCTCTCCCTCCTAAATCGACAATGAGGGGAGTTTATTATTTTTTTGGTTTTTCTCTCTTCACCTAAATCGGCAATATGGGAAGTTTTCTTTGTTAGTTTTTTCCAAGCCCTAACCCTAACAACACACAATAATCAAATCTTACTTTGCAACACTAATGTTATTAAAAAAACAAAATATTACAATGTTAAAATTTTAATTGATTAAATCCCAAAAAACTTTAATGACGTCTGTGTGATGATGAAGTGCCACATGGAGGTGATTTTCTCCTTCATGGTGGTTGAACTCTTAATTGTTGTTCATTCCGCTGCAAGATTCTCCTCCTACCACGTGTCACTAATTGTGGCTCCCCTTCATCTGAATCATCTTCATCAACATCCTCAAGCACAATTTCGTCGTCAGTATGTTATATACAAAAAATATTTGTAGACGGTATAGTAGGACAATAATATTGTTGAGAATCATATGCCGACAATGATGTACTTGAAGTAGTAGCAAACATTGATGATAGTGAGATTTGAGAACTTGATGACAAATAAGTGTACGAATAATTATAACTTCCAAACCCATACGATTGTTGTTGTTGAGGAGTAACTGATGAAATATGTACTTGAGAATGATTATCTGTTGGAGTTCGTTTGCGGAGACTCAATTTTCGGTATATGATAATGATGAGTAGGAGGAACTTCATCAATGTGGGTAAAGTATGCATTGGGGTATAGTTCAGCCAATGCTCTCATCATTTCACGGCTAGATGAGAAGACGTCACAAAAAGATTGTGTGAGATTTATAAGTGAAGTTGGAGGACGACTCTGATCACAAATTCTTTTTGCAAATGTGTAGTAAACTTTTTTAGTGAAAATTAGAAGTAAATAATATAATTAAAGACAAAATTTAATTTATAAAAACAGTTATCATTCCATCAGAGTGTGCTCCATCTCTAGATATGTATCTTCTAGTCATTTTTAAGTACCACTGCATATACTCTTCGATTTCTTCCGGAAGCAGATGATTATTCATTTGCTTCTCACGTTCCATGAATAGTCGGCACATTGAGGAAAATCCAGAAAGGAATTTAGGGAATCGCTCTGATTCTATCTCTGTTCGTTCCGTTTGAAGAAAGGAAGAATCCCAACAAAGAATCAATCTTTCTTTTAGTTGTTGAATCTCTCTTTGATTGATCAATGTGTGATATTCAAATGTAGGGTATTTACGGGTAAACCATCAACCATATAGTTTTCCCAATTTTCCATATTTAAATTCAGCAACGATGCTTATATGACCAGTCACAATCAGTTTTGCCATGTAAGTCAACTATATGGAGTTTTCACAATTCACTAGATCTTGTGGAATTGGTTGACCAAAACCAAATTGCCTCATAACCCGATCAGTAGCATGTCATTCCACAATTGTGAAACAAATTAGTGGTACACGTGATCAGCTTATCTTTGAGAGGTTTGGCAGGAAAGACAATTGGTAATATGACATCCACTGAAACTGTTAGAAATGTTACTAAAAAAGTTAATATAAAAAATATACAAACATAAATATAAAAACAAAATGAAAGTTTGAGTTATTATTTTCACATAAAAAATATACAAACATAAATAATATAAATTTGTACATTATACAAATATAATATACTTGATCAACACACATACGGCCAAACATTGCACGTATGATATTAACAGCATGTCCAGGGATGTTGGCGGTGATTACATGTTTTGACCACCTATTATTAATCTTGGTTAATTGGTAAAAAAATTTGAATCACCAATGGAAAATAAGGTGTTGTTGGGTCGCGCAGTCTTGACGCAAGATTTTGAATGCGATCATATATCCATGATTGAAGGAGTAATAGACATCCTTCAATCTCTTTTTGATCACTAATTATTGTTGCACGACATAATCCTCGATAAGGCAAGCCAATACAGCTGAACCCCAACTGTATTGGATTGTCTATGTTAAGTTCTCAAGCAAGGGCAGATATATAAGGTGGACTCGGTTATCTGATGTATTTGGTATGAGAAATCCCCCAATAATTCTCAGAATAAATGCTCTAGCGTGTTGTTAAATAACAACTTCAGCAGCATTCTCAGGGAGATCACGAAATGTCCTCTCAAGCCAAGTGAATTTCACCCTCTGTCCCATTAGTTCATTACCTACTGGAACAACAATCAACAACCAAATGCAAATTGCTTCTCAATCCGTACTTGTCACCCGGTAACAAATTGTCCTTCTATCAGAATGGCAAGTAAGCCACATCCTCAAGAGTGACAGTGACCTTTCTACATGGAAAGTGGAAAGTATATGTTTTCGACCTCCATCTCTCAATCAAAGCTAATAGTATATGGTTGTTGATTTCTACTGCTCCAAGTGTCAACAAGTTACCAAAAGCAGTGTTGCAGATAACTTGCAACATTGGCTTAGAATGTACCGATTGCCAAAAACAAGATATAGGCCGAAAAGTACATTCAATGCATTCCAGACATTGTTTGATATATGATCATTTTGCATTGTTAGTAGAGAAGTATTAATTGGCCCTAGATTAAGGTACTCCATTAGAAAGTGTGAAGATGTGAAGAAATTGTGAAGAATGTGTGAATAGTGGATGTGAGTGAGTGAAATCTACATGCTAAGATTTATAGTGATTGTGAGTGACTGAAATGTATATTTACGTGTAAGAGATTTTTTTTAATAATGACACAAAAATCGGCTTCCCCTAGGCCAATTTTCGTTGGAAATAAATGCAGAAGAAATTGGCTTCCTTTTGGCCGATTTTTGTTGGAAATATATATTTTATATTATATTTAGTTATAATATTTTAAGTATCTTCACTATACACAATTGAGAGAAGATGTTATAGGTCAATAAAATTACATTGTAAAAGTAAAAATTAAAATATAAACTACTCTTAGGAAGATTGCCTAGAACTCTCTCCAGTTCTCTAGATCACAATGAACATGTCTTTCTGTTATGCACCTCGGTTCTACACTATCCACATTTTTTAAGTTGTTCACCTTGAACTTCATCCATCTCATTGTGAATGAGTGTAGTCTTTGGTCTTCCACTTCTTTTCCTACGCATAACATGATTGGGAATGAATGTCGAACCTGAATAAGGAGGCCAGTATTCTTCATTACCAATTCGTTGAAACTCATATCCATAGACCTTCTGAAGATTATCTAGCCGGTAAATTGGTGAGATAAATTGGCTCAGTCTAAATTCAAAGAAGCGCATGTTGCGATTCATGAGAGCGTGACAATCTTAATGATTGAAATTCTCCACAGTCACACCAAGTGTCGACAAGTTTCACTATATATAGCCTCACTTGCCGACCACTAGATCTAGATACAACTTCAACTTCAGAGACTCTAGTCTCTCGTGAAAAATTACGAACCAGTTGACATGTAGATTTACGTTGATTTTATTTAATCACCTTTGTTAACTCTTCGCAAAATACATGTCCTGCCATAATCATGTCAGAGGCTTCATTCCGATGTTCATTGAACCATTTATTTAGTCTGCAGTATGTTGCTCTCACAATGGCAGTGATAGTGAGATCTCTATTTCCTTTAAGAACACCATTAATGCATTCTGCAAGATTAGTAGTCATGTGGGTATATCGTCTCCCTTCATCATATGTCTGACTCCATTTCTCTTTTGGAATCTGGTCCAACCATGCTTCATCCCTCAGATTTTTTTGACACAATAAATTCAGCATTCGCTCGAACCGTGGTCGCATCAACTCGTAACCTAGAAAATAAATACAAACCTATTAATATCCATAATATAAAAATATTTCTAAATTTCAAAAATATAAATAGCACATACCCATTTCTACAACTTTGTCTTTCAGATCAGAATATCATAATTCCTTATTGAAATTACTAGCAAAATGATGAATACAATAAACTGATTCTACACTAGACTACCCTGTCAGCTCACTTCGGAGTGAAACTAATAAACCTGTCCCCCTATTTGATATGATACACAAATTTGGTTGAGGGGTAACATAAGTCTTAAGATTGTAAAAGAACCACTCCCAAGCTTCTTTTGTCTCTCCTTCAACAATGGAAAAGGCAACTGGAAATACACGTCTATTTCTATCTTGTGAACTTGCTATTAGCAATGTTCCAATATATTTCCCAGTAAAAAATGTCTCATCCACTTGTAGGATTGATTTACAATATGCAAATCCTTCAACACATGGTTTGAAAGTCCAAAATATTCTATCCAGAATGATTCGACTAGGATCTTCCATGCCACCTACAATTTGATAACGTGCTTCATATTTTACAATTGTGTCGGGAGAAAAATTTTGTAGAGCATTCACCTAACGTGGTAGCTCATTGTATGACCCTTCCCACTCACCATAAATTTTGGCCAAGGCCATTTGTTTTGCAGTCCGCGCCTTTCTATACGTGACTGTATAACCAAAATGACTAACAACCTCCTTCACTAGTGCCTTAACAGGTATACTCGGATCTACATATACCAAATTAACAACAAGATCTGAAATGAATGACGAATTTAATTTACTATGATCTTGGGAAACTATCATAGATACATAAGTGTGTGTTCCACTAATTTTCATAATCTCCATATAATCGCGCTTAACGTTATAAGAAGCACGAATTCACCACTCACATCCTACACTAAAATGTTTACATTTGGCAACCTATCTGTCCGGTCTAGACTCTGCAACAACATAGTCGAACAAATTTTTGATATGAAATTCTCTAATTGCATTTATTGTGACTTCTTTATATTCAAATTGCATACCAATAAACAAATCATTATCTATAATATCTGTTAAACCAGTTGTATGTCCAAAATCACGATCAGCTTCATAATTTGTGTTCAAGAAAAATGATGATGGAGTAGTATATGTCATATTACAAGATGAACCATCATCAAGCTGAACATTCTCCTTATCACTACACATTTCAGTCTCCTCTTCATCAGTAAAATCGCTAACAATATCTCTCACAATGATCATCTACATTTAATAATTAATAACATTAAAATACTCTTTTTGATCACTAATTATTGTTGCACGACATAATCCTCGATAAGGCAAGCCAATACAGCTGAACCCCAACTGTATTGGATTGTCTATGTTAAGTTCTCAAGCAAGGGCAGATATATAAGGTGGACTCGGTTATCTGATGTATTTGGTATGAGAAATCCCCCAATAATTCTCAGAATAAATGCTCTAGCGTGTTGTTAAATAACAACTTCAGCAGCATTCTCAGGGAGATCACGAAATGTCCTCTCAAGCCAAGTGAATTTCACCCTCTGTCCCATTAGTTCATTACCTACTGGAACAACAATCAACAACCAAATGCAAATTGCTTCTCAATCCGTACTTGTCACCCGGTAACAAATTGTCCTTCTATCAGAATGGCAAGTAAGCCACATCCTCAAGAGTGACAGTGACCTTTCTACATGGAAAGTGGAAAGTATATGTTTTCGACCTCCATCTCTCAATCAAAGCTAATAGTATATGGTTGTTGATTTCTACTGCTCCAAGTGTCAACAAGTTACCAAAAGCAGTGTTGCAGATAACTTGCAACATTGGCTTAGAATGTACCGATTGCCAAAAACAAGATATAGGCCGAAAAGTACATTCAATGCATTCCAGACATTGTTTGATATATGATCATTTTGCATTGTTAGTAGAGAAGTATTAATTGGCCCTAGATTAAGGTACTCCATTAGAAAGTGTGAAGATGTGAAGAAATTGTGAAGAATGTGTGAATAGTGGATGTGAGTGAGTGAAATCTACATGCTAAGATTTATAGTGATTGTGAGTGACTGAAATGTATATTTACGTGTAAGAGATTTTTTTTAATAATGACACAAAAATCGGCTTCCCCTAGGCCAATTTTCGTTGGAAATAAATGCAGAAGAAATTGGCTTCCTTTTGGCCGATTTTTGTTGGAAATATATATTTTATATTATATTTAGTTATAATATTTTAAGTATCTTCACTATACACAATTGAGAGAAGATGTTATAGGTCAATAAAATTACATTGTAAAAGTAAAAATTAAAATATAAACTACTCTTAGGAAGATTGCCTAGAACTCTCTCCAGTTCTCTAGATCACAATGAACATGTCTTTCTGTTATGCACCTCGGTTCTACACTATCCACATTTTTTAAGTTGTTCACCTTGAACTTCATCCATCTCATTGTGAATGAGTGTAGTCTTTGGTCTTCCACTTCTTTTCCTACGCATAACATGATTGGGAATGAATGTCGAACCTGAATAAGGAGGCCAGTATTCTTCATTACCAATTCGTTGAAACTCATATCCATAGACCTTCTGAAGATTATCTAGCCGGTAAATTGGTGAGATAAATTGGCTCAGTCTAAATTCAAAGAAGCGCATGTTGCGATTCATGAGAGCGTGACAATCTTAATGATTGAAATTCTCCACAGTCACACCAAGTGTCGACAAGTTTCACTATATATAGCCTCACTTGCCGACCACTAGATCTAGATACAACTTCAACTTCAGAGACTCTAGTCTCTCGTGAAAAATTACGAACCAGTTGACATGTAGATTTACGTTGATTTTATTTAATCACCTTTGTTAACTCTTCGCAAAATACATGTCCTGCCATAATCATGTCAGAGGCTTCATTCCGATGTTCATTGAACCATTTATTTAGTCTGCAGTATGTTGCTCTCACAATGGCAGTGATAGTGAGATCTCTATTTCCTTTAAGAACACCATTAATGCATTCTGCAAGATTAGTAGTCATGTGGGTATATCGTCTCCCTTCATCATATGTCTGACTCCATTTCTCTTTTGGAATCTGGTCCAACCATGCTTCATCCCTCAGATTTTTTTGACACAATAAATTCAGCATTCGCTCGAACCGTGGTCGCATCAACTCGTAACCTAGAAAATAAATACAAACCTATTAATATCCATAATATAAAAATATTTCTAAATTTCAAAAATATAAATAGCACATACCCATTTCTACAACTTTGTCTTTCAGATCAGAATATCATAATTCCTTATTGAAATTACTAGCAAAATGATGAATACAATAAACTGATTCTACACTAGACTACCCTGTCAGCTCACTTCGGAGTGAAACTAATAAACCTGTCCCCCTATTTGATATGATACACAAATTTGGTTGAGGGGTAACATAAGTCTTAAGATTGTAAAAGAACCACTCCCAAGCTTCTTTTGTCTCTCCTTCAACAATGGAAAAGGCAACTGGAAATACACGTCTATTTCTATCTTGTGAACTTGCTATTAGCAATGTTCCAATATATTTCCCAGTAAAAAATGTCTCATCCACTTGTAGGATTGATTTACAATATGCAAATCCTTCAACACATGGTTTGAAAGTCCAAAATATTCTATCCAGAATGATTCGACTAGGATCTTCCATGCCACCTACAATTTGATAACGTGCTTCATATTTTACAATTGTGTCGGGAGAAAAATTTTGTAGAGCATTCACCTAACGTGGTAGCTCATTGTATGACCCTTCCCACTCACCATAAATTTTGGCCAAGGCCATTTGTTTTGCAGTCCGCGCCTTTCTATACGTGACTGTATAACCAAAATGACTAACAACCTCCTTCACTAGTGCCTTAACAGGTATACTCGGATCTACATATACCAAATTAACAACAAGATCTGAAATGAATGACGAATTTAATTTACTATGATCTTGGGAAACTATCATAGATACATAAGTGTGTGTTCCACTAATTTTCATAATCTCCATATAATCGCGCTTAACGTTATAAGAAGCACGAATTCACCACTCACATCCTACACTAAAATGTTTACATTTGGCAACCTATCTGTCCGGTCTAGACTCTGCAACAACATAGTCGAACAAATTTTTGATATGAAATTCTCTAATTGCATTTATTGTGACTTCTTTATATTCAAATTGCATACCAATAAACAAATCATTATCTATAATATCTGTTAAACCAGTTGTATGTCCAAAATCACGATCAGCTTCATAATTTGTGTTCAAGAAAAATGATGATGGAGTAGTATATGTCATATTACAAGATGAACCATCATCAAGCTGAACATTCTCCTTATCACTACACATTTCAGTCTCCTCTTCATCAGTAAAATCGCTAACAATATCTCTCACAATGATCATCTACATTTAATAATTAATAACATTAAAATATATAAACTTAGAAGAATGAGATAAAATGTAGTAATTGAATGATATACTAACATCTAAAGTTGGTGAATGAAATCTCACTTGAAAGAAAGTTCAGTCTGTTAGAGAGTAGAGAAATATTTGTGTAAGGATAGTATGGTTTGGGGGTATATATAAGGTTAGGCTTGCTGAAAAAATTCACACAAATCACAAACATAAAACTCCTATCATGTTGTGGAATCTTATAACATAAAAACAAATTGACAAAGAAAACTCCCCCAATAGCCGATTTAGAGGAAATAGGGAAAAAATTAAAAAATGAAAAAACTCCCCCTATTACCAATTTAGGGGAAGAGAGAAAAGAAGAAAAAGTAATAATAAACTCTCCCTCATTGTCGATCTAGGGGGAGAAAAAAAAAATTAAAAAATGAAAAACTCCCCCTATTATCGATTTAGAGGGGGGGGAGAAAAAAATTATAAAAAAAAACAAACTCCCCCAGTTGCCGATTTAGGGGGAGAGATAAAAAAAAATCGGCAATACTATAACTGATTTTATGAAAACTATACCACTTTAGTAATTTTTATAAAAGTAACACCAAGATCGTATTTTTGGTCTAGGTGCACCATACAAATGAATTTGCCATCAAACACCACATCATACAATTTTTAAGCTACCAACAAGGTGTTGGTCTATTGGTGTAAGACATCACTTGATCCCCAAGGTCGAGACTCGTTTCCTGATGTAACATTTGTTGTTGAAAGGGGCAGTCACAAATATCATTAGTAGTACAAAAAAATACGAATTTTAAGCTTTTTTATTCTTTAGCATATTATCTTTATAAGATACAGGCAGTAAATTACATAATTTTGAGATATTTTTTAAAACTACCTTAAATATTAGTACATCCTTAGTATGCTGCTAAGCAATTAAAAACAACAATCATTCTATCATTCACACACAAAACAACCATTCTTAACAAGATCTGTTATTGGAAGTGATAGGCCTAATTAACGTAAACATAGAGACATAGCATCTGTTCTTGAAACAGTTCAAGAGCTAGAAGTGTTGCATGAGGAAGGGTGGTGGGTGGGTTCGAAAAATCCCATCCAATTCTAAGTTTGATTTTTTTGGAAGTGTAAGAGTTAGGAGGATTTGTGGCTGGCAAAAATAAAGATTTGTTGTCCCTAACTGTGCCACAAACTATGTTTCGCATTAATAATATTGAAATAGAAATAAAATTAAAAATAATAAGTGTTTAATTTTTTAAATTGATATGACATATTTTTATCGCTAGAAAACATGTTTTTGAACGCAATTTTAAACAGCAGATATGGAGAAAAAGATGTTATGGGGTGATCATGTGTGGTGTATAGTTGCAGATTTTAATTCCACCAGGAATGTTCCGGAACCGAAAGGTATTGCTGCATCATGCATATAGTTAAGTTTCAGGCAGAGATGCAATTGTTTAATGATTTTATGGGTGATTGAAGGAAAATGATTGGCTTTATTAATGAATGATTTTTGATAAATTAGATATAATTATTTACAAATTTAGTGATATTTTGAAGTTTCTTATGTAAAACTATCTACAAAAATCTTTTCAAAGGATTGGAGGGACTAAATTGTGTGGCTCCTAATAACAAAGATTATTTGTTCTTAATAATGTCTCATTCTTTATTTTAGATCAATCATATATTGTTACATGAATAAAATAAATTTTTTAAAAATAAAAGTAACAAAAAATAATATTCTAATTAACTCGAAACAGAGAATATCACACCGTTTGAGATATGTGATGATTGTTCCAAATATAATTTAAGGCTCCTTCAGGGTAGAACTCACGGGCCTAGGAAGGTGCCCTTCTTGCCTATGTTGAGACCTTGTCTTTAATATAAGCATATGTCAAATATTCAATTCAATTTTTAGTGTGTATATGGAAAGAAATATTGTTAGAAATAAATCTCAATAACATAATTTTTAGTCTCAAAATAATTTTTTTATTGTCAAACTTTGGGATACCCTAAATTTACATTTATAAAACATTGATATGTTGATTATATAACTATAGTCTAATGCATATACGGACACTTCACCACTATAAGATTTCAACAAAGCCTAATTATTAGTCATTCATTTGTAAGGCCTTTAAATTATTTAGGATTAAGCAACATATGATTTCAATAAATTCACCTTCATATAAAAGAGTTACTATGAATACTTTTTTCCTATGAAAATAAATAAATGTATGTGACAGAAGAAAGAGTACAGTGGCCAAGACGCAATCCAAGGTAACGTCACGATCTTCAGGTCGAGTAGTACACACACAGACACACACATATATATATATATATATATATATATATATATATATGTATCACGATATCTTCCACTTTCATATGAGGATACGTTGCAGAGGCAGCAATCAATTGAGCACATACACACAACAAATGGAACATCTCAACCATCCTATTTTGGTTCTTATAAATTTTCATATATTTCAATTTGATTTCAGAAAAGGTGAAAATAAGAAGTAGTACCCAAAAATTATGAACTTGAGTTAATATAGTTTCTATATCATAAACAAATGCTAAAAATAACTAATTTGATATATGTTTAATATGTTTGAGGTCATTTTAAGTTTTTTAATTTTATAAAAGAACCAAATTTATATGACTCTATATTCAATTATTAGACAGTGGAGAAAGGGACATTAACTGGGACCGTGGGACATGCCTTAAAACTCACACATGATCCAACTCAATAAAATACACAATCTTCTTAAGAATAGGGTGAGGGGCCATTTCTTCCTTACTCCACACTGGACCCTCCTCAATGAGTAAGTACCAACGTGGTGCAGAGCTTAAGATTACACCGTACAACTAATTATAGCATAGCCATCATCACCATGCAATGTATTTCAACTCCAACAATAACCCATTATATAAGATATCAGTGATATATCTACAATTAATTATACAAATATTTATCATTCAAGATCAACAATCACATTTGAGTTTAGTAAAATCATTGTGGATGATAAAATTCTTTGGGTAAATTATTTAACGTAGTTACATCCCCCCATACTTAAAACTGCTAATTAAACTGGAACAAGGGTTGATTTTTTATGACATAATTGATTGTTCATGCACTCCTAGCAAGGTGGCATTGGCATCTTTTGCAACTTAGTTTAAAAATAGTAAGAACGAGAATTTTCTGGACAAAATGTACACTAAACCTAAAATATTTCAATAGACAACGAAGTCAAAGTTACTAGATGTGATATAGTTTACTTTAGTGGTATTAATTGCCGTTAATATATTCCTTGGCACATGATTAGATAGCAGTAACACACAGTAATTGTCGGTATATCCCTCTTTAACCCACTTGTTTTCATTGTTACAGACCAAATGATGTGAAACTTAGATATTATACTGACTTTTTAGTCCATCTTGCAAAGACAGATAGATTTGCATTTTGCAAAGAAGATTGACATTATCTTATCAGAATGCTCAATCCAACAGTAAGAGTAGTGACATATATTGTTCTCCCAAAAAAAGCAAAACTGTGAACTGGTTATTAATTGAAGCCAACCAAGGTGTCAAATTCATTTTTGGTTTATGCCTCAGTAGTTTTATCTGATTATTAATTTTATCACTTTCTAAAGTTGAATTCCAATTAATAAGATAAGGTAATAAGAATATCCAAAAGTCATTATTAGGAGAGATAATTATTTCATGTTGATTCTAGAATACATGACCGGGTAAAGGGAGCAGCTATCAACATATGTCCAAGTAAGATAAGCATAATCCAGACACTCCCACGATTTAGTCAGATAGTCCAAGCCAACAAGTATTAATCCAGCAGAAGTGATAAGATAGTATGAAACCACTTCTAACACTCTACTCCTACATCGCCTGCATGACACAGATGTTAGATTAATTCTAATTAGTGGTTCATATTCTTGGAAGTTACTAGTTTGAATGAAAATGCCTAATGTGATGATGGTTGGCAATTGATGGATCAAACTAATGGGATGTTGTTAACTCCCTCCCCTCTCATTTCATGAGTAGTTTCCGTGAAAGTGGAGGAGTAGTTACTTTCTCCAATAACTCATCTTAAACTCTCCTATAAATAGAGGCACTAATGCATTGGAAAAGCATCCCATTCAATCCATTCTTTGCTATCTCATGAATAGAAATACAAAATGAGAATTATAGAAGCACTGATGGTTGAGAAAAAAAATGTAGTGTTGTATAGAGAATGAAGGAAACTGAGTTCCTAATCATCAAGGAACGCATAAAGGAAAGTCGGAGAGATGAGAACAAAAACAATCAGAAGGTACATAAAGGGAAACACAAATAGAATCAGGTATTCCTTACGTCATTCTTCTATCATATATGAATGGCATAATGTTAAGGTCCTAAATTAAGGGGTTCTTATGAACCATTAAAGGCTCATAAAGTTTTAAAAAAGTCTAACAATTGATATTAGAGCCAGGTTATGGACATTATGACATTCCTTGTATTTCTAGAGATGAATAATATATGCATGAATAAACATGTATCCATAGTACACATACTTTGTGTGTAAAATAATTTGAGAATCATGTTTTAATTTTATGACGGGATTGGAAACATGTTTACTATTGAATTTATATTGTGCCTTCCAAAGTAACAATACAACATTATTTTCTCATATCAATCTTTTAAGAATGGAAATAACATATTTCATTATAATATTCGTGTTATTTGTTTAGGGCGATGCTACTTTTGTAAGAATGTTAAATTCAATACCCCTCTAACATGAATGTTAGATGTATCAAATTGCTTATAATAATTACAGTTAAGGTTATGATGTCATAAGGAAAATAAATTATGTTTATTTATTAATTATGATGCATATTTTGATCACCCAAAGGTGAATCATTGCATGTAATTAAGATTATGATATTGCAAAGATAATTAATTGGGTTTGTTAATTAATTATAATGCATATTTTGATCACCCAAACGTGGATCACTGCATGTATTTAATGACATTAAAATTTTAAACATATTTGTTTGTGCTCGTTTATCCAAAGATAACATGCATGTCTAAAAAGTATAATTGGTTACTCACTAAATTATAATATTGGGCATCATTAATAAAAGTTTAATGCATTTAAATTTTATCCAAAGATAAATTAAATGCATGAATAAAAGTTTGTTTGAATCCATAAAGTTTATTCAAAACATTAAAGTGTGAGCATGTCTTATTCCAGCTTCATTCAATGCATTCACTTAGGCAACAAATGTGTCAAGTTCAACGGAATGAACTATGTTGATTGGTCCGAACAAATCCATTTCTCACTAGGTGTTATGGAGTTGGGCTTGGTCATCATTATGGATAATGTACCAACCATAATTGAGACCAGCTCGAAGGCAGACAAAACTCTATATGAGGCTTGAGAGCGGTTAAACAGGTTGAGTCTTAGCTTGATGAAAATGTCAATCTCTGACAATGTCAAGCCATCTATGCCTAAGACGAATAATGCAAGGAAATTTATGAGAATGATCAAGGAGTACTCCCAATCAGAAATTACTGATAAGTCTGTGGTGGGAAATCTCATGATAGAGCTGACGACCAAGAAGTTTGACTAGTCACAACCCATTCATGATCATGTAACTAACATGGCAAATCTGGCTGCAAATATGAAAGGCATGAGGACGAAGGTGACAAAAGCATTCTTGGTACAGTTCATCATTAACTCCCTTCCTGTTAAGTTTGGCCAATTACAAGTGAACTATAACACCATAAAGGAGAAATGGAATTTTCAAGAAGTAAATGTCATGCTCGTTCAATAGGAGGGGAGGTTAAAGAAATTTAAGAATGACTTCATTCACTTGTCCATTCAGGAGCCAAGTAGCACCAGCAGATTCAAGCCAAACAATAGGAACAAAGGAAAGAGGAAGGAAAAAATCCCTATTAAAGAAGAAAAAATCCATAAAGAAATGAAGTGCTTCCTTTGTAAGAAGAATGAGCACTGTAAGAAGGATTGTCCTAAAAGGAAGAAATTGTTCAAAAAGAAAGGTAAACATTTTGTTTCCGTTATAGATAAATCATTTCTTATTGAGGTTCCTAATAACTTGGTGGTTAGACTCTGGTGCAACAACTAATGTGTCACATATTGTGCAGAGGTTCCTTTCAATATGAACCCAAGAAACTGAGAAGTTTCTTTACACGGAGAACAGAATGAAGGCACGAGTTCATGGAATTGGGACATACAGATTGATCCTAGATAGTGGAAACTATTTAGATCTAGAAAAGTGTCTTTATGTTCCTGAATGTTCCAGGAACTTGGTTTCTGTTGCTAGGCTGGAATATATGGGTTTTAATTTTAAGATTGAGCATTCTAGTTTTAAATTATGTAAACATTCATACTATTTCGGTTCTGGTACATTAATGAATGGTTTATATTGCTTCAATCTTGATTTTAAATTTAAGGAATCTTTATTTAATGTTGAACATGATCTTGGTGCAAGCTTAAAGATTTTGATAAGAATTCTGCTTACTTGTGACATAAAAGATTAGGCCATATATTCAAAGAAAGGATAATGGGATTAAAAAAGGTGATATTTTACCTCTTTAAGATTTTGGCGACTGAGATGTTTGTTTAGATTGTATTAAAGGAAAAAAAAACTAAACACATATCAAAGAACCCAACCACAAGAAGTAGAAAACTTCATGAATTGATACACACAGATATTTGTGGTCCTTTTGATGTTCTATCTTGGGGTGGTGAAAAGTATTTCATCACTTTTATAGACCATTACTCATGTTATTGCTACCTATATTTGTTGCATGAAAAATCTCAATCATGGGATGTTCTAAAGATATTCATTGATGAGGTTGAAAGGCAACTTGAAAAGAAGATTAATGTTGTGAGGTCTAATAAATGTGGTGAATATTATGGCAAATATAATGAGAATAGACAATGTCCAGGACCATTTGCAAAGTTTCTCGAAAGTCGAGGCATATGTGCTGAATACACTATGCCTTACACACCGCAACAAAATGATGTGGCTGAAAGGCGGAATCGTACTCTAATGGAAATGGTTAGGTCAATGTTGAGTTATTATGATGTACCTTTATTGTTGTGGATGTACGTATTAAGAACCGCTATGTATCTGCTAAATACGGTTCCCAATAAGGCAGTTTCTAAAACTCCATATGAGTTATGGACTGATAGGAAACCTAGTTTGAGACATCTCCATGTTTGAGGTTGTCCAGCAGAAGTAAAAGTGTAAAACCCACATGAAAAGAAGCTTGATGCAAGAACCATTAGTGGTTTCTTTTCGGCTATCCAGAAAAGTCAAAGGGGTACATATTTTATTGTCCTAACTATAGTACGAGAATAGTTGAGTCTGGAAATGTTAGGTTCATTGAGAATGGTCAAACTAGTGGGAGGGATAAATCATGAAAGGTGGATATTATGGAGACTTCTGATGAATCTTCTTCACCGAAGACGTCTCATGTTGTTGTTGCTCCTGTAGTTATGTTACTGTTAACTAACACACAAAGACAACAAGATAATATCCAAAACCCACAGGATTAACAAATATTTAATGAGCCGATTAATAAAGTCATTAATGATCAAGTGATGGAACAACCGCAAGAAATAACATTAAGAATATAACACCGCAAGAAATAACATTAAGAATGTAACATCGTGTTTTTCCGAACACGTTTAATTAAGTAATTAGTTGTTAATGAATTAATTATAAAAATTAATCAGTAATGTTTTAGGCTAAACCTCAGTTGAGTTTTAGTCTTGTATTATAATATTCTTGCTTTCCCTATTTTTCAAGATTTTTGGAGAATAAAAGTTTCCCAGACGATTTCAGGTCGTTCTATCGAGTTTTCGCCAAGTTTTTATGTTCTGTAACTCGGAACTGAATTCTGATTTCTCCGTTGCTTCGAAATATTATTTCTAGTCAAAATAGACACCAAGTTTGTCTGTAACTCATCTCTAGGTATTTTTCACCTCGAAATTCAAGTTTCGACGTTTCGGGCAAAAAACCTAAATCGGTAGATCGTATATTTCCGGACGATTAGAGGAGTAACGTATATAAATATGATGTTCTCAGATTTAAGATGGCTGGACATGGAACTACAAATCTGGATTTCCTGGCTGCGATGACGGAGGCCATTCAGAATGTGAATGCTAAGTTGCATATACTGAATCATCATCAACAACAACAGCCCCAAGGATCCACTCTGTATAAGGGTTTGGACGAGTTTTGTCGTGGCTACCCGCCTAAGTTTGAAGGAGGATTTGCACCAGATGCTGCTACCAACTGGATCCAAGAGTTGGAGAGGATTTTTCGGGCATTGATGTGCACCGAGGAGAAGAAGGTCACCTATGCAACCTACATGTTGTCGAAGGAAGCTGAGAACTGGTGGGAGTTCACTCAATGTCAGATGGAACATGAACATCAAGTTGTCAACTAGGCAACTTTCAAGGATAGGTTTCTATAGAAGTACTTTCCGGCGGACATGAAGACGAAGAAAGAAATGGAATTCATGCGTCTGCATTAGGGGAACATGTCAGTTGGGGAGTATGCTACAGTGTTTGAAGATTTGGTGAGGTATGCCCCACACTACAATCAAGTGAGAAATGAAAGGTCTAAGTGTGCCAAGTTTGATGAGGGACTTAGACAAGATTTGAAGGTGATGTTTGTTTATCAACAGATACAAGATTTTCCAACTCTGGCCAACAAATGCAGAATCTATGAGGAGAGTGTGAAGGCAAGGAATGCCACACTCAAGAGTGTCATACCTCAAGGAAATTCCTACGGACTTTAGAGGAATTTCGGACCGAATCGTGACAGAGGGAAGCATTTCCACCACAACAAGAATCCTTATGGATTTCCTTATGGAAATCAACAGAAGTCACTCCGACCATACAACAACTACAACAACCACAACAACAACAATAACAAACAGGGTTCTCAAGCTGGAAACTCCAACAAAAACTCACCACCTTGGTGCTCGAAGTGCAAAGGAAAGCATTTCGGTGTCAACTGCCCTATTTGCTGTCATTGCAACCAACCTGGACACATCAAGCCGGTGTGCCCTAATCTGAAGAATGAAGGAGTGAATGATGTTCGGGTGGCTAGAATTTAGGCCAAGGGAAGAGTGTTCACCATGAGCGGAGTTGAGATCAAGGAGGATGAAGATCTCATTCAAGGTACATGTTTTGTTAATGAGATTTCCTTATCTGTACTGTTTGATTTGGGTGTGACCCATTCATTTAAGCCCATGATAATGTTAACCGATTAGAATTGCCTATAGTTTCCTTACCTTATGATCTAGTCATGTCAACGCCCACAAACGAACCCATCGTAGTTTCAGCTGTATGTTCACAATGTCCCATAGTATTAGATAACATAACTTTCCTAGTAGACCTGATATGTCTACCCTTATCCCAATTAGATATCATCTTAGGAATGGTCTGGCTATCCAATAACCACGTTCTCTTGAATTGTTTCAACAAAATGGTAATCTTTAGTAACCCTAAAAACCCAATAGAACCTCGTTATGAAACCAAAAGCACAACTGCCAATCAAATGGAGAAGTTCTTGAAGGATGGAGCCCAAGTGTACATGATGTTAGCGTCGTTGGAGAAGAAAGAAAGAGTAGAAATTCAAAGTATACCAGTGGTTTGGAATTTCTTTGAAAATTTTCCGAACGATATTCCTGGTTTACCCCCGGTAAGGGAGACAGAGTTCGCCATCGATCTAGTTCTTGGAACTGGACCAATCTCTATAGCTCCCTATATGATGGCACCATTACAGATAACAGAATTGAAGAAACAATTGGAGGCCCTACTACATAAACAGTTCATCAGACTGAGTGTTTCTCTGTGGGGTTCTCCCACTTTGTTTGTGAAGAAGAGGGAAGGTAGTATGCGGCTGTGTACCGAAAATTGACAATTGAACAAGGCGACTATCAAGAACAAGTACCTGTTGCCAAAGATTAATGACTTTATGGACCAGCTGAGAGGAGCTACAGTATTTTCAAAGACCGATCTTCGATTTAGGTATCATCAAATACACGTTTTATGGCCATTACGAATACCTTGTAATGCCATTTGGAGTGACCAACGCTCCTACAGTGTTCATGGATTACATGAACATGATTTTTCATCCATACCTCGACACGTTTGTGGTCATGTTTATCGATGATATCTTGATTTATTCAAAGAATTAAGACGAACATGTCGAGCATCTGCAAGTGGTGTTGCAAATTTTGAAGGACAATCAACTCTATGCTAAACTGTCAAAGTGTGAGTTTTGGTTAGAGTCGATGAATTTTCTCGGTCATGTGATATCGACAGGAGGAATCGCCATAGATCCTGCGAAAGTGGAGAGAGTAATGGAATGGTTTGCAAAGAGCTTTGGGTACCAAGTTGAGTATGAGTTCAGCCTACCATCCGCAGAATGATGGTCAATCAGAAATGACCATTCAATCATTGGAAGGTCTTCTTAGAGCTTATGTGATGGAGCATTCGGGAAGCTGGGCTGACTACCTACATTTGATTGAGTTTAACTACAACAATAGTTTTCATTCCAATATCGGAAGGGCGCCATACAAAGCTCTCTATGGTAGATAGTTTAGAATACCCCTATGTTGGTTTGAGGCGGGAGAGAATCTAGTGTTAGGACCCGATGTGGTTCAATAGACGACGGAGAAAATTAGAATGATAAGGGAAAACATGAAGATTGCATAAAGTAGACAAAAAAGTTATTATGACAGGAGAAGAACCCCTGTGAGCTTTGAAGAAGGAGATCATGTGTTTATGAGGGTGGTTCTAACAACTGGCATTGACAGAGTGCTTAAATCTCATAAGCTTACCCCTAGGTTCATAGGGCCATACCAAATCACTAGAAAAGTCGGACTGATAGCTTACCAAATAGTCTTGCCCCCTTTGCTGTCAAACCTACATAATGTCTTCCATGTGTCGCAACTTAGAAAATACATTAGTGACCCATCGCATGTTATTGAACCCGTATATTCAGCTAAAGGATAATCTCACTTTCGAGACTTTGCCGTTGACAATTGCCGATCGGAGTGTGAAAACTCTGCGAGGCAAGGAAATCGCCTTAGTTAAGGTGATTTGGAGTCAGACGAATGAAGAATATGCTACTTGGGAGGTCAGAAGTGGCATGAAAGAATCATTCCCCATCTGTTTTCTTAGAAGGTACGTTTAATTTTTTAGGACGAAAATCTTATAAGTTGGGGAGGATTGTAACACAATGTTTTTCCGAGCACGTTTAATTAAGTAATTAGTTCTTAATGAATTAATTATAGAAATTAATCAGTAATATTTTAGGCTAGTTTTTTATTATAATAATCTTGCTTGCCCTATTTTTTCAAGATTTTTGGAGAATAAAAGTTTATGGAACGATTTCGGGTCGTTTTATCGAGTTTTCGCCCATGTTTTGTGTTCCGTGACTCAGATTCACTGTTGGCTTTGAAATATTATTTCTAGTTAAAATAGACACCAAGTTTATCTGTAACTCATCTCTAGGTATTTTTCACCTCGAAATTCAAGTTTCGACGTTTCAAGCAAAAAACCTAAATTGGTAGATCGTATATTTCCGGACAAAGTTACCCGGTAATACTCGGGAACGACTTCAATTGAAAAATAACATCGCATCGATCAAGTCGGAGTATTAATCACATCATGGATCAATGGCTTGTCAAACAAGCCAAGTCAAAGCTTCCATAATCCCCTAAATCACTCATCAAATCTCCTCACTCCACCACCATTAGACACATCACCTAAGCTAGCCTAAAGCTAGATTTCCTCTCATTAATTTTCAGATTTGAGAAAGGGTGAGGCTCTCCTATAAATATTTCACCTCATCCTCTCATTTTTACACTAATTCTCCTAAAGAAAGTTAAGGAATTCTTTCTCTTCTCCATTTTTCTCCACATACACCATGAGAAAATCATGACCTCTTTGTATGTTATTCATGGAGTTGAGTTTATGTTTGTTTTCTTTAAATATTTTGTAAGTCATGACTAAATGGGGTGATAATAAAATCATATGAACCTTTGTGTAGTTTTTGACTTATGTAAAACTTAAAATTTCTTCCTTGTTCCTAAATGGAAAACTATATCTTTGAACAAGGTTAGATGAGTTTATTTGGTTTAGAAATATTGGAAATTATTGTTAGTATTCGAATGTGTTTGAAGGTGATGATTTGAACATCAAAGGAACCTTTATTGTGTTTAAGAAAAGTTTATGTTTATTTTTGAAAGTTCAAAATGTTTGAGTTTTTGTTAAAAACATTTCATTTTAAAAATGTATTATGTGTAAAAGTTTGTTTAGCATATGTTATTCTTTGATTTCCAAGTTAAAGTAATGATTTGGGATAAAAAATGATTTATTAAAGTCTTGACTTCATAAACTTAAAGTGTTATGAAGTTTTGGATAGTAAAGTAGTAAAAGTGTTAACTTATGATTTATAGTTCATGACTATGAAATCAACACCTATTAACCCTTGAGGTTATCCTAAAATTTGGAGGTGTTGAGATGATCATGAAATTAGTTGTGTTTTCTTTAGTAGCATACTTTAAATGAGGAGATTGACCTAAAAAGTCTTGACTTTATAAACCTAAAGTGTTATGAAGTCTTAGATAGAAAAAATGATTTAAAAGTGTTGATCTTGGTTAAGTTAGCTTACTTTAAAGTGGTAAGATTGACTTAAAAAGTTTTGATTTAAAAGTATTGATTTTGTTTAAGTTGGCTTATTTTAAAATGGTAAGTCTAGCTTAATAATCTTATTTAGAAAGGTTAATCTTAATAAAAATGTTTTACTTGCAAAAGATAAGTTTTATGAATAGTTATCATTACCGGAAAAATGTAATGAAGTGAAAATACATGTCTAAAAAAGTTATGTCTCAGGAAAGACTTGATATTTAAATGTGTCTTTACGACCCACCTCTCTTTCCTGAGAACTAACCTGGTGTATATCCATAGATTATGACATAATTCTGTTATAAATTTTGTTAAAACTTTACTTTAGAAAGCGTCGTTGTGTTGTAAGACTTTCAATGATAAATGATGATTCAAGAAATATCCAACCTTGAATCGGTTGGATGAAAGCAATTAAGTTCATTTTAGATTGGAAGTTTTATTTTCGCGTAAAATATTATTTCGTAAGAATAATAATTATCAAAGTGACCTAATTAGCGTTATTTTGATTTTGGCGTGATGAAGAGTTCGAGAAAAGACCCGACAAGTTAAGCTCACCTGGAATCGAGGAAATAATCTACACAACACACTTAGGTGATGGAGAAAACATTGTGACACAGTGGTGTCCGAATATGCTTCAGGACCTCAAAACTCCCTCACAAGTTTGGAGTTGTCTTGGGTATTAAGAAAGCTTGTACTTAATCAATTGTCTGTTTTGTTTGGATTAAGTACATCAATATTTCTTATGTTGAATTATGTTAGGTTATGATTATGTATGAATATGTCATGATTATTCCTATTTAATATTGCTCGAATAACTGTTCTAAGAATTATAAGTATGAGATAATTGTTAAATTCAAGGCTTAAAGACATGTGTTATAAATGAGAAAACTTTTCATTAAGAAAATAAATTTAACTAATTTTCAGGCTTTTCTTGCTTGAGCGAGAAGTGTCCAGAGAAAACGGGTTTTCTCGCTTGAGTTGAAATATGCACAAAGAAAACTGGTTGTTTTCTTGCTTAAGCGAGATAACTCTCGCTTGAGCCACGGGTGCCTTATAAAAATGGTGAATCCCTCGCTTGAGCGAGAAGGCTCCATACAGACAAGACTTCTTAAGTCGCCTGAATAATAACTCTCACATGTGCAAGAGTCTAATGACATTTTTGCCATCAAGAATTCATTCACTTCCAATCCTATTCAATAAAACCTAAAACACCTTTATTGAAGATAATGTTCTTTCAATAAGTAAATATTGTAAAGATGAATGATTATATAAAACTCTTGGAAATGATACAAAGAAGAGTTGTCATATTTAAAGTGATGTATGTAAAGAATTGCATGGTTAAGGACAAGGCCTGCAAGTGTTATATTATGCCCACATAGCGAGATCGTCTGACCGTAAGATGCTTGGCTTGAGAGCCATCCAGGGTGATTCAACGATGGTTCGTAGTGGTGCTGAGGTTTATTCTCTGTAGTTTAAATGTTAAGATCGGATCCCACTAGAAGCATTCCCGATGGGAGATGTCTTAGGATGGGCAGATCGTTATAAAATATGGATTAAAAGATTTAATTTGCTAACTTCGGTTAGTGTGCATATTCATTGTGAATAATGAAGTAGTGGAGAGGAAATTTACAGGAGATGAACGAGCCCCGAGATGTTGAGAGGGACGGCGATGTCGGTGATTCGTCAGAAAAGTCTTGAGGGAGAGTCTAGGTGAGACGAGTCCCGTGTATTCCTGGATGGGTTATTCTTTTGGATCAGACAATGCTCACAACGCAAACTAGACGATCTCTGACAACCCCTCTTTGCAATCAGGATCGATGAGAGGGATGCCTAGAAAGTGTTTGATACGACACCATCCTAAAATGGACAGTTCTGATGGAACAGAACGATCATATATATATCCTTGCAAGGAATAAGTTTTGGTGCGATCAAATCGGCTTGTTATGGGACATGTACTCTCGGTTATTTATGAATAGTTATTGGGAGGATAATGGTGTAAGGATGGTGAACATATGCATAGCATGCATACATGGTATTTATCGATATTGATTCTAAAATCATAAGTTTTATACTTCATTCATCATTAATACACGTGTATATGATCATATGACATATCTGTACTTGTTCTTTGTCTTAGGGTGATATTCTGTGTAATTCCACGATGTCAGTGATAAGTTTTTCATGAAATATTTTACTCCTTCTCTTTCTTTCTGGTGTACTCGTATACATCCATGTTTAAATGGACAGATCGGCAATGATCAGGGGCTACCGCTTTACCATGTCCCAGGAGGGGGCATGGAACGTTGAAGGAAACAGATACACCTACGCTGGTCCCTATGACCTGGAATTAGATCTAGTATGTGATGGCTCTGTGTTGCATCTCCTAGCATATTATGCAGTTTGGGAAGCATCGTTCACCCTACCAGAGCGAAGGTCCGTACCTTCCGGTCCATCCGCACCAACTGAGGCACGAGGCAGATCGGAGGTTGTGAGGACTTGGCCCAACTGGGATTCTCATCTACTGACTCAATGCCAAGAGGGACGGAAGGAGCAGGTATGGCTACTTCATCATGGCCTATGATGGATTGGGCAGTAGATGAGGTGGTGGATGACGAGGATGATGATTGTGTATAGTTAATTTGCATAGAGGATTCGGTGGAGGTTATAGAGATCTCTTCAGACTTGGAGATCGAGGAAGACTTGAGTGAGGTTTCTAGTGCACCACTGGTCTAGGAGCTCCTTTCTTTCTTTTGATAGGACACCTGTGTATGGTACTTTTGTAATGCCAACACTCCCACATTATTTTATTTCTATTTGTATTTTTAGTCTTTGTTAGGGGCATAGAATAGACTCTGCCTTGTATTTTGTAAACCATGATGCACGTGTTACAAATTCAAGAATTGATTAATGAGAAGTATTCAGAAATGAATTGTGTTTCGTTCAATTACATTTTAAGTATTAAGAAATTATTTCCGAAAAGGTTTGAGAATGTGACGTCTAGAAAGATAATATGGAAAAAAATGATTTGTAAGTTATATGTTACATAAAAGTAAAAAAAATAATTGACCCATTTTTCCAAGAGATTAAATATAGTAATTATGAAATAATTTTCGGGGCGTTAAAAAGAAGGTTTGAAAGGCAAATAAGACCAGCTATTTCTGACGATTATATTGTATATTCACTTGAACATGAATGTGACTTGAGCATTGATAAGGATCCAGTCTCATTCATACAAGCCATGGAAAGTGACAATTCTGAAAAGTGGCTCAATACTATGAAAGAAGAGTTGAAATCAATGGACGATAATAAAGTTTGGGATCTAGTTGAGTTGCTTGAGGGTTCAAAACGAGTTGGCTGTAAATGGGTCTTTAAGACCAAGCGTGACTCGAAAGGTAACATTGAAAGATATAAGGCTAGACTTGTTACTAAAGGTTTCACTCAAAAAGAGGGCATTGGTTACAAAGAAACTTTCTCTCAAGTATCTAAGAAAGATTCTTTAAGAATGTTATGACTTTGGTGGCTTATCATGACATAGAGTTTCACCAAATGGACGTAAAGACCGCTGTTCTGAATGATGACTTAAACGAGAAAGTTTATAGGAATCAACTTGAAGGGTTCGTGACCATGGGAAAGGAAAATCTAGTGTGTAAATTAAATAAGTCATTATACGGACTTAAACAAGCTTCTAGACAATGATATATAAAGTTTAATGATACCATTACGTCATATGGGTTTGTGGAAAACGTTGTTGACCGGTGTATCTACATGAAAGTTAGTGGGAGCAAGTTTATAATGTTAGTCCTATATGTTGATGACATTCTACTTGCTGCAAATGATAAATGATTGTTACATGATGTAAAGAAATTTCACTCTAATAATTTTGAAATGAAGGATATGGGCAAGGCATCCTATGTGCTAGGAATAGCAATATTTCGTGATAGATCACAAGGATTGTTAGGATTGTCTCAGAAAGTATATATCAATAAAGTATTAGAGAGATTCAGAATGGAAAAGTGCTCCGCAGGGATTGTTCCAATCCAGAAAGGGGACAAATTCAGTGAAAAGCAATGTCCAAGGAATGATTTGGAACGTAAGGAAATGGAATCAATTCCTTATGCATAAGTGGTTGGGAGTTTAATATATGCTCAGTCATGCACTCGGCTGAATATCAACTTTGCTGTTGAAATGTTAGGTCAATATCAAAGTAATCCTGAAATGGACCACTGGAAGGCTGCAAAGAAGGTTCTCAGATATTTGCAAGGCACTGAAGATCACATGCTCACGTATAGAAGGTCAGATCATCTTGAGGTGATTGGTTATTCGGATTCAGACTATGCAAGATGTGTGGACTCAAGAAAATCTACATTTGGGTATGTTTTCCTAATGGGTGGAGGAGCCATTTCATGGAGAAATGGTAGACAATCTATAATTGATACGTCCACCATGGAGGCTAAGTTTGTGGCATGCTTTGAGGCCACAAATCATGCATTGTGGGTGCGGAACTTTACTTCTGGGCTTGGCATTATAGACAGTGTAGCTATGCCGCTGAAGTTTTATTGTGATAACTCTACAGATGTATTCTTCTCTAAGAATGACAGGTATCCGAGAGGTGCCAATCATATGGATTTAAAGTTTCTTTCAGTTAAAGAAGAAGTACGGAATAAGAAAGTGTCTATAGAGCATATTGGTATCGATCTAATGGTAGCGGATCCGTTAATTAAGGGATTGCCGCCCAAAATTTACATTGACCATGTAGAAAGGATGGCCATTATAGATAAGTCCTTGTTAATGTTATATTACCTTATGTATATATACATGTATAAATGTTTGCTTATCATTGTATGACACATTTAAATTCCATGAAAGTTTCATTTCCGTAATTAAAGTTTAAATTATTCATATCAAAGATTGTACTTGTATGGTTTTAATGAGATAACTTGGTGAATCTTCGAAAGGTAAATGAAGACTCAAATTAAAGTTGATTGAGTTGAGTTGATTGTAATACGTGGAAGGAATCAGGTTGCCTCATATAATTTGTGACCGCCATGATTCAACCATTTCAATTCAATTAAGGATGATGATTTGTAAGGTTCAATTAAAGTGTGTGATTAAAGTCATGAATCTTCAAGTCATCACATGGACCAAATGGGAGTTTGTTAGATTAATTCTAACTAGTGGTACATGTTCTTGGAAGTTACTAGTTTGGATGAAAATTCCTAATGTAATGATGGTTGGCAATTGATGGATCAAACTAGTGGAGGTATTGTTAACTCCCTCCCCTCTCACTTCATGGGTAGTTTCCGTGAAAGTGGAGGAGTTACTTTCTCCAATAACTCCTCCTAAACTCTCCTATAAATAGAGGCACTCATGCATTAGAAAAATATCACATTCAATTCATTCTTTGCTATCTCATGAATAAAAATACAAAGTGAGGATTATAAAAGCACTGGTGGTTGAGAAAGGAAAGTATAATGCCATATAGAGAATGATGATTTGTAAGGTTCAATTAAAGTGTGTGATTAAAGTCATGAATCTTCAAGTCATCACATGGACCAAATGGGAGTTTGTTAGATTAATTCTAACTAGTGGTACATGTTCTTGGAAGTTACTAGTTTGGATGAAAATTCCTAATGTAATGGTGGTTGGCAATTGATGGATCAAACTAGTGGAGGTATTGTTAACTCCCTCCCCTCTCACTTCATGGGTAGTTTCCGTGAAAGTGGAGGAGTTACTTTCTCCAATAACTCCTCCTAAACTCTCCTATAAATAGAGGCACTCATGCATTAGAAAAATATCACATTCAATCCATTCTTTGCTATCTCATGAATAAAAATACAAAGTGAGGATTATAAAAGCACTGGTGGTTGAGAAAGGAAAGTATAATGCCATATAGAGAATGAAGGAAATTGAGTTCCTAATCATCAAGGAATGCATAAAGGAAAGTCGGAGAGGTGAGAACAAAAGCAACCAGAAAGGCAACCAGAAAGTACATAAAGGAAAACACAAATGGAACCGGATATTATTTATTATATTCTTCTATGACGACACATGTCAATATGAGCGAAAGTCAGTTGTCTATAGAATACAAATCTATCAAAGGCACCTGACATGGGAAAAACAACGTTCACTTGTCTAGGACATATCACGATATGCCATTTGGTTGACACAAATAGTATCTACAATGAATATTTCTCTCACTTCTCTACTCTAAAGAGGGGATTTCCACGTGAGGAAGTTTACTTAACCTTTGAACTTGCTTACTCTTTCACTCTATCTCTTACTTATTACTCTTTGTTATTCTACGTATCTCTATCAAATACTGACTTAATCATCAGAAAATCTCTTCAGATACCTCCCTCGACTTGTTCAAGCATTTCTTAGGCTATACTAAAATATTCCTACAGATTTCTACTATTCAAATCTATCCTCTCAAGACTAAAGAACAATAATGATTTAGTTGATTTTAAAAATAATAACAAAAGTTAAAAATATAAATTATTAATAACGATAAAATATGAATAATATAATTTGTTTTTTAACTGGATTATTTATAAATAATTTTTATTACTTTTTTAATAAATTTGGTGCTTTATTTTCTAGACTCTATCTATTGACACATTGTATCGTTAATCCTATATATTACTTCCTCTCATTCTCATTTCATCTCTCTTTCATACACCATTCCAATTTATACTAATTATTAATTACTCACAATATTTTATAAAATAAATTTTAATTTAAATAAATAACAACACTAGTAATCCTATCATATTCTATTCAATATTATAAACAAGCATAATCATGATGTGTCATTAAACACAAATTAATGAATGACAGGTGAGTCATTTGTCTCATTTCATCACCTGTAATAATCCATCCTTTTCCACGATGACAACCAGAATTGACAAGAAATATCAACCATCACCTTGTTGGAATTATAGGATTAGACATGGTGGGATTGTGCTAAGATCTCATCAATATTGCTTTAACAGTTTATATGAGTTCATATCTTAGTTATTTTTAACATCAATTTTTTGACTGTGTTATCGAATAATTTGTTAGTACATTATTAAAAGTGTTAAATTTATGTAACAGCATCTGCAATTATGATAGTAGTAAAACTATTTAACATGTCATATCATTTATTACATATAACTGCCTTATTGCCTTATTGGACCTTTTACATGCCCATGATGCTCCATGACTTCTATTATGGATTTCTTTAAAATTTATTTGCGGTTTGGTTTTTAGAATGAAAAAAAATGAAGATTTGAAGTTATGAAACACACTTGTAAGATAACTTTTAGCCTTCCATTTTTTTTATTTTTCTTTTAAAATCAACTCGCAAATATACCATATCTTTAAGGAATGAAAAATCATCATCCCTTGTCCCACATTTTTATTTCAGGGAGCACCCCACGTTCCTGTGACTATTTCAGTACTAATAAGCTGTATATGTCACTTAATGAAGGTCAATTCAAAAAGACCCCTATGTAACCCACTTAATTAAGACCCATAAATGTTAAAGGCAAACATTAGTAGCACATGCATATGTCACTAATATGTTCATATTACAAGGCATAATTGGCAATTAATAAAGTAACAAAGAAATCTCAACTACTATTAATCTCATCAAATCTGAATCTGATCCATTGGAGTTTCAATCACATATAGTAAACTTAATTACCACCATAATTATTGAATAGTACTGTCCATTAACTTTTCAACACAAACCTTTCTGTTTCCCATATTATGATTGTGATTAATTACATTGCTTAGGTATAATGGAGAATACCCAGTTTGATGTTGGAAAAAAGAAAGATAGGAGGGTATATAAAGCCATAAAGTCATTATCAAAAATTGACTTTGATTTGAAGGAAGAAGTCTCTACAAGAAGAATTGGGCATCTTTATTTCCTATCAAGGGTTAAGTTTGATCACTTCTATGATTACTTTTTCTATACATTAAGTTTAATCACTTTCTGAGTAGTGGGAACAAGAGTCAACTTTCTCACAATCGATTATTATATCACTGATCTCAACCTGGTATAATTAATTGGGCCCTTAATGAACTGTAGTTTACTTTTGTAGACTCTCAAGGTTTAGTTTCATCAGCTAATGATTCACTGAATAGTGTGTCGCCATGTCATTGGTATATCAATGTTGATTTTCTCAGAATAATGTGTCATCATCCCATTCGTGTATCAGAGTTTTGGTATGGAGAAAAACTTGTATGAAAATGTATTTAACACGTCATATTTTACTAAAAGTAAATTTATGGTTTTTGGTGCTATCATTTAATATTAAATTTTAAATAGAATTAAAATATTAATGTATTGTCAAGATTTTATTGGTTGTTTTTATATAGATACGTCTTCACACAAGTCTTTTTCCCCAAAACTTTTTTGTTTAAGGAAATCTTCTTACCTGTCTGTGCATTATTATGATTGGAAAAAAAAATTAAGTTAAAAATTTTATAAACTAAATATATTTCTTATGAACTACATCAAATAATACATGGAGTAAGAGACTTTCTACTATTCACAATATTCCTTCTTCTGCATTAGAATAAATATAAATCAACCGAAAAGCCGCATGCTATATCATACTAAATTAGCATTTGGAATTTTGAATTCTTAATAGCATGTACATTTGTGGTGCTATTTCCTTTTATTTTGCGTAGTGTTACTTGTTTACAATTTTCAATAACGTTAAATCATTTTAACTAGTTATTAATAACTAATTAATATTTAATTTCAACTCATCGACTTTAACAATTTTTTTAAATAAACTACTAAGTTACTCGTGCATTTGCATGAGATAATAATATTTTGGCACATGGTTAAAAACAAACATGTTATCCATGTATTCGTATGTTTAATAACACATATGTTATTCGTGTATTCGTTTGGTTAATAACACATATTACCCGTGCATTCTAATGGTTAATAACACACATATTACCCGTGCATTCTAATGGTTAAGAACACACATGTTATTTGTGCATTCATTCATATGGTTAAGAAAAAATATGTTATTTGTGCATTCATATGGTTAATAGCACACATGTTACTCGTGCATTCGTGTGATTAAAAACATACATATTAAATGTACATTCTAATGATTAAGAAACACACATGTTACCTCTGTATTCACATGGTTAAGAACATTCATTTTACCTGTGCATTCATATGGTTAAACAATCACATATTACTCGAACATTCTCATGATATATTGATTTTGACGAATATTTAGAAGCACATAAGTATGAATATTATTAAATGTATATTAGTAATATTGTGTAATAATTTGATAAAACGTCAATAAAAAATGCACTTTAAAGAATATTTTTATTTGTCATTTAATTTTATATTGATTCGCTTATTTTGAAAATATATTTTCTCTCTCAACCAATTATAAGTTATGAAAATATATTTCCTCTCATAATCAATTGTAAGTTATAAAACAGTTATAATAAACATAATGATCAAATATATAGTAAGGCATGATAATATATAATTGAGTACAAACTATTATTATCATAGTAATATGAACTCATATGATATAAATAAATATTTGATCATAAAAATCATGAGTTTCATAATTATTGTTACAAAATATCAAAATATATAAACTAATATTGTTATATTTGCAATGTTAATAACAAAGGTAAGAAACAAAATAAAGTAAATCTAAGTATTTTCAATGGTCTATATTTAAATATTTCATGTATTTTGGATTCCCAAAGAGGATTTGCTATAAATTAGTTTGTTATTTCTTTTTGTATAACAACAAAATAAATAAATCTATGAAAAATAAACAAAAAAAATTAATGAAAATGAGAACTGGTCTATAAAATAAGAACAAATCTACAAAATAAACACACATCAATAAAAAATGCACATTAAAGAATATTTTTATTTGTCATTTAATTTTATATTGATTCGTTTATTTTGAAAATATATTTTTTCTTTCAACCAATTATAAGTTATGAAAATATATTTTCTCTCTCAATCAATTGTAAGTTATAAAACAGTTATAATATATTTGTATTTTATTTAATATATTTGTTCCTTAAAAATGTAACTCTTATATGTGTATTTTATTTAAGATTTATATATATAGGGAGTTATTCAATGAGAATAATTCTCATATAAAAATTTTGAGAATAGTAAATCTCTATTTACATAGTTAAGTGAGAAAAATATACAAAACGATCTCAATTATTTTTTCTTTGTTCCAAATCTTAACTCTATATTAATCATCACTTGCAACTTTCTTAGAATCAAATTGAGTTATTGTGAATTTATTCACATTTAAATTGCAATGAATGAAATCGAATTTTGCTAATTAATATTACCTTAATAATCATGTATCATCACATAATTATTAACAAAATTATTTCAAATTTTAACGGAAAGATAATCATATCAAATTATTATTATTATTTCAATAAGAAGACAAATGGAAAGCATAAGATTAAATTATGGGATAAAACACACTGAATGAATAAGGAATTGAATGAACAAATGTAAAGTCATATTCCTATTGTTCAATACAAAACGATCATAATTATTATTTTTTTGTTACAAATTTTAAATGATGCATTACTCCTCACTTATAAAAGAAATTTAGAATCAAATTGAGTTATTATCTATTTATTAACATTTAAATTGCAGTGAATGAAATCAAAATTTGTCTTACGTTTAAGAAGAATGAATGAGATGAGAGACTTTCGACAATTTGATATACAACTGATAAGAATGAGGATACATGAGTTAAGAAGAATCAATGAAATCAGATTATGCTCATAAATATGACATTAATGTTGACCTATCATTGCACAATTATTATCAAAATTATTTTAAGTTTTAACTGGAATATAATCATAACATTTAAGTCTTTAATCAATTAAAATTATTATCAATTATAAGACAACAAATGACAAACATAAGATTAAATTATAGAATAAAAGAGTGCACATGTTACTAGTGCATTTGCATAGTTAAAAATGTAGGTGAATATATTTACAGAGTTAAGTGAGAAAAATAAACAAACGATCTCAATTATTTTTTCTTTGTTCCAAATCTTAACTCATATATTAATAATCACTTGCAACTTTCTTAGAATCAAATTGAGTTATTGTGATTTATTCACATTTAAATTGTAATGAATGAAATCGAATTTTGCTAATAAATATTACCTTAATAATCATGTATCATTACACAATTATTAAAAAAATTATTTCAAATTTTAACTGAAAGATAATCCTATCAAATTATTATTATTACAATAAGAAGACAAATTGAAAGCATAAGATTAAATTATGGGATAAAACACAATGAATGAATAAGGAAGGAAATGAACAAATGTCAAGTCACATTTCTATTGTTCAATACAAAATGATCCTAATTATTATTTTCTTGTTACAAAGTTTAAATGATGCATTAATCCTCATTTATAATTTTTTTAGAATCAAATTGAGTTATTATCCATTTATTCACATTTAAATTGCAATGAATAAAATCAAATTTTGCTCATAAATATTACATTAATGCTCAATATAGTTACAAATTTATTATCAAAATTATTTCAAATATTAACTGAAATATAATTATTTTAACTAAAAGATAACAATATCATTCAAGTTCATAATCAATTGAATTATTATCATTAAATTGTATAATGAAACACAATGAATGAATAAGAAAAAGAATGAACGGATATAAAACCACATTCCTATTGTTCAACACAAAATGATCATAATAATTATTTTATTTGTTCCAAATCTTCAATGATGCATTAATTCTCACTTGCAAATTTCTTAGAATCAAATTAATTTATTGTCCATTTATTCATATTTAAATTACAATGAATGAATTCAAATTTTGCTCATAAATATTACATTAATATCGATATATTATTCCACAATTATTATCAAAATTATTTCAAATATTAAGTTAAATATAATCATAGCATTTAAGTTCATAATCAATCAAATTATTATTAATATTACTACAAGACGACAAATGACAAGCGTAAGATTAAATTATAGAATGAAATAGAATGAATGAATAAGAAAGTGATGGAACAAATAGGAAGCCACATTCCTATTGGTGAATGAGGGTGAAATTTGATGAATCATAACCTGAGTTTTTATTATATTTATCTATATGTGTAATGAAGAATGAAAGATTGTGTGATGAAGATTTTAATACAACATCTTCAAAGGAAAAAATCAATGAATAGATCTACATGCACAAAATCATTTTAAAATAAGAAATGGAAGAATGATATAAACCAAGAAAATAGAAAAATGGTTGAAGAAAAGTAGAGTAATGAAATGAAGGAGTGAAAGAGAGATTCTCCAATTAGTAATAAAATGAGAGAGAAAAAAATATGGAAGAAAGAAGAATAATAAAGGATAAAGAGATATATCAAGAGATAATAACAAATGTTATGGTGTGGTGGGGTGTATTGGAGGTAGTAGAATTCTTCGAGTAAGAAAACTTTTGTTGTGAGTGTGACATGTGGCAATTCAAGGAGGTGATGACGCATGTATGTGAGGGGAGATTTTTTTGTTAAATAGTAAATAGAATAGATGTTATGATTTACTTCACATTTTCCTCTCTTCCCCGATAAAACCTTCTATCAGCATTCATGTAGAAGAAAAAATACTACTCATATTAGATTAACTTAAAATTTTAGTTAATTTTATAATGTTTATATTTTGAAAACCTTCAAAACTTTCAATGTATTATAAATTAAATTTAAAACATACGATAGAAAATCGCTATGGATATTAGAATGTTATATCAGAATGGAAGCATTGCCTAATGTTAAGGTAACAATCAATAATGCATTTGCAAATCAATTGTGTGTTTTATCTATTTAAGATAATCCCTCAAAAGATTTGGTGCAAACAAGAAGATACCCTTACATTTATCATTTATGTATAGAGGGAAGATAAAAATGAGTAATATGTGATGCGTATATTTTAGAAATGTGTTAATTATGTTTACATACAATAAGTTTATAGATTTCAAAGATGTCTTCACGTACTTTAACTACTTTTAATTTGAAAACTATGAAATTCATCCAGTGTTATATTCCAATTCAAAAGTCAAATTGCAAAGGACTGATTACAAATAGCCGAAAAGGTCAACAAATCAACCAATATGTGAAGACCAAAATCTGAGAAGCCCAAGGCAGACCTAAGATCTGGGTCGACTCATTGAAGTCCAACAAGGTCTAGAATCCAATCTAGAGGATAACTTACAAAAATATCCTTGGCAAATTGGGCTATGCCCATAAGACAGTGCATGGAAATTCTGTCAAGTAGCCTAAAATGCCCTCTTCACCACTAGTTTTTTTAATAGGGAAGACTGAATGCTTGCAAACATTATAATTTTAATTATTCAATATTATGTTTTGATTTTTATTGGGCTTGAAAGATATGTAATGTGAAATTGTTTGAAGTAATATATTGTTACGTGTAATTTAAAAAAAATATGATAATGACATGAAATTGTTTTTTAATTTTGTGAATTTTTTATTATTATTTTAATTGTATAACGAACATCTTACAAGCCACCATACCCAATTTAGGGTAGACAAACCATGATATCTAAATTATCATCTCTACAAGAGAAGGCATCTCTAGAGGTATCTAAAGGCCGCTATAGACTCACCTAGGTGTACCAGACTGAATGGTTGATAGGATAAGAGCATGACCTCAACCACTGACGTAGACCTACCTTTAGCATACAAACTCATCTCACTTGATATGTAGGACATGTCTTCAATCTCTCTGACTTCTCTCTACTATATATCTACCTCTATAAATACTGACTTAAACATTTGTTCCTTTTAAGTACTCATCTAAGATAGTCCAATACCGATTATTGGTAGAATTTAACATTGTTTCAACACTCCAAGATGGACTCTCAACACGGTTCGACTAAGATACATCACTATTATGTCACCCCTCCACCACACGTACAAAATGTTGATGTGGCAAAGTTTGAAATATCTTGGAGATAAATGGTAACTCCTGTGTAAATAAACAGAATGGATTTTCTAGGCAGTAAATTAACTGTACGCATAAGCTCTTTCAAGTTTCAACGGGGCAGAAAAACGAATTTTTGTGCGTGGCCACGTAATAAAAGCCTAAAATTCAAACAGCCTGCATTTGAAATGTATCCTGAAAATCTAGGATAGTTGCCTCGCCAAATTGTTAGTTGAAAATCTGAAAATGATTTAAGGAAAAATAACAAGCTTGGGATGTTTCCCCACAAATTAGTGAAATTACGCATGATAAACCCAGCATTTGACTTTCATAAAAGAAATTTGAAGTGGAATTTCCTGAACCTGGCCAAATTTAACTGTTTTATACCCTAGTGGAGAAAGTTCCTTTGTAAGTAGTATCACTCAAAAGATGGGGACAGAAGGATAATATTAAGTTCATAGAAATCTATAAAATGATACTAGCCCTGAGGGTCTAGCGAAACCTCAAGGTGTGCTTACTTCTAGGAAAAGTTCCTAAATTGCAATGAATCAGAGCAGAAGCGACATCAACTTATAATACCATCTTCTAAACACATAGCTATAACGTGCTGCAATTGTAGCAGTTTTCCCCTCGCCATCTGCAATCAATTAGAAGGCTAAAATCAGTGCTAGATACAAAGGCAGTTAGCAAGGCTTACAAGAAATGGCAATCAATAGAAAAATCAAAACACCAAGAAAAGTGATTAGTGCCAGCTGGAGTAGCAAGGTATCCTAAGTTCAATTAACTATGCAAGGGAGTCAGAACAGACTTGTGAATTTGACATGTTATTTCTTTTTACAGTTTCTGAGAGTATCCTCTCACTGTCTCACATATAGATAAGAGACTAATTTTTCGAATATGGACAGATGCGAAAGCAAAAACCTCCAACAATGCTTATATAAATATGAATTCATGATAACACCTAGGAGGACATGCTTAAGAGACTCCTTCTCGTCTACTTGGACTCAAACAATATATGCATTAACCACGCTTCAGTGTGGTTAGCAAGGCCGCAGTGATTCAAGTATTACTTTATGCAATAGTACAGTACAACCAACAGTGTGTCACTGAATCAGAGTACTACACTTGTAATCCCAGAATCAAGCGATTAATTGATGACTAACAACAATCAACTCATTCAGATAAAAGAAATGAAAAACTAGAGTTACAGTATATAGCCAGTACTACTAACAAAAACTTGCCTCGTGGGTGGCTGTGATTTTCCTTTGAGCATCATTGACTTTCATCTCCACTGCTTCTTCAACTTGTGATAGAAGCTTCTTATGTGCTACTCCTGTTATATAAGATATATTCAACATTGGGTGAGAACCTACATAATCCTTACCAATAATGGCATGCCAATGGAGTGATACTCTTTTATTTAAAAAGAGAATAAAACTAAGAACTCTACCCTTCTCACACTACCACTTAATCTTCCATGAAAATGCTGACATGAGATAATTATGTTGTAACATCCCAGTTCTAACATGTGACCTCCCAGGCCCATGAATATATTACACGTGCCACCCATTAAGCTTAAATACTCCCTACAGTATTTTATTCCCCTCCCAGGGGAGCCTTCCGCGACTCGAACCCGTGACCTCGGGGATAAATAGTCACTATACCACTGAGTCACTACCATTAAGCTAGTGACTATTTATTCTTGAGGTCACGGGTTCGAGTCGTGGAAGGCTCCCCTGGGAGGGGAATAAAATACTGCAGAGAGTATTTAAGCTTAATGGGTGGCACGCATAGTATATTCATGGGCCTGGGAGATCACATGTCAGAACTGGGGTGTTACAAATGTAAGCATAACAAACATGAAGTCATTATTTAATAGCTCAATGAGGAGCAGCTAGTGGTTTATTAGTTACTAATCAGATCCTAACTAATGCAGAGAACGTTGCTTCATACAGTACACTGATCCTGTCCCACAACCTGTAGCAGATGAGACAGGAATATAGCATTAACCATCAGCAACAACTACCAAATGACCACGGCCTTCTCTACAAAGTTTATTTACATCCCCAAACATATGTAGCCAAAATATAACTATAGAGCTAACAAGCACAAACTTCTACAGGTTATTCAGCCTTTCTTCTTAACTAACAACTAATTCAAAGTAATTTTTTGTATTATAACAGTTTCAGTCTAAGCTTCCTTTCAATCAAAACTTAATTGAACACTGCAGATATCTATATTCAAAATACATAGAAATTTCCATACTTTGCTTTTCTAGGGCTCCCTTAATTTCTATCTGATCTGCATGAAGACCCTCAACAGTGCTTCTGCAATCCTGTAGGTGCAAATTAATCTCTTCCTTGAACTTATCGTATATCAACCTCAATTTTTTCTGCTGGTCTACATGTTAGTTAGGAAGAAAAGGAGGTGAGAAAAGGCAATAAAATAGTCACATGTTACAAGAAAAGAGCCATTGAGAAAATAAAAGGAAAACATAGCAAATGAAATCCAGCGGCAAATATATAAAATGCAACATACAAATTACGGCAGTACCTAATTGTTGGATTAGTAAAGCAAATTGTAAAAATACTAAGCGGGGAAGATCCAGGGAGAGGACATAATAAAACCATGCTAATTCTTTGTCTCGCCCTTTTTTCCTCCCTTGTGAGTTGTGGCAAGTGATTTTCTGACTTCCATCCTTATTGCTGCACTGATATATTCTTCTTAGAAATAATATCTGATTGTCAAATAAGAATTTCTCTTGGACTTAAAAAGACTGTCGGGTAGTTGTTCTTCTTAGAGCTAGCTTTACAATAAGAAAATCTTTTATTGAATGAAACTTGGTATTTCTACCAAGACATCTGACTTATTTGGATTTGTCTCAAACTATTATGCGTGTGAAGAAAAAAGGGTGGCAAATGAGCTGTATGGAAATATCGTTACACAAGTGGTACACGTGGATGATGGTGATAAAATCAAGTTGAACCGTAGAAGTAAGAGAAAAAAGATTACTAGTACAGCATTAAAGGATTACATGTGGGGAATGAAGTAAGGATAAAAGGGACAGAAAAAGTAAAGAGTAGATATGGAAAAAGTGTGATCTTCTTCTTCCTTCTGGCCCAAATCTCTGAAATTCTCAACTTCTTATTATTCTATATCTTTTGTTAGTCACATTTTTGTAATCACTTCCACTACCACAGTGTAGTTATTATCCAAATTACAAGATTTATTGCTTTTATTTATTGTGCCTTCAACTTTATCTATTGTGATTCCCTTACAATTGGTGCTTTCATTTTCCACCATGGCTGAAAATACTCGCATGAAGGAGCTGGATTCTAACGTCAAGAAGATTTTGGAACTCATGGAAAAATGGGATCAATCTTATACAGACCGATTTACACAAATTGAAGCAGCTCTCGAGAGTTTAACCGTGGCTGGTTCGAACTCAAATTCAACTGTGAGGAACTCACAACCATTTCAAGTACAAAACATCAAATTGGATTTTCCCCGTCTTGATGGTTCTAATGTGTTACACTGGATATTCAAGGGTGAACGATTTTTTGAGTATTATTTCACTTCGGATCCCCAATGTTTGACAATTGCTTCGATGCATATGGACAAAGAGGTGGTGCCTTGGTTTCAGATGATGAGTCGGCATAATCCATTCCAATCATGGGGTGCTTTTACTAGAGCATTAGAGTTGGAATTTGGTCCATCTCCCTTTGAATGTCCACGTCCAACCTTGTTTAAGTTGTCTCAAGGAGGTTCGATTAATGATTATTATCTCGAATTTACTGCCTTGTTAACAAAGTTTCTGGAATTTTTGTGGATGATCTATTAGATTGCTTCATCAGTGGGTTAAAACCTGATATCCGTTGTTATGTAATTGCACATGATCCTCATTCTCTTCTTAAAGCAGTGACCCTTGCTAAACTTTATGAGGAAAAATATAACATTCCCACCAAACCATATTTGACCACACACTATTCCAGACACCCCCACCCACCTACATCAATAAACACAAACATAAAAATCAATTTCCTTCCTCCCATCCTACCTACACCTTCCCATAAACCATTTACCAATCCACCAAAACCGTCTACTGTCAAAAAAAATTCTCTAACTGAAATGCAACTACGACGTGAGAAGGGAGTTTGTTATACATGTTATGAAATCATTGTCCAAACAAACAATACCTATTACTTCAAGTGGAAGAAATGGATGAGCCACTGTTAGAATCCAACCCACCTGACTCAGTATTGGCACAAGAGGTTCAATTTAACCTTGAACATCATATATCCTTTAATGCTCTACACGGATCCCCCGGAGTGGGAACTATGTGATTTCAGGATTCTATTCATGGTGTAACTATTCAAATTCTACTTGATAGTGGAAGTTCAGACAATTTCTTACAACCACATTTGGCACACTATTTAAAGTTACCTATTGAGCCTATTCCTAGTTCTCAGGTGATGGTTGGAAATCGTAATTCTTTAGTGGTTGAGGGATTGGTCAAAGATGCCCAGGTCTCCGTTCAAGGGCACAATCTCAGGTTGCCAATTTATTTGCTCCCTGTTTCTGGTGTAGATGTGGTCCTAGGGGTTGCCTAGCTTGCTACATTAGGCCCCCATATATCAGACTATAGCGTTCTAACGTTGAGGTTTATTTGGATGGGGAATTTATTACATTGCAAGGTGTTCAATCTAAATTGTCAGGTCAAGCTCAGTTTCACCATATAAGACGAATGTGTAATACTCATGTTATTGCAGAATTTTATGTTGTGCAATTTGCGTCACAAGACGTTCCTTAGGATCAATGGCTTGACTTACCTGAGGACATTCATCTAGATATGTCCTTGTTGCTGTCCACTTACAAGAAGGTGTTTGACAAATCCTGTGGCTAGCACCCGGACAGATCTCACAACCATGTTATTCCCTTACTTCTAGGTAGCAATCCTGTTAACGTTCGTCCTTATCGTTACCCTCATAGCCAAAAGGCTCAAATCGAGAACATGGTGGATGAAATGCTGCAAGAGGGGATCATCAGTCCCAGCACTAGCCCATTCTCTTCACTAGTTTTGTTGGTCAAAAAGAAAGACAAGACGTGGTGTTTTTGCACTGATTATCGGGCATTAAACACCATCACAATCAAGGACACATTCCCAATCCCAACTATTGATGAGTTACTTGATGTATTATGGGGAGCCAAGTATTTCTCTAAGTTGGACCTTCATTCTGGATACCATCAAATACTTGTGTCACCGGAGGATAGATTTAAAACAGCTTTTAGGACAAACCAAAGCCATTATGAATGGCTTGTCATGCCATTTGGTCTCACCAACGCACCGACCACCTTTCAAAACTTGATGAATTCAGTGTTTTAAGGGTTGTTGAGAAAATTTGTGTTAGTTTTTTTCGACGACATATTGGTGTATAGTCCTTCTTGGTCAGCCCACTTACAACACTTAGAAGTTCCTCCTCCTCATCCTCCTCTTCATCCTATCCTCATTCTCATCCTCCTGCTATCCTCATCCTCCTCCTCAGCCAGATCTTCCTACTCATCCTCCTCTTCATCATGTTCTCATTCTCATCCTCCTCCTATCCTCATCCTCATCCTATCCTCTTGCTCATCCTCATCCACATACCGATCCTATCCTCATCCTCATCCTCATCCTAATCCTCATCTTCATGCTCGTCCTCCTCTTATCCTCATTCTCGTCCTCATCCTCTTGCTCATCCTGATCCTCATCCTCATGCTCGTTCTCCTCGTATCCTCATCCTCGTCCTCATCCTCATGCTCACCACATGATCATCCTCATCCTCTCCTCATCCTCATCCTCATCCACATCCTTATCCTCATCCTATCCTCATCCTCGTCCTCATCCTCATCCTCATCCTCA
>NC_032012.1:22338107-22369414 GCF_001865875.1 Lupinus angustifolius
CATTCTCGTCCTCATCCTCATCCTCTTCCCCATCGTCATCGTCCTCCTCATCCTATCCTTATCCTCATCCTCATGCTATCCACATGCTCATCCTATCCTCATCCTCATCCTCATTCTAGTCCTCATCCTATCCTCATCCTCATCCTCTTCCTCATTCTAGTCCTCATTCTCGTCCTCATCCTCATCTTATCCTCATTTTCATTNCCTCGGGGATAAATAGTCACTATACCACTGAGTCACTACCATTAAGCTAGTGACTATTTATTCTTGAGGTCACGGGTTCGAGTCGTGGAAGGCTCCCCTGGGAGGGGAATAAAATACTGCAGAGAGTATTTAAGCTTAATGGGTGGCACGCATAGTATATTCATGGGCCTGGGAGATCACATGTCAGAACTGGGGTGTTACAAATGTAAGCATAACAAACATGAAGTCATTATTTAATAGCTCAATGAGGAGCAGCTAGTGGTTTATTAGTTACTAATCAGATCCTAACTAATGCAGAGAACGTTGCTTCATACAGTACACTGATCCTGTCCCACAACCTGTAGCAGATGAGACAGGAATATAGCATTAACCATCAGCAACAACTACCAAATGACCACGGCCTTCTCTACAAAGTTTATTTACATCCCCAAACATATGTAGCCAAAATATAACTATAGAGCTAACAAGCACAAACTTCTACAGGTTATTCAGCCTTTCTTCTTAACTAACAACTAATTCAAAGTAATTTTTTGTATTATAACAGTTTCAGTCTAAGCTTCCTTTCAATCAAAACTTAATTGAACACTGCAGATATCTATATTCAAAATACATAGAAATTTCCATACTTTGCTTTTCTAGGGCTCCCTTAATTTCTATCTGATCTGCATGAAGACCCTCAACAGTGCTTCTGCAATCCTGTAGGTGCAAATTAATCTCTTCCTTGAACTTATCGTATATCAACCTCAATTTTTTCTGCTGGTCTACATGTTAGTTAGGAAGAAAAGGAGGTGAGAAAAGGCAATAAAATAGTCACATGTTACAAGAAAAGAGCCATTGAGAAAATAAAAGGAAAACATAGCAAATGAAATCCAGCGGCAAATATATAAAATGCAACATACAAATTACGGCAGTACCTAATTGTTGGATTAGTAAAGCAAATTGTAAAAATACTAAGCGGGGAAGATCCAGGGAGAGGACATAATAAAACCATGCTAATTCTTTGTCTCGCCCTTTTTTCCTCCCTTGTGAGTTGTGGCAAGTGATTTTCTGACTTCCATCCTTATTGCTGCACTGATATATTCTTCTTAGAAATAATATCTGATTGTCAAATAAGAATTTCTCTTGGACTTAAAAAGACTGTCGGGTAGTTGTTCTTCTTAGAGCTAGCTTTACAATAAGAAAATCTTTTATTGAATGAAACTTGGTATTTCTACCAAGACATCTGACTTATTTGGATTTGTCTCAAACTATTATGCGTGTGAAGAAAAAAGGGTGGCAAATGAGCTGTATGGAAATATCGTTACACAAGTGGTACACGTGGATGATGGTGATAAAATCAAGTTGAACCGTAGAAGTAAGAGAAAAAAGATTACTAGTACAGCATTAAAGGATTACATGTGGGGAATGAAGTAAGGATAAAAGGGACAGAAAAAGTAAAGAGTAGATATGGAAAAAGTGTGATCTTCTTCTTCCTTCTGGCCCAAATCTCTGAAATTCTCAACTTCTTATTATTCTATATCTTTTGTTAGTCACATTTTTGTAATCACTTCCACTACCACAGTGTAGTTATTATCCAAATTACAAGATTTATTGCTTTTATTTATTGTGCCTTCAACTTTATCTATTGTGATTCCCTTACAATTGGTGCTTTCATTTTCCACCATGGCTGAAAATACTCGCATGAAGGAGCTGGATTCTAACGTCAAGAAGATTTTGGAACTCATGGAAAAATGGGATCAATCTTATACAGACCGATTTACACAAATTGAAGCAGCTCTCGAGAGTTTAACCGTGGCTGGTTCGAACTCAAATTCAACTGTGAGGAACTCACAACCATTTCAAGTACAAAACATCAAATTGGATTTTCCCCGTCTTGATGGTTCTAATGTGTTACACTGGATATTCAAGGGTGAACGATTTTTTGAGTATTATTTCACTTCGGATCCCCAATGTTTGACAATTGCTTCGATGCATATGGACAAAGAGGTGGTGCCTTGGTTTCAGATGATGAGTCGGCATAATCCATTCCAATCATGGGGTGCTTTTACTAGAGCATTAGAGTTGGAATTTGGTCCATCTCCCTTTGAATGTCCACGTCCAACCTTGTTTAAGTTGTCTCAAGGAGGTTCGATTAATGATTATTATCTCGAATTTACTGCCTTGTTAACAAAGTTTCTGGAATTTTTGTGGATGATCTATTAGATTGCTTCATCAGTGGGTTAAAACCTGATATCCGTTGTTATGTAATTGCACATGATCCTCATTCTCTTCTTAAAGCAGTGACCCTTGCTAAACTTTATGAGGAAAAATATAACATTCCCACCAAACCATATTTGACCACACACTATTCCAGACACCCCCACCCACCTACATCAATAAACACAAACATAAAAATCAATTTCCTTCCTCCCATCCTACCTACACCTTCCCATAAACCATTTACCAATCCACCAAAACCGTCTACTGTCAAAAAAAATTCTCTAACTGAAATGCAACTACGACGTGAGAAGGGAGTTTGTTATACATGTTATGAAATCATTGTCCAAACAAACAATACCTATTACTTCAAGTGGAAGAAATGGATGAGCCACTGTTAGAATCCAACCCACCTGACTCAGTATTGGCACAAGAGGTTCAATTTAACCTTGAACATCATATATCCTTTAATGCTCTACACGGATCCCCCGGAGTGGGAACTATGTGATTTCAGGATTCTATTCATGGTGTAACTATTCAAATTCTACTTGATAGTGGAAGTTCAGACAATTTCTTACAACCACATTTGGCACACTATTTAAAGTTACCTATTGAGCCTATTCCTAGTTCTCAGGTGATGGTTGGAAATCGTAATTCTTTAGTGGTTGAGGGATTGGTCAAAGATGCCCAGGTCTCCGTTCAAGGGCACAATCTCAGGTTGCCAATTTATTTGCTCCCTGTTTCTGGTGTAGATGTGGTCCTAGGGGTTGCCTAGCTTGCTACATTAGGCCCCCATATATCAGACTATAGCGTTCTAACGTTGAGGTTTATTTGGATGGGGAATTTATTACATTGCAAGGTGTTCAATCTAAATTGTCAGGTCAAGCTCAGTTTCACCATATAAGACGAATGTGTAATACTCATGTTATTGCAGAATTTTATGTTGTGCAATTTGCGTCACAAGACGTTCCTTAGGATCAATGGCTTGACTTACCTGAGGACATTCATCTAGATATGTCCTTGTTGCTGTCCACTTACAAGAAGGTGTTTGACAAATCCTGTGGCTAGCACCCGGACAGATCTCACAACCATGTTATTCCCTTACTTCTAGGTAGCAATCCTGTTAACGTTCGTCCTTATCGTTACCCTCATAGCCAAAAGGCTCAAATCGAGAACATGGTGGATGAAATGCTGCAAGAGGGGATCATCAGTCCCAGCACTAGCCCATTCTCTTCACTAGTTTTGTTGGTCAAAAAGAAAGACAAGACGTGGTGTTTTTGCACTGATTATCGGGCATTAAACACCATCACAATCAAGGACACATTCCCAATCCCAACTATTGATGAGTTACTTGATGTATTATGGGGAGCCAAGTATTTCTCTAAGTTGGACCTTCATTCTGGATACCATCAAATACTTGTGTCACCGGAGGATAGATTTAAAACAGCTTTTAGGACAAACCAAAGCCATTATGAATGGCTTGTCATGCCATTTGGTCTCACCAACGCACCGACCACCTTTCAAAACTTGATGAATTCAGTGTTTTAAGGGTTGTTGAGAAAATTTGTGTTAGTTTTTTTCGACGACATATTGGTGTATAGTCCTTCTTGGTCAGCCCACTTACAACACTTAGAAGTTGTCCTGAATATACTCCAGCGTCGCCACCTTTTTTGCCAAGTTATCTAAATGTCAATTTGGATTGGAGAAGGATGATTATCTTGGTCATACAATATCGGGTAATGGAGTGGCTATGGATCAAAATAAGATCAAAGTTGTGTTAGATTGGTAGCCACCAAAATCCCTTAAGCAACTTCGAGGATTTCTTGGACTCACATGGTCTTATTGCAGATTTATTAAAGGATATGCAACTCTAGCTTCTCCATTGACTAATCTCCTAAAGAAAGACAACTTCCATTAGGACTTGACAACTTCTACAACCTTCCAGAATTTGAAGCAAGCAATTACCGAGGCATCGATATTGGCACCTCCAAATTTTACTAAAACCTTCATCTTGGAAACTGATGCCTCTGGTACTAGTATTGGTGTTGTCCTTAGTCAAGAACATCATCTCATTGTCTTTTTCTTCAAAAAGTTATCTTCTCAAATGCAGAAACAATAAGCATATGTGAGGGAGTTCTATGCCATTACAGAAGCAATAGCTAAATTTCTTCATTATCTGTTGGGACATATATTTATTATCAAGACTGATCTGAAGAGTTTGCGCAACTTTACTGATCAAGCAATCCAAACTCTAAAGCAACAAAAGTGGCTCCCTAAATTCCTTGGTTATGACTTCACCCTTGAATACAAAACTGGTTGTGAAAATCTTGCAGCAGATGCACTATCAAGATCCTTCCTTATGGCTATTTTTGAACCGCATTGGAGCATCATTCCAAATGTGCGTGAAGCTATTGCTATCACAAATACTTTATTTATGTACTCAAGGAAATTCCTCTCATCCTAATTATTCTGACCAATTGTTATATTGGAAGAAAAGGTTGGTCATTCCTCCCAAACACTCTTGTCCAGCAAGTATTGAATGAATTCCATAGTTCACCTATTGGAGGACATGCTGGAATGGCAAGGACGATGGCTAAAGTTTCTTCCCAATTTTATTGGCAATGTATGCAGCATGATGTTAAAACCTTTGTGCAACAATGTTTGATATGTCAACAAACTAAAACCACTACTGCATTACCTGCTGGACTACTTCAACCACTACCAATTCCATATAGAATATGGGAGGATATCGCCATAGACTTTATTGTGGGATTACCTCCTTCCAATGGCTTTATAGTGATTATGGTAGTAGTAGACCTCTTCTCTAAATATGGTCATTTTGCGTCACTCAAGACTGATTATTCTAGCAAGAATGTCGCTGAACTCTTTATGCATTCCATTGTTAGATTATATGGGATGCCAAAATCAATTGTCTCGGACCATGATAAAGTTTTCACGAGCAAATTTTGGCAACAGTTGTTTAAGTTGAATGGGACTACCTTGGCTATAAGCACAACATATCACCCTCAATCTAATGGTCAATCGGAGGCACTTAATAAATGTTTGGAGATGTACTTAAGATGCTTCACGGTTGACAATCCAAACAATTGGAGCAAGTTGTTGTCATGAGCTGAGTTTTGGTACAATACCTCATTCCAATCTAGCATTGGTATGACCCTTTTCAAAGCAGTTTACGATCGTGATCTCCCCACAATCACCAAGTATTCCTTGGACCTGCAAGATCCTCTTTCGCTTCAAGAACTACTGTTGCAGCTTGATTTAGCTCTTAGTCAGTTGAAAAGTAACATGCTCAAGGCTCAGCACCACATAAAGAAACATGCTGACAAAAAACGCTCACAACTGGAGCTCTCAATAGGAGACCTTGTCTTTGTTAAGCTGCAACCCTAAGACAACATTCAGTTTCTTTGCGAAAGAACCAGAAATTGGGCCTCAGATATTTTGGTCCTTTTCCAGTTGTGCAGAAAATTGGTTTAGTTGCTTACAAGTTGTTGCTTCCTCCGATAGCCAAAATTCATCCAGTTTTTCATATGTCTTTATTAAAACCATGTAAAGGTGAACACCAACAACAATATGTTCCTCTACCACTATTGTCTAATGCTTTTGGTCCTATTGTTCAACCATCCAAGATATTGCAGTCTCGCATTATACTACGTGGAGTTACTGAGATTCCTCAAGTTCTTGCACAGTGGGAGGGATTGGATGAACCTAGAACTACTTGGGAAGATTTGTCTTCCATTAAAAAGGATTATCCTAACTTCAATGTTGAGGACAAGGTTGATTTTTATGGGGGAGGAAATGTTATGAGTGAAGAACAAAGGATGACAAATGAGTTGTAACGAAATACCGTTATACAGGTGGGACACGTGGATGGTGGTGATGAAATCAAGTTGAACCGTAGCAGTAAGAGAAAAAGGTCACCGGTACAACATTAAAGGATTACATGTGGGGAATGAAGTAAGGATAAAAGGGGCTGAAAAAGTAAAGACTAAAGAGTAGATATGGAAAAAGTGTGATCTTCTTCCTCTGGCCCAAATCTCTGAAATTCTCTCTATCTCAACTTCTTATTATTCTATATCTTTTGTTAGTCACATTTCTATAATCACTTTCACTACCACAATGTAGTTATTTTGCATCGTAAGAAAACCATACTGATAAATGATACAAATTACAAGATCTATTGCTTTTGTTTATTGTGCCTTTAACTTTATCTACTGTGATTCCCTTACCCAACTTACAATCACATTTTGTATTCTATGAACTCTTAAATTTTCCGAAGTTAGAATATAAACAAGATAAATTAAATTAAGCATCTATTAATTTAAAGATCCCATTATTTTACGTAAAACCAAAAACACCCCAAAACAGAGGAGGTGCGTGAAGTTATATCCTTCTAAACAATCAACCTAATATCCTCAAAATACTTAAAACAGAAATAATGAATCAAAATGCAAACGCATTTCATATCATAGAACTAAAAACATTTAATACTTTCTTCTCTGGATAATTAGGAGGAATAATTAGATTGAATAAGAGGTTTTAGAACTTTTCAAAGAATATTAAGTTGCTGCATAATGATCGGCGTTAATTACTATATATATATATATATATACACAATAACAATTGTTATTACTGAGTGGCTCCATATATATATATATATATATATATATATATATATATATATATATATATATATATATATATATATATATATATATATATATATATATATGGAGCCACTCAGTAATAACAATTGTTATTGTGAAAAAATGGGAACTTATTAAATCTTATTTGAACAATCTGATTAAAAAGATTCATTCACATAACTATTATGTTAATGCATATAACTTTTTTAAGTGATCGACTGATAATTAGCTTTTAATCATAAACAGCTATATATAATTGTAAGACTTAGATTTATAGCAACAAGGTCACTAGTTTCAAAACATAAGTATATTCAAGTAAATAGTTGAGCGAGAAATTCTGCTACCTTCAAATCTTGTTTCTAGTCGTTTTCTCTTTGATTTACTGAGACCTATAAGCTTCTCTCTGAAACGTTTTTTTCTTTCAGAAACACATAAAACATGAGATATGAGAAGCTTAAGAATTCATCATTCTTCTATACCTACATGTCTGTTTGAATTTGGGAGTGAACATTCTGCAGCTGCAGATGTATCTCTTCAGCAACAGACTTCAAAACTTCTGAGCATTTCTGACTTGTCATCAACTTAAGTTTGTTCTTAAGCTTAACCAATTCCGAGGCAAACAGTTCAACAGCCCTAACAAGTTGTCAAGAATGAAACAATTAAAAGATTATGTAAATATGAGAAGTATTTTGTATTTTTCCTGACTCATTAATCAATCATTGTGGAAAAAGATAATCACCTTAGAGATCCATCCCGGGTCTGCTGAGAAGCTTCATCCAGTGAATCACTTTCCTCTGACCCTAATCATTTGTACAGAGATGAAAATTAGTGTAAAGATTGCATATATCAGAGTAGCATATTTAGATACAAGATATCATGTAAAAAGTGAAGTTCTGCCTTTTGAAGACACTGAAGCTGGACTTCTATCATTCAATTCAATGCTTTCAAGCTTGCGCATCCTTTTGACTGGATGAAGCTCAAAACCTTTCCTCTCATCAGTATGTCTTATTCTTGAGCCTACACTTAAACAGTTTGATACAGTAAGAGAATGGCTCTGCCTTGAAAGAACACAACAGAATATAAGGGGGAAAACATAGAGTATCTGATATTACAGATAGTGCAAATGAATTAAAACCAGAAAATGCATCAAAATAAGAAACTGAACAGGCGGAGGAACCCAGAAAGACAAGTGGACATGTTCAGCTGGTCACTCTAAGGTTATATAAGCATCAGTAACCAGTCATGAAAGATATATATACATCTCAGTCTCAGATCATAGGTTGACTTATGAAGGAACAAGCTATATATGGTTAAAACCTATGGCTGTTACCAAAATAATATAATCCTCTACCCAGTGAGAGATTCCCAAGCATGTATTACATAAAGAACCAAGCATCCTAAATCCCATCTTCAGAAAAATTGAGAATAAGTGAAACAGATTATAATTTCTCATCTTTGGAATTTATCCCATTAAAACACATTTATTTGTGAAATGAGTAACTGAAAATTTTGAAAATAAAAAGATACATGGAAACTAAAGAAAAGACAAATCATCCCAAGGAAAGACACATGTTCATTACCCTCTGTGCCTAATGTGTGCTTAAACCAGTCTGGCATAGAGATTCAATCCACACTAAAAAATCTAGATGTTGAAAATAAGTACAACAAATTCTGGGAGATGCATCTGTTGCAACTTAATTAATACACATGTGAATGAATATATTCTTCTTTGATGAAAGACAAACCTTGGGATCCTGAAAAGTTTATCTCTTCAGATGATGAATCAGATGAACCATCCTGCTCTTCTGTCTCATTAAAAAGAGGTGACTCTTTTCTGGGAAAAGAATACTTGAGCCCCTCCATATCCTGAAGTCTAATTAAGGAACAGCAAAAGGAAGAAACACAATGTACCTAGCTCAAGGCAAGAAGACACGAAATTATCAATTTCAGACCCTAGAGATAAGGATACAGAAGACTGTTTTTGTTCGCTTGACCAGTCAAAGTCTGGCTCCGAAATTTGGAAAGTCCTCGAATTACGAATGGCTCCCAGAGAAAATCTTATTTCAGTTGATACTGAACTGCTAATGTCATTTGCCTTTTGGTCTGTTTTTGGTGTTGGACTAGGGGAAGAACTTAAAGAAGCAGGTGTGTTAAGTTGAAATGTTGGACTTTGGAAATTATCTTGTGACTTACCAACATTGTGAACAATTGGATCACTTTTGCATTCTTGCTGGTTTCCTTTTTCTGAAACTTCGTGCTCTTCATGCAGATCTGTATTATTTACTGCTGGTGGCTGGTAATATACTTTTCTTTGGTTTATTTTTGGTGTTAGAGGGCATTTTGTCTGATGATCCGGTATGCAACCATTAAAATCTCCCGTTTTATTCCCAAATGAAAATGTTGAACCGTCATGCAGTGGTAAATCAGTCTTCGTAGTGTCTCGATAAAGTTTATCTGCAGTATCATTTTCAGTGAAGCAAGTCTTATTTGGCCCGTTTTTGGAGTTCTTTCCCATACCCTTTTTCTTCAAAGACATTGAAGAACCATCATTTGGAAAAGTATCTCGTTTCCCAGAGTCATTTTCAGTGAAGAAGGTCTTATGTGGCCCAATTTTGGAATTCTTTCCCTGACCCTTTTTCTTCAAAGACATTGAAGAACCATCATTTGGAAAAGTATCTCGTTTCCCAGTGTCATTTTCAGTGAAGGTCTTATGTGGCCCAATTTTGGAATTCTTTCCCTGACCCTTTTTCTTCAAAGACATCGAAGAATCATCATTTGGAAAAGTATCTCGTTTCCCAGTGTCATTTTCAGTGAAGGTCTTATGTGGCCCAATTTTGGAATTCTTTCCCTGACCCTTTTTCTTCAAAGACATCAAAGAATCATCATTTGGAAAAGTATCTTGCCTACCAGTCCATTTTTCTCCAAAAGATAAGATACTCTTTTCTGGACGATCCTCTGGGTCTTTTGAAGATGTACCATTTTTACCTTTTGCTGGTTGCTTTTTGGAAGGCATTCTCTTTCTAGTCAAGGAACGAGTCACTGGCCTCTTAGGAGTATGATCAGGATTTTCTGAATCAGTTTCTATAGTATCTGAATATTGTCTGGTCTTTACAAATTTATTATCCTTCGGGTTCACAGCCTGCTCGAGTGGTAATCTTTCCTCGACCTTGCCCTTGTTTCGAGTTTGAGAACCTGCATGCTGAGTCTCAGGGACAGAAGTTGTCCCCAGTATTTGGCAAAGCTTCATCCTCAAATTTTCAGTACTATTTTCTGATCTAGTTGTTTTGTCTTCTGGCTTGGTTTTATCAGACTCATAGACTTCCTTCTCAGTGGTGAATGTGAATTCTTGTACTCTTTCAGTGTTCCCATCCTTCTTTTCCTTGCTCCTGCTAGTTTCCCCATCAGACTTCTTATGGTTGTCATTACTAGAAGTAAAATTTGAAGTCTGATTTGGCTTTGAGAAAATCTGAGCTGGAACTTTCACAGCTGCACACTCTATTCCATTAGGTGTGTCCCTCCCGACAGCAGAGGCGTGGTTGGGTTGAAGAATGTCCTCAGAATTAAAAGCTCTTTGGTAAAAGGGTTTAGGTACCCAAGAACACTTCAAGGCTTCTTCTGGACCTTCAACTTTCTTTGTATTAAAGGAAGTTGTCACTCTTTGAACCTTGCTTTTTTCTCGTCCAAAATTTCCCACATTAGACGTGACCCTTTCTGTATTTGCCACAATGGGTTCATTTCCTTTTTTGGTTCCACATCTTGTGCTGCCTTTTGAATCTTCCATGACTCCAATAGAAATTTTCCTCGATTGGCTAGACGGAAGAATATTGCTTCCAAAACTCCGACACTCACTTGTTTGGTCCTGAATATACACAGTTCAAATACATGAATCATTAAATACAATTCACTCAATATTAGAAAGACAGCAACTGAAATCATAATTGTTTGAAGCCAAAAATATCATATAAGGGTAACAACAACAATCATGCCTTAATCCCACTAGTTGGGGTCGACTACATGGAAATAATGTCATAATGCTCTACCATAAATCATGTTCATAGGCAAAGCATTGATCTCTAAATCCTTTTTAATAGTCATTTTATTTTTACAATTTCTTCAAATATTATGAATATTCAAGTTACATTGGCATCAGAATATCATACTGAATGTCAAACACAAATCAAACATCAGCCAAACAACACTTTAGTGGAGCAGTTCACATGATCAATAAACCCAAACGTAGTAACTACAAATTTTCGTTCTAATATTATTACAAAAGAAATATCTAACAGAATAATAATAATATATAATAACAATAGCAGTGACCAAACTAAGTCAGATCGAAAAAGTTGCAGGATCAAGGGTTTCAATTCTTACATCATGCAACTTGTGCCGTGCTCCTTTATCCATTATTAGTTGCAATCTGAGCTAAACACGAGCACAATTAACTGACCTGAAAAAGTGACAAAAAGCTGTTACAGGAGAAATACGGTGCGTAAAAAGAACAGATCCACAAGTAACCAGGTTCAATAGCTCAAAAAAATGGGAGAAACTAATTGATCATGACCAAAAGGGATAAAGCTTTGTGTTCAATTCAGTAGAAAATTCTAAATTAACTTCAAACATGAGCACGAAAATCAGTAGAAAATTCTAAATTAACTTGATGTGGAGCCAAATAAAGTAAGATTTGGAACTTATGGATCAAATACCTGAAATCAAACCCTCGAGAAAGAGGAATTGAAGAGTTCAGAGAGGGAAAATGATAGTGGCGGCGTTACTCTTCCATGCTCGTCGTAAACCTCCGTCTTTTGAAATGGCGATGAGAGAGAGAGAGATGGAATGATGAATTTGAATGGAGTGGTGAATTTGTGTTGAGGGGTGGTTACGTATTTTGGTGGAACAAAAAAAGGCGGGAAAGAGGAGAGGTGAGGGAGATGCTTAACAACTTAGCTTGTGTGCTACGGATGAGTTTTCGTCTGCGTGGACTATAATACCCCTACGTTTCAATCGCAATTACATTATTATTATGATATTTGATAGGAAGCAAGAGCATAAGATTCAATTGTATGTATATATCGGATGATATATCATGATCGCAGCTATCGCCGTGGATTTATATGACCTCTTAGAGTTATTATTATATTTTCAGTAAAAAATGTAAAAAAATCTTTTAGTTATATCACATTAGACTTTGAATTTTTGATATTTAAGTTCATGAATCAGTTACAGAATAGGGAATGTATTAGCACCCAATCTATCTGTTTTGAATAGTATTCCTCAATAAATTGTATGACTTATATTATACTTTAATGTTATTTGGTTATTTAATTGTCAAAAAGACAAATTTTATTTATTTATTTTGTTGTGTCTGACAATGTGATACCTTGCTCATATGTATCCCTATTAGAGAATCAAGGCGATATAATTTTTTGGGTAGAAAAAAGTCGGCTGGTTTAGTTAATTTTATTATATTTTTAAAAAAATAAGGTGTTAAATCTCAATTAATAATCATATTAATACGAGTAAAATGTAAATTATATATCTAATATTGCATCTCATATTAGGGATTAATTAGTTAAGATATTATCACATTTATTTAAAAGAATTTTATATTTATGAGAAGATACAATGTAGCAATTATTCTTAAATTTAAGAAAGTGAGGTGCAATACCATAAATTTAGGATAATTATATTGTTAAATTGTTTTGCATTTTTACTTCTTTAAGTGCAATTAGGTACCATTTTTACTCTTTCTTTTACGGTAAAAAATTAATTTTTTTTTGGGTTCGTGACTATCTCTTCCAAGAAGTGTTATTATCAGGAATCGAACTCTTAACTTTTTGGTTATCTTGTAAATTTAACTTAACGGAGCTATACAACACTAGACCAACACCTTGTATATATGGATTGATGATTAACATTAAAAATTGATTAATTACTATATGATCATTTGAAAAGTCTATCTTCAAATATTGATAATTCAAATAAAAAATTATTCATAGTAATTGTTGACATTTGTTTAGGAATGATAAAAATATCGCCTCATGTGTACAACTTAAATACATGCAATGAATACCCGTAAAAAGAACTTATGGGTGAGAACGGAGATCATCATATATGCCCATAAGTACCGTATATTTATAAATTTATTTTTTAATTAAATAATTTATACATATTACATTATTATTTTATAATTATATATTATCTATTTTATTATTATTTTTAATGAATTTTAGTGATTAAAATATATGATAAATATAACATGTATATAAATTTTATTATTCATGTAATAATTATTTTATACGTATTAATTATTATAATATATAAAAATATATTGAAACTTAAAAACGCATGGGATAGCAACAAATATCCACTATCCGTATGGGTACTCGTAAATAGTGTGGCAATGAGTACGAGAAAACACTACCGCTGCTCGTTCCCGCCATTATTATGATAAAACTTATTGTTTTGAGTAGGTTGATACTACAATGATAATTACATTATTATTACCTATTAAGGAAGCAAAATAGTAGGGTGCCTTAATTTGTTGACACAATTGGTTCAAAATTGTCAAATTAGCACTTGACAAAAACTACGTGGTATCGTAAGATTTGTATGTGCTAGGCGAGAGAAACTAGTTGCTATGGACCATTAAAAATTGTACATGAATAACAGCTATTTGAGAACCAAAATAAAAATTGTTCATGTTACCAAATCAGACCATTAAATTATTGATGTCTTCAAATAAGTCATATATATTATTATTTTATTACTATTACTTTTATACATGATTTATTATTTTTTTTAAATAATTTGTCCCCCACTAAAAGCTTTGAATAACTCTACTTTTTTTTGTTGTTATTTTTAATAAGAAGAATAATATTAAACTAGAGCAAGATTGTAATCTTATACTATTAAAAAGGTAAGAAAAAAAAAATGTTTCGTCACGTGATTCCATGACACGTGTCCCAATCTTAGTGAAAATCTCCGTAAAGTACTTCACTTTCTTATACATTCTCTTACACAGGATAAAAGTATATCCAAACTCATTATTCATTACTCAATATATTATTTAACAATAACATATAATAATAATATTTAATAATGTAATAATAATAATATTTAATCATTTTATAAAATTGTACTTGTATTAGTAATATAAGTAATATGTTGGTTTTTAACGATGCGAATATAGAAGTAACATGTATGTTTTTAACCATGTGAATAACATAAATGCAAATATCATATGTTCTTAACCATGCGATAAATAATATCACCTCATACAAATGCACAAATAACTTGTTAGTTTAAAATTGTGTCAGTATACATAATGTAAAATGTGTTAACATTGTAAAAAAATAATAAACTTTTCAGAGAAAGGAAAATAATAAAAATAAATCTGTGAACTTAAGAGGTTATGATTTATATGGGATGGTTCCACACTTCCAGCCATGCACAAGTATCATTGTATGTATGGTCATTAGATAGATACTGAATGGCCCTGATCACTTAAATATGTGAGATTTAAGTGACACATTCTTTTATTTATTTTCTTGATTCTATTCGCATAAGTCAGCGTAGTAATTGATTAGATTCCGCACATACCTAATGGTGTCACTTTCGTATGGAATTCAACTCATCACCAATTCCCTAAATTATTAATGGGGCCATTCCATAGGATCTGTTCCTAAATAATATTCGATATTCGTGGAACAGTGTAATCCCATTATTTTTTTAGTTTCCATCCTTTCAATGAACGTGTTCCGGTAGCGGCAAGCATCAACGATAGATTTGATCATGGTAGATCCACCTTTTATTCTAATATAATCAATCATACTAATAACACAACGTCATGCATTACGTCAAACTTTAATTGTTTTTATTTATTGTTCTTGTAGGATATTACAGAATTCACACTATCAATATATTTTTTCTCTTAATCAATTTGCACCTGAATACATCCAATCAATGATTTTGACTTAATGTGAATTTTATAAATGTGATCCATATTTGAACTAATAAGTAATAACTCAAGTCAATTCGAATTAAGTGGGCAAAAGGTTTTAGAGTTCATTATTAATATAATAACTTTTCTAAATTTTAGGAAGCATTAAATTGATTTTTCACGGCGATCCTAGAATTTCATGTAGAAACTAGAAAGTGAAGTAAAATATTATCGAAAAACTTTATAAGCTTGGTTCATGGGCAGCATAAAGTTGATTCTGCTTGGTGAATCAATTTTGTATCAATATAAAACGAAATTAATTTTATTCATCTTGTTATATTTCCTCAAGTAACAAGCTAATAGCTGCATAAGAACTCAAAGTCTATATGCAAAGCAATAGTAAGAAAATTAGAAAGAAACAAGATGAGATACATAGAATACTAATGGTAAAATTTCCTACATCTATAGTATAAAGGTAGGCACCTAGAATTACATCAATGCCAGTTACATTAAGGTCATCCTTGAATCTTGAAAATAATAATTTTGCTCCTAAGGATAAGATTGCGTATATATAAGAATAAAATAAAATGAAGGTTAAGCTGGGTACAAAACAATGAGAGTCTTTATTCAATGAGAGTCTTTATTCAATGAGAGTCTCTTGTACAAAACAATGAAGGTTAAGCTGGGTATAAAAGAATAAAATAAAATGGCAAAATTCACACAGTTGCAGCACTAGTATGAAGTTGGACTAATGAAGCATAAAATCCATCCTTAACGTTAATGAGTGTTTCATGCCTTCCCTTTTCAACAATAACTCCATTTTTCACCACAGCAATAACATCTGCATTTTTTATTGTAGATAAGCGATGAGCCACAACCACTGTGGTTCTATTCACCATGACTTTGTCTAATGCATCTTGAACAACCCTCTCTGACTCTGCATCTAATGCACTTGTGGCCTCATCTAGTAGCAATATCTTTGGACTTTTAATTATAGCGCGCGCAATCGCGACTCGTTGCTTCTGTCCACCTGATAATTGAGTTCCCCTCTCCCCCACAATAGTATCATAACCCTGTCATAAAAAACCAGAAGTTAAGTACATTTGACTATGTGAACAATTCACACAATTAGAAGGAAGTTAACTTTTAATAGAAGTTTTTGCTAAGTTAGTTACAACAACTTGAAATTGTGATAAACATGTAATAAGGCAAGAAATACTTGCATTAAAGTATACCAAGTTGGTATACTATGGTGATCATATAAGTAATCATGATAGTATCTACTAATTAATAATGTGAGTGGCCTAGTGCTACCAACTTTATTGCATAAAATTTATGTGAGTGTTTTCTACTAAGGAGAAAAAGGCTAGAAAAAAATGTTTGCATGTGTTTTAGTTTTCTTTTTTGTACCTGTTGTAAGCCACTTATGAATCTATGTGCATTGGCCATTTCTGCTGCAGCTATGATTTCTGCTTCAGTTGCATTGCCTCCTTTTCCATACGCAATATTGGCGCGAATAGTTTCATTGAACAACACTGGCTCTTGGCTTACAAGTCCCATTTGTTGCCTTAACCACTTGAGTTGTAACTGCCGAATTTCTACCCCATCAAGTGTGATTTCACCTGAGTCAGGATCATAAAATCTTTGTAACAAGGCAATCACTGTGGATTTTCCACTTCCACTTTCGCCAACGAGCGCGACTGTCTGTAAACGATTTTGATAATAACCATTAGTTCCTTTAATTCAGCTGCATTTTGATATGAAATGGAGTTTTAAAAATCAATCTCAAACTTTACCTTGCCAGAATGGATAGTTAAGTTGAGGTCTCTAAAAATCTGTATATCTGGCCTAGATGGATACTTGAAGCGTATATGGCGCAGTTCAATTTCTCCCTTGATATTATCCAAAGTGCAACCAGACTCATCACTAGGATCTATCTTTGACTTCTTATCAATTATACCAAATATGGATGCAGTAGCTGACTTTGCTTTGCTAGAGTCAGGGGCAAAAGAGCTTGATTGCGAAACACCAATAGCTGCCATAGTTAGTGCAAAGAAAACCTGAAAAATATGAAGATGTCTACACTTTTAGAAGGAAAATCAAATTGTTAAATGTAATACTAGTATACTTATTCTCCATAAGTTGATAGTGAATTTTGGATGAGTATGAAAGAGTTAGTACTCGGAAAACATCTGAGAACTTTGTCTTCCCAGCCTCCACAAGTCTAGCTCCAGCATAGAAACTGGTTGCATAGACACAAAACAGTAAGAAAAATGAAGCTCCAAACCCTGATCCACTGATCAACCCTTGTCGTATCCCGGTTTTCATAGGGCCTTCACATTTCTTCCTGTATAGTTCCATAACCTTATCTTCAGAGCAGAAAGAAGCTACTGTTCTGATGCTTCCGACGGCATCATTAGCAACTTGGCTTGCTTCCTCATACATCATCTGCAGCAATGTCCATTACTATATTGAGAATTTGTCACATAATCTAGTATTCTAAGTGCATGTATTGATTTATTTTTTCTAGAAATACTTTAAGATTGATTATAAACAATTTAGGACACACAATATGTTGTTTCAACCATATGCTAATTGTAGTTACTTATATAGCTTTGTATAACTAGGAAAACTAAACTCACCTTTGCATCAGCACTGAATCCTTTCATGAATTTCATTTGAACATATCCATTTAGTCCAATTAGGGGAATCAAGACAAGGATAATCAATGCCAGTTCCCAGCTTGCAGTGAATGCAATAATCAAACCTGCTAAAGCAGTTGCTAAATTTCCAATTAACAGACCCAGGGCATCGCCAACAAGGGCGCGCACAGATGCAGCATCGGCTGATAGCCTTGCACCAATTGCGCCACTTGAGTTCTCGGACTCATCGAACCAACCAACCTCCATGTTCACCACCTTCTCAAAACATATATGCCTGATACGTTGGATCAGCTTGCATCCAGCCACGGAGAAAAAGTAAGATCGTGCTGGTATTATCACAAAGGACGCAAGACCAAGAATCATAAACATTATTGACCAAAATTTAGAGTCCTTTTTCAACTCATCAAATGGTTCATAAAATGTTTTGATGACACTGGAAATCAACAAGCCAAATATTGGAAGTATAACACCATTTGCTACTGCAGCTGCACATCCCATCAGAAGCACTGGAATCTCTGGCTTGTTGAGAGAAGCAAGGCGCCAGAGTGGAACCTCTGGTGATTTCTCTTCGGCTTGTGAGCTTTCGGGTTCTGTATCAGCGACATTAACTCCTGTAGGTAAACCAAATGAAACTGAAAATGAGCGGTGGCTGCTATTCCCTGCAGATGATCCTCGGCTAATGGATCTTCCAAGTGACCTCCTTTGACTCGATTGTCTAAAGGATTCTGATGAAAGTTCACTTTTGTTTCGATGATCTGCAGTTTCTTCCGTTTCCTTGTTTACTTCTTGTAAGCGTATAAGTTGAGAGTAAGCTCCCTCCGGATCCCCGAGTAATTCTGAGTGTGTACCTGATTAGTAAACACATAATTTGTAGTGAGATATAAACAAACAGTGATTGAACTAATGAAAAGAAGTCATGTTTTGGCATACCTTTCTCAACCATCTTCCCTCTATGAATTACAGCAATCATGTCAGCATTTCTCACCGTGCTTAAGCGATGTGCCACAACAATAGTGGTACGATTAACCATGATTCTGTCTAGCGCCTCTTGAACCACCCTTTCAGACTCCGCATCAAGTGCACTTGTAGCTTCATCTAGAAGTAGAATCCTTGGATTTTTAAGGATTGCTCTTGCAATGGCAATGCGCTGCTTCTGTCCACCAGATAGCTGAGTTCCATGCTCACCAACCATTGTATCCAATCCCTGAAAGCAAAAGTAAAAAGCTCAAGATTAACAAATTAAAAGATTATAAATCAAGAAATAGCTCTGAAATAACTAGAACCTGTGGTAATTTATCAATGAAATTAGCAGCATTTGCAAGTTCAGTTGCTATTCTTATCTCTTCAATTTTTGCTCCTTCCTTTCCATACGCAATGTTATCCTTAATGCTAGATGCAAACAACACTGGCTCCTGGCTGACAAGGCCAATTTTTCCTCGGATCCACCTAAGCTGAAATTCTTTCAGGTTAATGCCATCAATAAGAACTTCACCTTTCTGTGGATCATAGAATCTTTCAACTAAGCTAATAACTGTTGATTTTCCACTTCCACTTTGTCCAACTAAAGCTGCAGTTGTGCCACTAGGTATATGAAGAGAGAATCCGTTGAATATCAGCTCATCGGGTCTCGCTGGATAACGGAAATAAACTTCCCTCAATTCTATTTCACCCTTAATATCCTCTAGTGTTTTTCCATTTGGGTCATAAGCATCTATCTCTGGTTTCCTTTCAATTGTTTGAAACATTTTGAAAGCTGCAGCCTGACCCGCAGCAAAAGCACTCATGCTAGGTGATGCTTGGCCTAGAGACCTAAAATATACATCGGTACAAAACAAATTATGTAAATAAGTAGATTGTTGAATTAAATTATCTCCATAACCATGTGTGATTGTCTTGGTGTAAATAAAGAAACAAAGAACATTTAGCTGAAGCTACTACTTACATTGATGCTGTTAACACAGCAATAATCACATTGATCACTGTGCCTCCATTATATCCTTTTTCCATTATCATCTTTGCGCCAAACCATACAGCTAAAGCATAACCACAGAAAATAACAAACATAACTGTGCCTAGTCCTGCGCCAGCAATGGAGCCTTCATGAACTCCCGATTTGTAAGCATCGACGAGAAATTTGCTATAACTAGATACTGCTTGCTTTTCACCAGTAAAGGATGCAACCTGGAAGGAAATGGAATCAAATGATTATTAATATCATAGCAAGAAATAAGCACATTCAAATGTGAAACTACAAAATTTTCCAACAGGTTTAATAACAACAACATACAGTTCTTATTGAACCAATTGTCTGTTCAACTACATGTGCAGCTTTCGCATACGCAGTTTGACCTCTAGAAGCCATTCTGCCTATGATCACGGCCATGGTCGCGCCGGAGACAACAAGAAGTGGAAGAGTTGACATCATAACAAGGGTAAGAAGCCACCCTTTGACAAATGCAATCACAAAGCCTCCAATGAATGTTGCAATTAGCTGCAGAAATTTGCCAACCTGCTCACATAACCAAGGGTTCAGTTTCAGTAAATTCAATGCTCTTTTTTTGGCTCCTATAAACGTTTCAATTCAAGTCTATAATATTATTTACCTTTTCTCCCATTGCATCTTGGATGAGAACAGTGTCACCAGACATTCTTCCTATTACCTCTCCAGTGTTTGTTTCCTTATCAAAGAAAGCAACATCTTGTCTTAGTATAGTTTTCAAATACAATCCCCTTATTCTTGCAGCTTGTCTTTCTCCTGTGACCATCCAACAAGACACCTCTGCAAAAAAATTGAAATCATTCTCTCAGCTTCACTCTAGTGATTCAAATTGTGGTGAGAAAAAGAATAAAAATTTTGGCGATCTTAATTGCAATCGAATAATATTATAGAATAATTGACTCGGATAACTTCTTGCGAGTTGCGACAGCTAAAAGTACTTCAAAGTTTTATGTACAAAGTATTTGTCCTTTCATAAACTGAATAATTGAAATACTTACGGAGGAATGCTGCCAAACCAGATCCTACAGCCAAGTACACAAATTTCAGAGAGACCTGCAAACAGAACCATGTCAATCACAAAACATAACCAAAGATTACCACCAACTGAACAAAACTCTAAGAGTTTTCTCTGATTTTACCTTGGAAACTTCTTCTACTACATGTTCTGTTGTCTGGTTACTTCCGAAGGTATCAATCATTTGACCGAACAATAATGTCATGAGAGGCAAACCTAAACCATTTCCAATGGCACCAATGGTTCCAACCGTTATCAAAAGAATATCAGTTGAGTCTGCAAAAGAAAATAGCTTGTGAAATGGAACAGTCTCAAGTTTCTCTTTTTGTTTGCTCTTTTCACCATTTGTGTCTGCAGGAGGAAGATTATTTGTTGTTGTGGCCTCATCAAGGCCATTCTCTGAAGCCATATTAGTTTAGTGTCTTCTTTGTTCCACCTATGAAAAACAATCAAAAGTTCAACACTATGCAAAGTTAGAAACCATGCCAAGGATTACAAAGTATATAGTTAAGAAATGTTGAGCTTGAAACTTAACATTATTCTAGTTTCAATGAAAAAAAGAAGTGGTGGGATCTGGTTGTTGTTTAATAGGTTTATTCACCAAATGAGTAATCAAATATGAAACTTTACACGTGAAGCAACAAAAAACAAATCAGATTGAGAAACACCAACGTGTGCTTTCAAAGTGGTTCCAAAGTTAGATTTGTTCACGACCATCACATGAAGTGAAGTTGATGGAAATAAAAATGCATGAGATTCTTGTATTGTGTTTTCATGTAAAAAGTTTCTAAGAGGTGTTTGAATATATTAGCGGCAGATCCATGGAAGAAAGGAAATAGGAACGGTGGTGCATATGAGCATGTTTCATTTTGTCACAATCACACGAACAAACACCAACAAGATGTTGGTATAATGGTGTAAAGTCTAGATCCTGAGATGATAAAAAAATGATTCGATTCTTGTAAACGATACTTGTTGGGAGGGGCAGTCATGTATCCGAAAATGATTAATTTTTTATACATAAAGTGAGATATACACTTGGTACTACCAAAAAAATCAGACCAAGAAAGAACAAACAAAAAAAAGAAAATGAAAACTTGCCATAGCTTAAAGTCAAAGTTTTAACCCATAAAACTTAGATTAATAAAAATAATCAAAATGACAGAATGAAGTAGAAATATTACCAACTATGTGGAACCCATTTCAGATTACAAATTTTCTACAAAAAATCATATCCATTTCAAGGCATGCAAATATGACAGAAGTACATAACCACCACCAATATGAACAACACATATAGAAATGTTTAGAATGACTTATCATTTAACCAAGAGAAGAAAAAAATGGAAAAGTTGATAACCGATAAGCATAGAATCTTTTTTGGTTACTGAAAAATACTATAAAAAAGTGATTACTAAACCTTGCAGCGTTTCCAAGATCGCAAACTCTCAAGGTGCTGAAATTCTCTATTATTGTTTAACAGATTCTGAGTTGAGTTGAGTTGTATGCTGATATTGTCTGATAAATGTCCCCACACATTATTATATGCACTTAGTTATTGCTTGAAGAACAAGCATCATGTTCCTTGATAGTGACTACTTATGCATTTATTATATGACAAGTATAGAAATAAAATGCCGCCAAGTTATCTTTCCATAGCTGTTAATTCTAGTTGGGGTGTCTTCATTTTATTTTTTAGTCAAATCTATAACTTTTTTAATGATGACCAATTTGTATTTTTCTTCTCTCTTTTTTTCTTTATTTGCCAACAAAATTTCTTTCACATTATGGGAAAATTTGACCAGGAAACTTCTACCTGGATTCTTTGAGCTTGATGTCCAAGTTATGTTGACCAGGGTTTCTCCTTCACCATGATATGCTTTTTTTTTGTTAGATAGAGCAGTGGGAACTTAACTTTGAGCGTAGGTTTTTTTGACAGGAACAAATGTATGTTATTTTAAATCATATCTCTAATTTTGTGGAAAGCCAATAAAAACATATATATTAATTAAAAAAATTAGCATTTATTATTTTCTGTCAATCCTTATTCCTTTGAGAGATGTTTGAAAGAATTTTAATATTAAATACAAATTAAATGTTGACCACCTCTTTCTTTATTTATGTATATAAGGAATTGATAGGGTTAATAAAGTAAAGGAAGAGAGAAAAAAATTATTTAAAATTTTGATGTTATCAACAAATATTAGAAATAGTTTTGAATAATAAATCCCTTCTTTGATATTCCTCAAGTTATGTAAGTGTGATATTAGTTAATACAACTCATAAATTATTATGGTCCAATTCACATGATAAGTGTGCACATGCATGGCATCAAGGACGTATCCATCGTCCACTTTTGTCGATAGTTTTAGAATTAGGAACTTAGGATAGAGCAGAACAATCTTCATAATATATATCGACATTGTATGAATAATCCAATTACGGTAAGAGCAAAAATAATAAATGCCAAAATAATTATATCTATCTCTTCCAAACTAATCAAATTCTATCATATATACTGCTGTTAACTTTTAAAATTAATTTAATATTTATTTGATATATATTTATCAAAATGATATTAATGGTAATGAGTTAGACATAAATAAATATGATAGAAGATCTCGATTTATAATTTAGTATAACTAAGTATGGCAAAAGTGGTGAAATTAATGCAGGGCCATTAATTTACTCATAGCTCATAGGTAGTAGACGCAAATGAAGAAGGACAATTGATCACTAATAACTTAGAAGAAGCAATAAATGGTGATTTCGAAGAGAATGAGAACCACACAAGGAATGCAATGGTATTAAATTTCATAAAAAATGAAAAGAAAAAATATTTTTTGTTGATAATACTTTTATCATTACGTGCAAAAGAGAAAGTAATAATTCACCTCTCATGTATGAGAGAGAATTCTTTTCCCACATGAGTTACAATTTTAGAATCCAGTCTAATTTTTTCATGCCAAATGAGGGTGGGTTTCCAAATTTTAAAGTTACATGAATCTGATTCAAAATAAATTCTAAAATTAAACTTCATAAAAAAGTTATTATATATAAGTAGCCATTTTTCTCAGCATCCAATATTAATTTGGCTATAAGTTCTAACAAACTAGAAACATATATAAAAGGTTTTTGTAGTATATATAAGAATGAATTACAAGGTCTCCCTCGCAAATTATGAAACATATTAAAAATTTCAATTAATCATGAAACATTGTTCTAATAGAACTTATACAAAGGTCTCCCCCACAAATTAACTTCACATCATGAAACAATGTTCTAATAATTTCTCTGCATGTGACTATAAACAAAAAGAATAATAAGAATCTTTGTCAGGAACTATTATCTCACCCTCTCTCACATTCCCATCATCATCACTTGGAAAATCCAAGGGTAAATGGAACACCAGTAGTTTTCAACCAATCTTCAGCTTTGCTAGTAGGTCCTGCTGCAAGAAACTGTGCTGCAGTGTATTTTGCAGCTTCTTGAGGACTAACTCTTGTATGCAAAGTGTTCCATTTTACTCTTCCAGCAACGTTTGAACCAGGTCCAGTGTTAGCATATTCAACAAAGTAAAGGGTACCAGTGAAACCTCCTGGTGCACCTTCCCATTCTTTCCACCCCTCTGGGTGAATACACCCATCGATATTTGATTCCATAATCACTGCAGTGGAATAAGCCTTCCATGGTCTACCAAAGTATGAAGGGTTTTGTGCTGGGACAAGACCAGCTTCTGCTACAATATCACAACCCTGAAGAACAATTCCTGAATTCATGGTCCTGTGTTCAGTGCCATCGGCAGTGATTGTGTTGAATTGACTTGCTTTGGGCTTTCTTACTATGATTCTTGAGTTTTGGATCAAGGTTGCTGATGTTCCAAAGATGAAGTCGATGGTGCCGGAGATTTCGCAGTTACGGTAGAATTGACGATTGGTTTGGACATACAAACTATCTTGATAACCAACTATGTGGCAATCGAAGAAGGCTGACATATCTCCTTGGTTTCTGAGTGCAACAGCTTGGTGTCCTTCTATACCAGCAGTGTTCTCGAATTTAATTCCCTTGGCAATGAATCCAGGTGCAGTGTTGGCTGCAAAAGAAGAACCAAATGTTATTTTATCTAATTGAACTTGCCATATACATATCCATCACCTTCAGTCAAGGTTAAACCATATCACCACAACAATTGTGGTCCCATTGTAAATGTTCCTAAATGATTTTCAAAGTTTTCAAAACAATTATTTAAAGTCTCGTGTTTGGATAGTAATTTAAAATGTGGTTATGGTTATAAGAATTGTGACTATTATCATGTGAATTATGATTAAAAAAATTTGAATTCGATGTAGTTGCATACGACACAAATACGGTGTATAATTGTGATTTAGTATAAATGGAAAATTAAATATGTAAGAAAGCTTACCGAATGTGGCAGTCATCATGGTTTTGATACCAGCAAGAGCAAAGTTCTTTCTACCAGTGATAATGGTCTTCAAAGGGCCATCACCAACCATAAGAATATTTGCTGCAAACTTAGGAACAGTGATGTACTCATCATACACCCCAGCCTTAACATTGATAACATATCTTCCTTGCAAGTCCTTAGGGTAAGCATCAATAGCTTCCTTAACGGTTCTAAATTGGCCACTACCATCCTTAGCCACCACAACGGTTCTTGCACCTGGTCCTGCAGCGCCAGCAGCACCAGAAGCACCGGCACCAGCAGCAGCACTGGCAGCAGCTCCGGCAGCAGCTCCGGCAGCAGCCTTACCACCCTTACCCTTACCCTTACCCTTACCCTTACCTTTACCCTTACCACCCTTCTTTTTGCCTACCTTAGCCAAGAGTTTGCGATCGGAGGCGGACAACCATGTGGGGAGTCCTTCTTCGTCGATCTCCTCCGCTCCGAGAAGGCGGCGAGAGGAAGGTTTCAAATCCAACTGCAAACCGAATTGTTGAAGGATGTTTGATAAATCAGACACAAGGTCAAGTGCAACACCGGTGATTTTACCAATATGGTCCAAACTATCACTTTTGAATAGTTCCTTCACTGCTTTTTCACCCTCGTTGCCATCATCAAAACCTTCCAAACAAGCTTGTTGGTATGAGATAACAGCAGTTAACCAATTCCTGAAATCAGCGGTTTGGTCATGCACTTGTTTAACGTCACTTCCACCAACCATGTCAGTTGAGAGCTGAAGACTGTCCAATGCAGATTCCAACAAGTCCTTGCAATCATCAAGGGCCATCTTGACACCTAAAAGAGTTTACATAAAGGAATAATTACTTATTGCTTAAGTAATATGATATTGATATACACAAAAATTAAGAGAATCTTGTTATTTGTAGATTTGTGTAACTTAACTTTTTCATTTATAAATTGTAATAGAGCCTGATACTCTCCATTACTCTTCAATGATAAAAATATGATTACAATATATATAAAATAATGTAAATGTGACATTATATTGTTTTTCTTTTGTTTTTCCATTTACTTGCATCCCTACTCATTTAATAAGCTTTTAAAGTTGTTGGGTATAGATATATGTACAACTCTAGGAAAAGCATTTTATTTATTAATATAGCTATGTTAACACTCTTATTGTACCTTGGCCCTTGTTTCCATGTTCCACTATGAGCCGGTCACTCATGTTGAAGGCCTTGATGACACTCTCAGTGCTTGCTTTCAAAACTGCTGCTACATATTCTTTAGGGTCTGAGTTGTCCTTCACGGTGCCTAGGGTTTGAACACAAAGGTCTTTTTGTTCTGCACTTTGACAAATCTTATCAGCAGCCTTCACATTAGCCTTAACATCAGTGCTTGTGGTGCTGTTATTGTGATTGATAACAACTGCACCTATCACAACACCTACCACAAGGATGAGGGAAACAGCAGAGACAATTATTTTTCCTTTCATTTTTGAAGTTTTTTTGTTTTTTGGTTTTTTATCTTATTTTCTTCTCCGACAATGGGTTAGTCACCTAGAATTGTCGGAGAGAATATAAGATAGAGAAGATAAATCTTCTCCTCTTTGAAATAAGAGAGGAAGTTATTGGCAATGGGGAGTGAGGAACTCATTGCTAGAATTGGGTTTTTATAGATGCTACAAGGTTCTTCAACCATGAACGAAAATACATGTGTAAAAGTATAAGTTGTTTATTAGCCACATAGTTGTTTATGGTAGAATCAGTCTTTTTCTATAATAAGGCTAATGATCATTTTTAGTTGAAGGTGTTGGTTGTAGAGAAAATCGATATGTGGCATTGTGAACTTGTGATGTTCAAAAATAGTTACAGAATACTATTTCCACGTTCTGGGACAATCTATGAATCTGAGGTTGTCCTGTTCTTCAGGATAACGTGACGGGGTTATTTTTGGTGGGTTTGAATAGCTTCATCGCATTCATGGGAAAGTATCGAAAAACTTGCGTGCATCATATTATCCAAGTTTAGGTGTTGTATAAGTTATTAGTGAATTTAGTGATAAATAAGTCAATATTTAATAATATGGGTATTGTTTTAATTATTACAACCATTATACTTACACTACATTCTCTCTTGTCTCACATCTTATATCATTTTTATATATTTTTTTCCAAGTCACATTACTAATAACATTTTTGAGAAATGAATCTCTTCTTTTGTTAAAATATATTTACCTATGAGTATATCATTTATATTTAATTATTATTAATTCTTCAAAATAAAAACTAATCCAAATAAATAATGAATCATGTACTAAATGTATATAAAATTATAAATTTTTACACATAGCATAAATAAACTCTGATCATTTATGACTTTCTCTCTTGATATATCTCTCCTCCGTACACATTTAGAAAGAGATAAATGATCACTTTTGCATTTACATATAGAGTAAAAATGACATCTCAGTTTATCTTAAGGATGAAAGCTAAGTGTCAAATCATATTATATTTTTACTCTTATTGATGGAGATTATCTTAATTCATTTGTAAGTTGATACAAGAGATATGAAATAAACATTAGACTAGGTTAACAAATATTGTAAGAATTATAAGAATTATATTACGCTAGATATCATAATAAACAACAGTCATTCAACAATGTAATTTTGAATGACGCTATTGAAAACGAGGCAGAAGAACATTGACATTGCATACTAAAGCATGCATTGTCAATGTGTGTAACTTCAACAACACATTCTTGACAGAGCGCTGTTGAACATCAGTAACGTTAGCGCTGACTTGAATGAGTTATGTTTAACAACGTATTTGATAGAAAACGTTGTTAATGTTAATAAATTTCACAATGCATAATTAAGTAAGCGCTGTTAAAGATTACATAGTAACATCGCTTTCTTAATTACGCGTTGTTGATTTTATACGACATTTTAAGTGTTAGAGATATTAATGGTTGAGTAATTATGCATATCTTTGTTTGTTGAAATATTAATGGTTGAGTGATTATGCGTCTCTTCGTTTGTTGAAGTATCAATGGTCGAGTGGTTATGAATCTCTTCTTTTGTTAAAATATTAATGGTTGTTCATCTATAAATATTGTGGGTTCACTTCATGCTATATTTCATCAGTAAGAATATGTGTTTCTATAGGATTATGTTCCAAATATTAAAAGCTCTAAATTTGTGTTTCTATTTCAGAATCATGTCAATGAGGTCTTTAACATCTTTTGATTTGGCAAAATGACCCAGATTTCAGAAGAAAAGTGACTGTTATACAAGATTTGTGTTAGATAAAGATTTAATTTGTAAATTATTTAGTTTATTGAGTTTTTTCAATTTTTTCAGTTCATTTATTTCCCTCGTTGAAATATTTTGATTTTCAAAAAGGGCCCAAATTTCAGAAGAAAATTAGCTGTTATACAAGATTTGCGTGAGATGAAGATTTGTGTAGATGAGTCGAGGAAAAAATTATTTCCTTCATTGAAATCTTGTCAATGAGGTCTTTAACATCATTTGATTTTCCAAAAGGACCGAGATTTTAAAAGGAAATCAATGAATTGTTATACAAGATTTGTATAGAGGAATCGAAGAAAAAATTACAGAGAAGATTTGTTTCTTTTTCATTGTATTCTTGATCTACCAAATCATTCAGTTCATTATATTTACATATACCAAATCATTTAGTTCATTATAATATATTTTGTCTCTCTGAATGAATAATACAACAATTATTTTAGATGTTAATTTCTATTTTTTGTTAATTATTTGAATGATTATTTTCTTTAATACTTTTGATGTTTCATATTAATAAACATAATAAGCAAATTAACGATACTTAATACATACAAAAACAAATTAACAAATCGTAATGTTTAATATTTTTCCAGTTTCGTATTAATAAACACAATTATACAGTGATCTATTTCATGACAACTTCATGTTAATTAACGTAAATTAATGATGTATATATATTTTCCTCGTATGTAAAATGTTAATTTAACAGCGCATAATTATGAATACGCTGTTAATTTGGAAAATGAGTTCAATTTAACAGTGCATAATAACGTTCACGTTGTCAATTAGATTCTATTCAACAACGCTAAATCTAGGTAGCGCTATTGACGTGTTCACAAAAATGAGTAGTAAATAGCTAGATACACAACATCAGCGCAATCCTTAATATGCGTTGTAGAAGATGTCAATACAACAACGCTACTGTTAATATGCGTTGTTGAATTGTTAATTAACAATACAACAACAATGCAATCCTTAATATGAACTGATGAAGATGTTAATACAACAACGCTAATGTTAAAATGCATTGTTAAATTGTTAATACATTTTAAAAATCTAAAACATGAACGTTTCCTCTACGCTCTCAAACTTAATTGAAAAGAAATCCTCATACTCTCATCAATTCTCATACTCTTAGAAACCTCAAAAAACTTCATCAATGGCTTCTCAAAGTGGTGATCATGATTCTCACAGTAGTGACAAAGCTACACCGACTCCACAAGACAAGCAAATTGTTGCTTAAAAACGAACTCCTCGTGGAATGACTTTCATGAAGAATGTCATTCGGTCAAGAAGTAAGGATGTGAAGATAGAAGTTCAATGTAACTCTAAAGGCCAACCATTAAACTCGAAGGGTGACAACATATTGGTAAGCTAAATTGGTGTTCTTGTTAGGCAGAGTGTAAAGCTAACATTCAACAAATGGAGTGATATAGGGAATATCGTGAAGGAGCGTATTTGGAATGAAATAACAGTAAGTTTATTTTTCAGTTTGTGTGTTTTCATGCAATGTACATATATATATTTTCATGCAATGTATGATGTGTTATATTTTCATGCAATGTACGTATATGCATGTGGTTTTGTGTAATATAGAATGTATATGTGTTTTTATTTCAGTCAACTTTTGAGGTTAGAGAGGAGCATAAGGATTATATCCTTAAATCGGCTGGCAAGGCTCTCCGACAATTCTAAACTGATGCCGGAAAATTACTCAGAGATGATGATGGCAATATCAACCAAAAACCTCCAACCAATATGCAAATATCATTGATGAAGAGGATTGTAAGACTTTTGTCACCCTACGCACACAAGACGAGTCTTTCTTGATAAAATCATATTCTTTGTGTTGACTTGTGTATATATGTTTTTGTATACACTGTTGATATTAATGTTGTTTATTATTTTAGAAATTAAGTAATCAAAACCACAAAAGGGCATCCAAGCCTTCTATTAACAATATAATAAAAAAAACTCCCTCATGCCACATGTCACTTCCTCCTTCCTCATGCCACGTGTCACTTCCTCCTTCCCTCATGCCACGTGTCACTTCCTCCTTCACTCATGTCACATGTCACTTTCTCCTTACATTTTATCCTTCATGCCACATGTCACCTCCTCCTCACATATTTTTCTACATACTTTTTATATATTATATATTTTATATGCTAATAATAATTTAATATTAATTAGTGATTAGTTCATGTCGCTACCCCACTAAAATTGAGTGTTTACAAAATCTATGTTTTGTGTTTTTAAAAAGTAATAGTCATTGAACATTAGATGAAATTGAAATCATTTTTTACATTCAAATTATTTCTTTACATTAATCTATCTATATAATTTAATGTCTACTATTAATCTAAGAATAATTGTACTTTTTCACCTCATCAAAGTTTTTTGACATTTTTCGCACTGAATTTTAATATTACAGTTTAGATTCTTTGAATTTTAATTTTTCTCTATTAACAACATAATAAAAAAAACTCCCTTATATCACATGTCAATTTCTCCTTACATTGTTTCCTTCATGTCACATGTCACCTCCTCCTCACATTTTTTCCTTCATATTTTTTATATATTTTATATGTTAATAATAATTTAATACTAATTGTAGAAAATTCAAATTAAAAATTATCAATTTATTTTTCTTATGTGCTTAAACATGCAAATACACAAGTAAGATGTATATTCTTAATAATATGAATGTATGAGTAATATGTGCGTTTTAACTATGCGAATACATGGGTAACATGTGTTTTCTTAGTAATACGAATGTACGGGTAACATGTGTGTTTTTAGCCATGCGAATGCACGGGTCACATGTATTTAATTACTATCATTATATTATTTAATTAAAAGATAACAATGGTATATATATATTCATGA
>NC_032012.1:22369514-22458230 GCF_001865875.1 Lupinus angustifolius
TTATACAAACACATTTATAATTGTTAATATTCTACATATACACTCAAAAATCAATGTTAATATTCCACCTATATGAATGAGAAATATAATGTTTCAATACATGATTTATTGATATTATAAAGTATATGTATATTATATTTGCATTATGCATAAACAAAGAAGCGACCCGTGCAAGTGCACGGGTACACTGCTAGTTTATATCCATATCGAGCTTCTCGAGCGAGGTATAGAGGAATCGATGAAAAAATTGCAAGTATTGTTAATTTGTAAGTACTATTATTGGTTATGTTTTGTATGCATATATATCTAATTACATTATTTTTTGTTATATTTTCTTAGTTGGAGAACAAAAGCGATACACCTATAACTCCATATGGAGTAAAACTCGATCTTCTATGGTTGGATGCCTGTCAGAACAAGGATGATGTCATCGACAATGAAGAAGTTCAAGAAGCGGTAAGACGTGTTGTAAGTGCTCATTTTCTAACTATACTTAATTTCCATACTTTATTTATCAAAATGTGATTATTTAACATTATGTTTTTTCTTGATTTGTCAGGTTGCCCTAAAAGAAAAGGAGGCAAACCCAGATAGTCGCATAATACTTGATAAGGCACTAAGACTGCCTATCTACCCTGGCTATATCTGAGGTGTAGGATTTAGGAGTTAACCAACGAACATTTGTACCATACCCAAAGCGTGCAACCCAAGCCCAAATGAGCCAGGTTCAAAATCAACTAGATGATCTCATGCAACGGTTCAATGAATTTGAACAATTAATGAAGGTGAAGGAAGCTGAGTGGCAACGACTAGCTAGTGTTGTTGGCACTGTTCCTTCAACCGTCAATGAGAGTTGCACACCTATACCTTACAACATTCTCATTCTGATGCCCATTCCTGAGGTAATTTAGTTAACTTATTTTAATTTAGTCATTAACTAATTATATATTTTAACTTACATATATGGAATCAGTTCTTGCAAACCTTTCCTATATACCCAACTAGCCGAGTAATGGGTGTTAGGAAAGTGCACAAGTCGGTCGATGCTATGCTGCATAATACAAGTATCTCATGCCATTATTTGAAAGTCTCGATTGATGTTGCAATCGATGATGATGCGTTGCTTCCAATTCCTCTCGATGAGGATATCTCTACAGTTGGAGGGGCTATAGGCACTTTTGTGGCTTGACCAGTAAACCTTGTTCAAGTAATTCTTTCTAAGGTATGATTTTTTACCTTATGTTCACTCATATTATATATATATATATATATATATATATATATCACCTTCACTTTCATATATGAATATATATATATATATATATATATATATAATTGATATGTTTTTATTGAATATTTTAAGAAAATGTACATTCCTCCCCCAATAGCACCCAAAAGACTAAGCCATCTTCGGGGATGTGAGCTCAAAGCCTTCTACTGAGGATGAGAGCTCCAAGAAGAAGACTACTAACTGCTATACCCAGTTGTTGGAGCATATAAAGAAGTTAAGAGATGGTATAATAATTATATCAATTCTCAAGGAAGTCTTCGAGGATAATATTGATGAATACGTTGACATCAATAAAGTCCAGGATGTATATAAACATGATTGTATAAGTGCAACTGTTGTATGTATATATATGAGGTAAATTATGTCTTCTTATCTTCTCATCTTTGCATGACGTGTGTTATAATTAACTAACATTTGCGTTATATATATTAGGTACTTGTATGAAAATTTTATTTCGGTAAATAAGAAAAATGTGATGTTCATATCTCCACACCTTACCGCTTTGGTGTCGAGTGACAAAAATAATATTTTGGAACAGAGAGAACGAATTACAGATAATCTCATCATTAATAAAGAAGATATAGATTTATTTCTTGCACCTTTTAATATCGGGTGAACATTTTTTAATTGTCTTTTATATTTGTTTCTTTAGTATGTTTGTTGTGTTTAACATTTCCTAACCATGTACATATATTTTGTCAAGCAACATTGGGTTTTGGTTTCCATCAATCAGGTCAATGAAGAAATATACTACTTTGACTCATTGACACATGGTGATCTGAACAAGTACTCCACTATGAAAGATTTGTCTTCTAAGTAAGTAGACTACTCATTTAAACTTTTAGTCACACTTTCACTTTCCTAGTTGTTTAGTAATTAAGTATATTTTCTATTGTTTAGTGTGGTGAGAGTTTATAAAAGCTATAATATTGGTAGAAACAAGTTACCAAATCACAAAATCAAGTGAACTCATATAAATGTATTGACACAAATCATCTCAAACAATTATATGTGTAATGTATTCATATTTCAACTAAGGTTATACTTATATGTTTACTTCATTTTAATTGTAGACCTCTTGCCAAACAAATTAAGTAGATTGCGGCTATTACGTGTTGAAATTCATGAAGGAGATCATTCAGCAATGACCAACTAATGAAATCAAGATTGTTGACAAATCATATACATATGACCAAATCAACCAGATTAGAGAACAATGGTCAAACTTTGTACTTAGTTCTGTTGACAAATCATAGCTAAATGTATAGTAGATTAGTATTGCACAAATTGTAGCTTAGGGAATTCAATTAATATTCAATGTAATATATATGATTTGGTCTATGTAATATATGTTTATATAAACATTATAGTGTAATTAATGTTCAATATATAAATTCAGTTATGTTCATATAGTTGTCATTTGATGTTTCTGTATGCATTCATTTTGTTGTGATGTTATGTTATGTTTCTGTATGCATTCAAGTTATTTTCTGTTGTGTACGTAACTGACTAAATGTGTAGAATTAAGAATAATGGTCTTCAACAACGTTTTTTATGAATGTGTTATCGTATATCTATACAACAATGTTTTTTTAACAATGCATTGTTGATTACCTTGAATTCAACAGTGCATTCACCAAAAAGTGTTATTGATTACGTTGAATTCAACAAGGCATTCACAAAAAAAGTGTTGTTAAATATTTATCTCTCATTTATTCTCTTTTAGTTATACAACAACACATTCGGTAAGAAGCATTGTCGATATGATCAACAAAACTATTTCCTCTACACTTAATCGCTTAACACAATGCTTAATCAATTAATTGTTTGAATGTTATTTATTGCCATTATTAATTGTTCTATATATTTAATTAATTTTCATTAATCGATTGTCATAATGTAATTACTAATTGAATTTCATTAAAAAAATGAATCAGTAAAAAAATTATTATATCTTCCACGTTGTTTCCTTAATATTGCGTTGTGGAACACTTACCCTATTTATATTTGAATGGGGAGTTCTTCCATATCGTTTCCTTAACATTGTGTTGTTGATTAGATATCATTGACATCGTCATCTTCACTATGCGTTGTTCATTATATATAATTGATAATGTCATCTTCATTGTATGCTGTTGAAGATACTATCAGACCCTAAAAAATTAAAATGTTCCCGCATTCTCACACATTCATCAGCAATCTCAACACTCATTTACTCAGCAGCAAAACTCATTTACTCTCAAAATCAACCTCGGCAATCATTCAACCTCATCATCATTCACTCATTTAACAACGAAAATCATTCACTCATTCAACACGAAAATCACTCAACACTGATTTCGAAAATCCTTCACGCGTTTAACCTCAAACTCATCATTCACGCATTCAACACTGAATTGAAAGTGAGTTTTTCTTATAGTTATTTGCCTTTTTAATTACATTATATTGAGCTTGTATTGAATGATTTCACTCATTTAGCTTGTATTGAGTTGGAGTTTCCGAGTTCTAACTCATTTAGCTTACATTACCACTTAGGGTTCTCCCATTTTTAATTACATAATAATGCATTTGCAATGCTTGGTGAGCTTAACTCCAAGCTTTAGGGATTTATGCATTTCCGAGTTCCGACTCAATTATATTTTCTTGTTAATAGAAAATGGATCGAACATGGATGAGTGTCAATCGATTGATGAATGAGTATGAAGAAGGAGTGAAATCATTTGTTAGGTTTGCAATTGAGAATGCTGAAAACCCTAATAGAATTGTATGTCCTTGCTTAAGATGTTGTTACTCAAACTGAATTACTCCAAATGAGTTAAAAGTTCATTTAGTGTGTCACGATATTGATCAAAGTTACACATGTTGGACAAGACATGGTGAGAAGAGAGACGTTATGGATTGTGATGATGAGATGCGTATGAAAGACAACTACACAAATGCATATGAAGACGATCGTTTCGAGGAAATAGCAAACGTTGTCGAAGAGGATCTTCAGGGTTGTCCTGAGATGTTTCAGCGGTTGATAAGTGATGTTGACAAACCATTATATGATGGTTGTACTAAATTGACAATATTAGCAGCGGAGTCAAGGTTGTATAAGTTGAAATTTATTAATGGATGGGCTGATAAGAGTTTCACTGACTTGCTTGCACTTCTGAAGGAAATGTTTTCGGAAGATAATGTGCTCCCTTCTCGAACCTATGATGCAAAACAAATGTTATGCTCCATAGGCATGGACTACACTAGGATACATGCTTGTGAAAATGATTGCATCTTATTTTTTTTAATGAGTATGTTTCATTAAAGTTTTGTCCTAAATGTAATGCATCACGATATAAGAAGGAAGACTCAATTCCCAAAAAGTTTGTATGGTATTTTCCCATCAAAGCAAGATTCAAACGCATGTTTAGTAATGTCAAAGATGCAAAAAAGTTGACATGACATGATGAAGAAAGGATTAAAGATGACAAGCTTCGACATCCTACAGATTCTCCTCAATGGAGAAAAATTGATCACGAAATTGGTCACGAATCAAGAAATCTACGCCTTGCATTGTCAACGGATGAAATTAACCCACATAGTGTTCAAAGTTGATCCCACAATACATGGCCAATGATCTTGGGGATATACAAACTACCTCATTCTCTATGCATGAAGCGCAAATATGTGATGTTATCTATGTTAATTTCTAGTCCTAAACAATTAGGAAATAACATAGACATATATTTGGCTCCATTAATTGAAGACTTGAAGCAAATGTGGGAGACATGCATAAATATATATGATCCGTATAGGGAAGAAAACTTCAACTTGAGGGCTTTGTTGTTCGGCACAATCAGTAATTTCTCTGCATATGGTAATATGTCTGGATATATTACAAAATGACATTTTGCATGTCCTGTATGTGAAGACAATACTCATTCGATAAGGTTGGAATACTATAAGAAGAATGTCTTCCTTGGCCAATGTAGATTTTTGCCTTCAGATCATCACTATCGATGATAGAGAAAAGCATTTGATAGGAACAATGAAGAAGGTCATGCTCCTTTGTTGTTGACAGGTGACCAATTATTTCAAAAGCTAAAGGGTTTAAATACTAACTTTGGTAAAACTTTTGCAAAAGAAATTGTCACAAGTGGGTGGAAGAAAAGGTCAATCTTCTTTGAATTGCCATATTGGAGTTCATTATATGTAACATTTCCTCGATGTTATGCATATTGAAAGAAATGTGTTTGAAAGTCTCATTGGTACCTTACTTAATATCCCTTGTAAGATCAAAGATCGCTTGAATGCAAGGTTGGACATGGTTAGTATAGGAATGGGAAAGGAATTGGGGCCGATAATGAATGGAAAACGTGTATTTATTCATGGAATTTTGTAACTTTGTCGAGGAATGAGAAAATGAAATTTTGTAAATTTATTCATGGTGTTAAAGTTCCAGAGGGGTACTATTCCAACGTTCAGAACCTCAAGTTAAAATGTCTTAAGTCTCATGATTGTCGTGTACTTATGGAGCATTTCTTGCATATTAGAATATGGTCAATTCTACCCAAAAAAGTTCGAGGAACCATAACTAGGTTATGCTTCTTCTTCAAGGCAATTTGTAGCAAAATGATTAACCTTGAGAAATTACTTGCATTGCAAAGACAAATTATTTTGACTTTGTGTGAGCTTGAAATGTATTTCCCACCTTCTTTTTTTAACATAATGGTCTATCTAAGCATTCATCTTGTTTGAAAGACACAACTATGTGGCACTTCCTATATGAGATGGATGTACCCCTTTGAGTGTTATATGAAAACATTAAAAGATTATGTGAAGACTGATCAAGACCAGAGGATTGTATTGTTGAACGATATGTTTTTGAAGAAGCTCTTGATTCTTGTATCGGATACCTTACCAATGGTGATTTCATGGGAATTCCAAATCCTCGACATGCAAAAAAAATTGGTGATGTATTATTGGGAATGAAATATTGACTATAACAAGAATCGAATTGGAGAAAACACACTTATATGTTTTATTGATGCCGATGAGATTGAGCCATATTATGAAACACACAAGGAGATGACAAGGAAGTCTTACCCAAGTAAGAATGAAAATTGGATTTCCAAAGAGCATAATCGATGTTTCATAAAGTGGCTAAAAAATCACATTCAATTTCCGGAAGATTGAAATGGTTAGCCAATGGTCCAAGCATTCATGTCTTATCCTACACAAGTTACCTAATTAATGGGTTCATATTTTATACGAAAAAACAAGATGATCAAATTAAAATGTAAAATAATGGTGTGACTCTTGTTGCTCGAACTTTACACATGTCAAGTGCAAAAGATAGAAACACTCAATATATGCGAACATGTCATACTTTAGAGTGATTGAACGAATATGGGAATTGGATTACACAATGTTTCAGATGCCGATTTTTTATTGTATATGTGTTGATAACAACAATGGCTTCTGAGTTGATGAGTTATAGTTCATGCATGTGGATCTTAATAGGTCAGGATATAAAGATGAATCATTTATTCTAGCATCACAAGCTCGACAAATATTCTATGTTAGTGACCCAATTGATATGAAATGATTCATTGTTCTTTTAACTAACAAAATAATCGTCAATAATATTGATGACCAAGAATATGAAAGTATTGATGAAAATGATCATTTTTGGGGACATATTAGTCGCGTGAGAGCGGACCAACTACATATGATGATTTATATACAAGAGATGATCATGATGAAAGGCTTTGGGTAAATCAATATGCTCCTCCAAACAGGGATGACCCTACAAGACAAAAATAATCAAAGAAAATGAAAAAGTAGATGCAAGTAGTCTTTGTATAATTATAGCTTAATTTTGATTGTTTGTAATTTGTATAATATTGTTTCTTTTTAATTTGTGTAATTTTTTATTTGTAATTATGCATTCTGTCAAAATATAATTGGCATGATATTCACTGTTTGTATTGTATTAATGTCAATAAACAAACTTATGTCATGTATTAATGTGTCTGTGTTGTTCATAATGATAAATATTTGTATTGTTGAGAATGTTTGTTCTGCTAATAAATGTATATACAGGTATTAATTTATACAAATCAACATCAAATGTATATACATGTATTAATTTATACAAATAGCGTTATTGTACATTATTAATATCAGTCTTGTTGGGACCAAACCGAACTAGACGGTTCGACTGGTCCAACCACTGACCGGATAGTCAAACGGCTTCGGTTACTCCAAAAAGTCGTCATTGTATTTAGCTCGCTTCTGCCCGTTGAGATTCCGGTTCAACCGGGATGAATCGTTTAAAATCGGAATAACCCGGGTGGTTTGCAAAGTTAAGAAATGGGATAGTTAAGAAACCGTTCCCCTAGAAATCAAATATGCAATTTGAAAATCCTTCCATTAACTCTCAAAGACTCAAACTTACAAATTTTAACTTCTTCGCGTCTTCGTCTTCTCTTTGTCATGAGCTTGGTTAACTTCTCTATGCCTTCTTCTTCTTTGTGTTGTGAGCTTTGTTATTGTCTCTATGTGTTGCTGCCAGAGCAAACTCTGGAATGGATGTATTAAGTATATTGTATATATGTGACTGTTGAGTTTTGAGACTTGAGATAGAGATAAATGGGAAGATGTAACAGCTCTGGTCACAGAGAGAAAACGCACTAAATACCTCTACAAAAGATAAATAGATAATAGAATCTAGACATTACACATTATACATACATTAAATTATTAAACCTAAGGCCTACTAGTCTAGGACTATCACGTGTTGCCCAAGAAAAAATAAGGCTACTAATTAACCTGCTATTATTAATTATAATATATATCTTTATATATAGTGTAATATATATTGTGAATGTACGAATTTATACACAATAATTATATCTTCCACAATTCATTTTGATTATTTTCTTTGAGAAGATAATGACAATTAAATATGAATGGTGGATGATACAGTAATAATATATAAAATATTCATACATTATCCGTGCATACAATTTTTTTCTCATATATATGGTGTTGTGCGGTCTAACCAGACGGTTTAACCGGTTAACCCAATTATAACCTATACAGGACCTCTCCCGGTTTGATGTCCGGCTCGGGTCTTACAATATTGATTAATACAACATCGATATACGTGAGATACGTTGTTGTATTAATGTATTGTTTGAGAAAATTTATGAATAATACAATAACGCTTTTATGTTATTGCGCTGTTAAATATATCAACTTCAACAGCGCAACAATTAGCGTTGTTAATAAAACCTATAAAATGCAATATTTATGTAAGACCTATATGACAATGCTTTGTGGACGATGCGCTGTTGTATTGATGCACTATATATGACAGCGATTTTTGGGTGTTACGCTGTGGTCAATACAATAATGTTTGTGAAGCGCTGTTAATAATGACCATATATTATTGCGGTCAAACAGAAAGTGTCTGATAGTGTTGTTATACATCTAAAATAAGCATTGTTGAATGATAACTCTGACGTAATGTTAAATGAATAAAAACTTTGCATTAGATAGTTAGTTATGGTGAATGTTTAAGGAATGAAGTTGTGACTTCAAGTCTCACGAAACATAAAAAAATAGTTAGAAGGTGGGTCTAATAAAGTAATAGTTAGGGTGGAGAATTTAAAAAATAAAATAAAGAAGATTGATAATTCAAGTCTTACACATATACACATATGATAAATATTGCATTAGAAATACATTAAATATTTCATTTTCAATTCAAAATTTCTATTTTTTTATTTTAAAATAATACTCTTGATGCACTTTTGCTCCCTAAACAACTTTATAGATCATTTGTATGTCTCTTAACTCATTGAGTAAATAGACTTAATTATAATATTCATGGATGTGAGTATCAGAATTCAAATTTCAACAGTTGCCTTTCTAATTCAAACTGTGTTTTTTTTTTCGATAAAGAAAAATTGTATTAAAATGAGCACAAGGGGTTCCTACCCAATACAAGAAAAAGATCAATTAATGATCTTCTTAGAACTTAGAATGATACAAACTTTTGGGCTCCTACTCCAATTTGCAAAAGATAAAGAAGAAGTGTTGTTTGTAACATTGATAAACCAAATCCAAAATCTAGTTTGAATTAAATCAAATAAATGCACATAGTTTGGTGTCTTCTCGGAAAAAATTGTCTCATTTTGCATAATTCAAATAGACCAAACCACCGCAAACCAAAGCAATCACCACAGATTAGCATTTATTCCTCTTCCAAGAATTGTAGATGGTAATGTAAAGGAAATCTGCAGCCAAGAGTAGAACATTTTCCAAACACTTGCAACAAAGTCACAAGATATAAACAGGTGATCAATATACTCAACATGATTATTGCATAACATACAAGTCATATCGCTAATCCTAAGAATAATATTTCTTTTAAATAGCTCATCCTTCGTTGGAAGCCTTCTTCTCAGCACCTTCCAAACAAAGCAACAAATATTTGAAGGGACACAGTTAATCCAACACTTTTTAAACGTTACCTAAAGGAGATTGTTGTTGATTTAGCTGAGTCAAGTAGTCAGATTTAACCACATAATCATCAGAGCCATCTAACCCCCATTTCCAAGTATCCAAAGTATTCCTTTTACAAGAATGGTTATGAATCAAAACATACAAATTCGTAGCAAGAGTCTCCTCTCTACCAAATAAGCTTCTCCTCCAAATAAAATCTCAGACCCACACATCCTCATCCCAATGGTCGTTGTCTCCCACCCAAGCATTCTGGTTTTGAGCAAGATTGAATAATCTAGGATAAACTACCTTAAGACTCTGAGTGCCTACCCAAACATCATGTCAGAAGAGAGTCTGAAGACCATTCCCAATTTCCTTCCAGACATTATCAACAAACCACCTGCCTCCTTCTCCAGTCGATGATCCCAATTTCCCCAAATCCTTACACCATCTCGAGGCAGAAATATTGCTATATACACTATAGTGAGTACTATATTTTGAATTAATTACCTTGATCCAAAAAGCCTCACTTTGCTGTAGTCTATGCCATCTCCATTTCCCCAAAAGCGCGTCGTTGAATCGAGAAAGATCTCTAACACCGAGACTACCAAGCTCCTTTGATTTGCAAACATCAGCCCAAGCCACCCAAGCAACACTTTTACCACCTCTCTTATTCCCCCAAAGAAATTTATGTTGCAAGCTAACAATTTTAGCTAAGACTTTCTTTGTGAGAGCAGGAGTTCCTCCAAACTGGAAAGTTCCAAGTTATTATCCTCATGGACCATGTTTGATGTTGCATGCTTCCTACTTATCGCGAACCAGGAATTGAACTTGATTGCGCACCAATTGCAACATCATTAATTAAGCTCTTCATTCACCCAGACCCATAATTCTTCCATACTTCTGCCACTAGTACTGTTCTCTTGTCACTTGTGTTACTACCCTAGACTCCCATATCAACAAACTGAACTCTAGCAATTTAGAACAAGGATCATCTTCCATTTTAGAGAGGGAAGTTCTATTTTAATTTGCTTTTAATATCATTGTATTTTGGTTCTTTAGAACCCTTCCCCTCTTCAGTGCATACTGACTCAGCAATTTTGTTCTGCATAAAGCCCACCAAAACCACTAGTTGACCGCATTTTGGATATTCACAGTCTTTTACCTGGTGTCCTATCTTCCCACTAGCGAAGCAAAAAGTCTATCGTCTCTCATATGTGAAAAAAATATTGATACTATTTCCTTTGTTCTCAAGCACAGTTCGACGGAGTAGTAGGGGTTTGTGAAGATTGGTCGAAACCCTAGTCCGAATTAACTGGCCAATAATGTCAATACCCAAGTCATTGTTGCTAGCAAACCGAAAACAAAACAGGTTCGTGAACAAGTTTTTCAACTCCATTCCAAAAACGACGACGCACAGAAAAAACGTTAGGGTTTAATGTGCATGGGAACCCTAATGTCATGAAATCCAACCTATTAGCACGTCACGATTGGAGGAAGAGTAACGTTCTAAGGGAGTGACCAGCAGATAAAAGAGAGAGAAAATGAAAGAGGGGACTCTCATAGGAAAGAAGACAAAACCCTTCAGGGAATTGAAGGAGATTGCCAAAACCTAATTTTGGAGAAAAAAGCCAACACAAACCCTAACAGAGGATTTGGGTAGAGATACTTGGCGTCCATTAAAGCTCTAAATCATTGTCGATTATGTACTTCTATGTCTTTTAGTCTTTTTAGGTTGTTTTAAAAGTTAAATCAGAGGTTAAAATCAATAAATGATTTAAATATTTTCTTGGAAAATTTGTGAGGCTCTTTTTTCTGTTGTCAAGAACGAAGATCGATATCATCTGTTTAATGTACAAAATTATTCTATACGTAATATTTCAATTGTAATATCACCTCATTTTCATCACAGAGTTGATCGCACATGGGTAAATTAAAATCCTAAATGAACCTTAGTTACGATAAAGATTTTGTGAAAATTTGTGTTTTTTTTTATTTTTAACATTGCATCTTATTAGCTTCTTCTGTTTTCTTTTGGTAATTATGTGTTTATGCTCAAATGAAGAAGAAAAATACAACTTGGCATAAATCAAGTCATATTAAACAAAAAAATATCACTCTATGAGGTTGTTTCCTCTTCAGACACTCACCTCTAAATCAAGTCGAATTTATAAATAAAAAATTCATGTGAAAATTCAAATAATTATTAGCTGTACAATTTCTTCATGACTACAAACCGATTGTACAAGATGAGGTTCCACTGAGCTTCGAAGTGAAAACTTCAAAGAAGAAGAACCATATCTGTACTTAAAAGCTAGTTTAATATCTCTGCAACTAACTATGCAGATTTGTGTACACAAATTATACAACGATAGCTATAGAAAGAAATTCCCAACTGCATGGGAAGATTTACATGTGGTGTATATGTTATCACCCTCATATTAATCTATAATCTACTACATGTAGTGGCTTTAATTCAAGCTAGGTAAATTATTTACTTGGTGAAGCCAACAGCATAAGGAATGCCAGTAGCATCTAACCAATCTTCAGCTCTTCCAGATTCTCCAGCTCTAAGGAACTGTCCAGCAGTGAATCTAGCAGCTTCATCCTTAGGAATATTTGGATGGTAACCCTTCCATTTGACCCTTCCTGAAAGATTTGAACCAGGTCCAGTGTTTGCATACTCAGCATAATACAATGTGTCAAGGAATATGGTTCCACTCCATGGGGTCCACCCTTCTGGATTAAGAAAGTCACCTATGTTTGATTCCATAATAACAGTTCTTGCATAATCTTTCCATGGTCTTCCTAAGTAAGATTTGAAATCAAATCTTACAGGGAAGAGTTCTTGTTCTGGGACTATCTCGCAGTTTTGGATAACAATTCCTGTTGCCATGTTTCTTTGTTTTGTTCCATCTGCAGTCACAGTATTGAACTGATTAGGCCCAGGCTTGCGAACTATGATTCTGGAGCTTTGGATCAAGGTGGCTGAGGAACCAAAGATGAAGTCTATGGTGCCTGAGATTTCGCAGTTGCGGTAGAATTGGCGATTTGTTTGGACGTATAGTGTGTCCTGGTAACCGTGCATGGCACAATCGAAGAACGCTGACATGTCTCCTTGGTTTCTGAGTGCCACTGCTTGGTGACCATCAGCACCAGCTGTGTTCTCGAAAGCCATTGATTTAGCAATGAATCCTGGTGCAGTGTTGGCTGCATGGATGCAAAAATTAATCAATGAACATAAAAGCTGGAGTCTTAAGTGCATAGTGTAAACTAATTTATCAATAATGCTTACATGTGTTTTAGATATAGGCACATCATTTACATTAGGCTTATGCAACAAGTTAGGCCATTATAATCATATAATATATATTGCATAGATATAAAATGATGTTCGTTTAATGAATAATGATTCTTGAACCTTTCCGGATATAAAAGGAGATAAGTATGATTTTTCTTTCAAAATTGAAGAAGCAAAAGATACAACAACTTAACACCAATAAGTACTTACCAAAGGTGGCAGTGTTCATTGTCTTGATACCATCTCTAAAGCATTTGCGACCAGTGACAATGGTCTTTGCAGGGCCATCACCATACATGAGAATATTTGCTGATTTCTTAGGAATAAGGATGTACTCATCATACACACCAGCCTTAACATAAATAATATATCTACCCTTCAAGTCCTTAGGGTAAGACTCAATAGCCTCCTTAATGGTCTTAAATTGACCACTCCCATCTTGTGCTACCACAACATTTGGCTTGGGCCCTTGTCCCTTTTTCCCCTTAGCTAAGAGATGGCGATCTGTGGCTGAAAACCAAGTTGGAAATCCTTCATCATCAATATCCTCAGCCAAAAGGCGTCGGGAAGCGGGTTTTAAATCCAACTTCAAATCAAATTCCTGAAGAATCTTGGCCATGTCACTAACAATATCAAGGGCTATCCCAGTTAGCCTTCCCATTATGTCCAAACTTTCTGAGTGCATTTGTTCCTTAACTTTTTCTTCTCCATCTTTCCCAGTATCAAACCCATCCATGCATGACTCTTGATATGAAATAACAGCACTCAACCAATTCCTGAAGTCTGGTGTTTGATCATGCACTGCTTGGATGTTATTGTTTTGCACCATGTTAATTGAAGCCTCTATGCTATCCATGGCGAATTCCATTAAATCCTTGCAATCTTCAAGAGCCATTTTTAACCCTTTTTTGTCATCTTTACCATGCTCCACAAAGAGCCTATCACTCATGTTAAAAGACTTTATAACACTCTCAGCGATCGATTGCACCGAGGCTGCTATATAAGCCTTTGGATCAGTGCCATTTGCAGGTTTCACTTTGTTGAGAGTGTCAAAGCAGAGTTTAGGGTCTTCAGTATCCTGGCAAATTGCCTTCACCTGTTTTTGATGAGCTTGAACTTCAGGATTTTCAGTAGGGCCATTGTTATTCTTCACAACAACTACAACTCCAATTACAACACCCACCACTAGGATGATGGAAACACCAGATATAAGAACTTTCCCTTTCAACATTTTTGCTTTTAGTCTTCTTTTTTTCCTACAATTTTTAAAACTTTTTCGGAATCTTTAGCAGTAAGAAGAGATATAAATTCCCTCCCCTTTGGTTTCTTTTGGGGGGATGATGATTTTGTTAATGGTTTGCTGAAGAAACAACATAAGAAATGTGATTTATATAGCCTTTAACTTTGTTCAATATTAGAATAGATCATGCATGGATGAGTGTTCGAAATTTTCGGAGTGGATTAATTAGGATAGTTCTATTTCTTGAATAACAGTGGATTGCTAAAATAAGCATGGATGATGTTTTCAGAGGTTAAGATTTTGTGGTATAAATGATGAACTTACATTGACCATTCTTAAGTAAATGTTATATCACAAGTCGACCTTTGTTCTTGCAAAACCGTAGGATTATTTGTGGTGAACTTAATGGTTTGCAACAAATACCATTAATTAAGATGGTTGAGTCACTAATGGGATTTACACAAAAATGAATCGTAGGTAAGATCTGGAGTGAATGGTAATTAATTGTTGATCATATCAACTTTGCATTTTATTATATGATAAAGTGCACCGTGCATTGTAAGTTACCCCGTATAATTTTTTAATGGGTTGCCAGTATTTTATTAAATCTTAAATAAAAAATAATCTAAACAAATCATTAGTAATATAAAAAAACTATAATATACATATTAAACTCTTTTATAATTCAAGAGTTTAATATTTATGTGGTTAAAAAATTTACATATTCCTTTTTACAATGTGTACCACCATTCATAATATGAGACGCAGATCACATGTTATGAATGATATCTTATTCCCTATATTGAATTAATTAGAATGTTCTTTTATTTAGAAATTCTTTTTAATTCATATGTCAATATATGATTATTCCATGACAAAGAATAAAATATTGTTGATGACAAGTGATCTATATCCTACAATATTATCATTTATTCACATAATTGTATTGTTTTTACTTGATAATACATGAATAATAGATATTACAATAGTATAAAAAACAAGTAACACACAAACTATTTTCTCAATTAAATTATTTGGAAATCTAAAATACTTTTTAAAGTACAAAAAGCTCTTTAAAATTGATTTCACGCTTCCCTAATATCAATAGGCTCGCCCTAAATAAAATGGTGAACTACTGTGTTTAATTATTTATTTATCACAATATTTTTAAAAATGAATTGATTTAATTTAGATTCCTTCTAATAGGTATGTTAAGAAAGTTAGTTGGTGCAAAAAAATCCGATCTTCTTATGTTTCTCCATTAAAGTCTTCCATTTTATGGAGGCTATTGAATAATAGAATACATACATATGAGAATTTGCATAAAATAGGATGTAATTTGCTTTCAATTTACAATCTTTGCAACAGTAGCTCTGAATTTTCTAATCATTTGTTCTTATACTGCCATTTTACCAAATATTTATGGTCCTGGGTAAACACTTCTTTCTCAATCTCCTTGGACTTAACCTCAATCAATTCGGTTCTATCTAGCTCTAAGAACCACTGGAGTCCTCTGCTAAACCATGTGTTCCATGCGTGTATCATTCACACCACTAACACCATCTCGTATTTCAGAAACCAGAAAAGATTTGAAGATAGGAAAATTTCGATGCATCAAGCTATTGCTAAGGCTCACACTTCTCTGAAGGAATTTTCCATACTAAGGCTCTTGAATGTGTCTCTTAAGTATAGTAAAGCTCCTAACATCTCAGAGGTGATTTGGAAGGTCTGGTCCAGGGATATCTTAAAGTCAACACAGATAGTTCTGTCCATGGCTCCCCTAGTCATGCAGGGGGTGGTGGGATTTTCAGAAACCATTGTGGATTGTTTATTGTTAGTTTTACAACCTACTTGAATATTAACAATGCTCTCTTTGCAGAATTACACTCAGCAATTCTGGCTATGGAAATAGCTCATAAAAGGAGTTGGTATAACATTTGGTTAGAGTGTGACTCCACTTTGGTCGTGGATTTATTCAAAGGGAAATCCACTCTTCCTTGGCAGCTTCAAAACAGATTCTCTAGATGCAAGTCTCTATACTCCACTATGAACTTTTTCATATCTCATATCTCCAGGGAAGGTAACACTTGCGCGAACCAAATGGCTAATTATGGTTGCTTATCTAGATCAAATACTTGGTGGAATATAATACCTTCTTTCATCACTAATAACTTTGCAAAAAATTGGGTAGGTCGGCCTAATTATAGGTTTAGAAATTTCTAATTGTTGTTTTCCTTCTATTGACTCTCATTATTAATATATAGGGGTACTTTGTCACCTTTGTTTTAAAAAAAAAGGTATGTTAAGAAAGTAATCCATCCAAGACTACTAAGCAAATGTATTATGTGTCAAGTTAAGTCATGGGCAATGGATATCTTTCTTAAATAAACAAACCATGAATCTGATGATCAAGGTGGCTTAGGAGTGGATTATCCCTCAGCTTGCATGGACAGAAATGTTAGAATCTGAGTCAAAAGGCTTTGATATTTTAACAGAAAAACAAATCACAAACCAAAACAACAGCTTCAACATGGAGATGGAAACAGTAATTTATTTTATTTTTCTCATTTCCAAAACAATGGAATTGAAATAATTAATAATTAGTTATCATACAACTCTCATCTTGATAAATAATTTGTAATAGAAAAATTAAAGGAATTAATCTAGCAAGAAAAGGCCTGTCACTATAACTGTTAATTACCAATAAACAAATAGTCCAATGGCATGTTCTTTGCTGAGTATACTCAATAGATTATGTTTTATTCTTTTTATTGTTTGGGTGAAAGGGGTGAAAAGATATAGCTTAAATTAGGGATGAGGATCTGTTTGTCCTCAATCATGTCCCTAGCCAATCACAATGAAGCAAAACTAATAAAGTTATGATTATTTAATTTTTTTTAACTGATGTGGTATAATATAATTGGTTTAAGAAGGATTTGCGACAACAGATCATTGTCCTAAATTAGGACCCAAGTAACCAGACTCTGCTGTCCACGTTGCAGTGTATGAACAATGGGTTTCCTTCCGGTCAAAAGTTCCAGAAGAACAATACTAAAACTATATACATTACTCTTCATGCCTTTATATTCTCAAAATCATAATAACCAAAAGTTATAATCAGAATTTAAAATAAGAATTTCTCCATTCCTAGTCACAAAATCATACAAAAAGATTATTCTAACTCATACCAATCAAAACATAACAAATAAGTATAAATCCAAATCAAAGTGTATATATCAACTAAATATTTCAGCTAATCATAAAAAAGGAAAGATTTAGCTACATATTATCATGATAATTAAACACAAAGATACAAAGAGAAAAACTAACCTCATATGATAAGAAATTAACTCCTCAAAAAGCATAGAATGGTTCTTCTAAACTTTTCACCTTTGCTTCTACACCTCTATTTGAGTAAATTACCCTAAGGAGTAAGAGAAATTGAATATACTGTCTTTTTACCCAACGCATGGAATTCGTTGGGTGTAATGTTTCGTCTGGCTGAGTCTCGACCTTTCAACTAGCCAAATTGCAATGGGCGCGGCTCATGCACTAGGTGGAATTGCCCAATTTTGCTTGTTGCAGGCTTTTTGCTAAGCAAATTAAGAATAGAAAGTACACCAAAATTTCTCCCCAATTCTGTCCAATGCAGGGGCTGCGCTCGACGTGGCCTTCTGATGCTGTCAGATTCGCTCGGCATGACTTATGCATTGAATTTGGGTTGTTCTTATCCAAAAACTTAACTTTTTGCAATAATTCCTCTGGTTTTAGCATGTAAGAATACTCTAAAGGTAAAATCTAACAATTTATATAACATGTTAAGATAAAAATCAATTTGCCTACTAAAGTATCATAAAAGTGATAGTTTAAATACAATATTTTTTCAATTAAGAATGTGGATATTATGTTTGAAATCAACAAATATGAATGTACAAATTACTAGTTTCTAGTGTTTAAATAATTGGGTTGTACATAAAAAAAAGTTCAACTTTGTATGTGTTTTAAATTGGTATTCATTTTAGTAAAAAAGAAATAAAACATTTGATGTATGTAAAAATATATTATATTTAATCTTTATTTTATATACAAATTTATATCTAAATTATGATTTTAATTAGTCTTTATTTTATTATTACTTACTTCAAATTAAATGTTTTATATGCCCTTTTATGTATATTTAATGAAAAGAATTTAAATAAGTGCCAATGTAATAAAAGATGTGATTTGATGATAGTGATTCAGTTTCTAAAGGACAAAATAAAGTCAAGATAATGGAAAATTTAAATTGAATTTAATATAAATTATTGACAAATGTAAACCCAAATATTTAATTATACAAATATTATATTTGAAAATAGAAAATTGAATTCTCACTTCTCATCACTTATAAACTGAGAGCAACATGAAAGGAGATTACATAACTCACAACATCATAGTTGAGAGATACAATTTAGAGACTTAAGCTGTGAGACTAAGCCATAAATAGTTCTTATTTTCTCTTCTTCTTTTTAGCTATCTTTTCATAACTAGCTAGACTCATGTTGTCTATGACATCTCCAAACATGGCAAGTATTCCATTTTACTTATAGGATAAGATTATACGCTTAGACAATAAGTAAATGATTATTTATTCTTTATTCTATCGAGTGTAAAAATTTAATTATTAGCACGCTTATTCATGCAACTAATATGTTACTCATTTACTTGTATGCTTATAGATACCTTTGAGGATAAATCGAGAAATTAATTCAAAGACTAATAGTATTATAATAATTAGTCTTGATATATATTCTTAAGTCTTCAAGGATTAATGACTTGCCAAAAATTGATTGTTATAAAATGCAAGTAATGTGTTCATTTGAGTTCATTGTTTTACCATAATTATAACATAAGTTGTCTTGTCTAAACACAAATATAAAACTCAATCGATTAGATAGAAAGTCTAATAAATCATATCTACTATAGAATAGGTCCACCTTCTAACTTAAATTTTAATGAAGAGAATAATCATTTAGTTCAAATATTCATTGTAAGCCAAGGAGGTAACTCAATTTTGAGAAACACTATTTCATCTTATCTTCTACCCTATCTTTTGTTTTCTCTATTTCTTCTCTTATCTATTTATCTTTTATTAATTTTAGATTTAATGTTTAGGTGTTTAAATTAATTAAGTAAAAGCAACTAACAAAACCTTAGTCTATTGGTATAAGTCCTAACAGGATCTTCAAAGTCGAGGTTCAATTTTTTCGAAATGACATTTGTTGGGAGAGATAAATACAAACCTCAAAAGAATTACTTGTTTATTCAAAAATGTGAAGATACCCTTAATAGTACAAAAACTAAGAAGTATTTATATTCACTGCATCCAAATCTTTTATTACAAGTCATAAACTTACTTCCAATACTACCCATATCTTTCTCATGCATAAATGAAAGGCTAGTAAAGAGAGACGTTGACATAATGAAAATATAGAGCGGGCGAGTGAGTACTATATGAATACATGTGAAAGGTGGACAATAATAATGATGAGGAGATAAAACAAATGGGAGTGAAAAAAGTGTGTCGTGTTGTGGTCACACATGGACATGGTTGGCAATGTGATGAGAAGAGAAACAACTGTAGTAGAGAATATGACGTATACTTAACAAGGAACATAGAGAAAATTGGCACAGCACACTCATGCACCGAAGAAGCATCACAGCAAAGCACATAGCATAGTAGTACTATGAAAGAAAGCAATGGCATATTTCCGTTCATTAAATTTTAGCCATCCCATTACCATAACGTGTGAGGCCAAGAGACAGCCATTGTGTGCAACTGGCCCACCACTTTAAGGTTGCTTAATGGTGGGTGTACTCTTCCTCATCTCACATTTGTGTGGAGAAAAAATTGAGAGCCATATTTATGTGAAATTTATACAAAATGAAGAGGTAAAAGAAAATTAAAAAAATTATTATCATTATTTATAAAAAGAATTTAATTATGTAAACAAAATTACAATGATGTGTAAACAAAAAAGTCTAATGCCAATTATAGGAGTGTGATTGTTTATTATCGTTACATATTTCAAAGTGTCTTTATGTTTTTTCCGAAACTCCTTTTTCCTCTTTCGATCACACATTATGAAAAAAAATGAACTCCTTAATTAACAAACAAATATTTTAAATGAGTGAAACTCACAAACTTATTAAATGGTCTTAGACACATTCATATAATTATGAGATATATTTGAGAATATTGATTAGACCATACAATAATTTTTCATTTACAAAGTTTAAAATCACTACAAACCTCATGACCCTTGTATGATATTTATAGAGGTAGTTACCCTAATGAAATTTTCAAATCAACAATAAAGTTAGAATTTACATCCAAAAAAATAAGTAAAATCATCATCAACTTTCCAACAAATTTTTAAGGAAATGAGAGAAAGAAGCATAACATAAAAATATTTTTGAGAATTAAATTTAGGTAATCACATTTATGTGGTCTAATTTTAAACAAAATTAAATTTGTATTCCGCATGATGAGGTCAGTTACATGAATCGAGCAGCATCGATCATAATGCTATACATAAATCATGTTTATTGACAAAATATTTATTTTTAAGTATTTCTTCATCAGTTTGCCTATAATTTTATTAGTATTCATCCTCTAGGAATTGGACTAATCTACATGTGATATTCTTTAGTTATGAAAGCTTATATCGATCTCCTCATCACCTGTTCATATACTTAAGGTGACTCCATCATCTTTTCTATAGTAGGAATTAATCCAACTTTCTCTTTAACACATTTATTTCTAATTCTATCTTGTATAATTTGTTTACTCATTCAATACAATATTCTCATCTCTGTGACATAAAGTATATTCTTTTATTGATATTTTATCGTTTAACATTCAGTATATATAATATTGTGCAAGTCTTACAATCATATAGTAAAACTTCTCCTTAAACTTGAGTGATATTTTTATCACATATGATACCTCAAGTATTCCATCATTTTATCCTACCTACTAATCTTATAACATTTATCTCACATTTTTAGGATATTGCTTAAAAGTTAGCAAAAATCCAATTATAAGATTTGGAATGCATTATATAGATAACTTTATAATGCATATTTTACATATTCTCATGTGTTTTTAGAATATCAATTAATAGTAATGATTATGTAATTGTGGTAAATAATCAATTTTTATCATAAATACATTTGGATCACGTCAAGATTACTTCTGATAAATGATACCTCTTGTCCAGCACAAAAACTAACATTTTTAATCATTTTCTCACAAATTTTATACTCCCTTATATTAAAAATATTTAGAAAATAACAAGTTTGATCAACTACTTATGTGTCAAAATGTGATTAGCCATACAAAAATGTCTTTTATGCTTTAGAGCTAAGCATTAAACTTGGACAACTTCACTTTTGTAAAAGGAAATTAAGAAAACTACCAGAAAACGCCACTCTTATTACTCTTTTTTATTTCTTTTTACTATATAGGCATAGAATATTAAAAGCACATGTATAGTCCAAGTTCAATTACTATATTATTATTATATTTTGTACTATACCTTCTCCATCATCACTAACATTAACACCTTTTCCGTTTGCAGAATCTCTTTCCCATTTCGCCGCACTTTCCGTCATTCACTCACCGCCGATCTGATTTTCTTCCTCCGTCACCACTCAATCCTTTTAAACCCCATTACGGTGTTTTCATCATCACTATGTTCTTGAATTTTGATATTTTTTCCCTTTTCTAAAATTTTAACTTTCTTTTTTTGTTGTTCAATTCTAAATATAGGAAAAAGGAGCTTTTTTTAATGAGTAATCGAGTCTAATTGCAAGGGTGATTGGTGGTTGGTTACTTTGTAGTGTTTGGCTATGTGGGTTGCTCTTAATTGGAACCATGTGCTCTTTCTGGACTCTTTGGGAGCAATTCAAGTTAATTAACTGTGATTTGTTCTTTTAATTTATCTAATTTAGTATTAGTACCAGTTATCTGTGTGGTTAGGAGTGTTTGGATTCATATTTTGGAGTTTTAGGTTGTTAATTTGTTATCATGGAAGCTAGATTTGGTACAGAAGCTTATCATTATTATGATATTGGTAGTGGTTCCCATGATTTGAGGGGATTGGGGAAAAGATCCACAGAGTGGGATTTGAATGAGTGGAGATGGGATGGTGATATGTTCTTAGCTAGCCGGTTGAATCCGGTGGCGGCTGCTGGTGTGGGGCAGCAATTTTTCCCTCTTGGGTCCGGGATCCCTGTTGCTGTGGTTGGGGGTTCCGGTTCCCCCAATGGTAATTCTTCCTGTTCCGAGGAAGCGGATATTGAGAATAAAAAAAGGAACAAGGAAGGGGAGAGGAAAAGGAGGGTGATTGTGTTGGAGGATGATGGGTTGAATGAGGAAGCAGGTGCCCTTAGCTTAAAGCTTGGTGGTCTTGGAGAACATTTGGCAGGTAGGGAGGTTGCGAGCTGGGATGGTGTGAATGGCAAGAAAAGTAGAGTGGGTGGAGGTACTTCGAATCGAGCTGTTTGTCAGGTGGAGGATTGTGGTGCCGATCTGACCAAAGCTAAAGATTATCACCGCCGTCATAAAGTTTGTGAACTTCACTCCAAGGCTACTAATGCACTTGTGGGAAATGCAATGCAGAGATTCTGTCAACAATGCAGTAGGTAATTTCGTTATCTTGGTTGCTTTAGATTCTTCATATGCTTGATCAGAAAGAATCTGGTATGTATGGTTTTGTATGTGTATAAAGGAAAGAAACAGTATTAGTTATACTAGCATAATTAACGAGATCAGTGAAATTAACGAGATCAGTGAAAACTGGAAATTTTCTCTGAATGCTGAAAAATAGCACTTGAAGTTTGAAGCTCACCATTTCATGACATTCTTTGACTCCATCAACAGGTTTCACTTGCTTCAAGAGTTTGATGAAGGAAAGAGAAGCTGCCGAAGACGACTGGCAGGCCATAATAAACGCAGAAGGAAAACAAATCAAGAAGCTGTTCCAAATGGAAGTGCACTCAATGATGATCAGACTAGCAGTTATCTGTTGATAAGTTTATTGAAAATACTTTCAGATATGCGAAGTAAGTTTTTCATTAAATATTTATCTTTGCAACTCTATCGCGAGAGGAATTGTTCTGCTTGATTATTTTATATGGCACTTCTCTTGTCTGGAAAAAATGAAAGACATGCTATTGATTTAAACTGTTAATGACCATGCATAACAGCTTCGGGAAGGTAGCTTGGTCAGTTGTAAATATGACTTGTGAGTTGTGAAAGCTGTATTTTCTCAGATATATTGGCAAGACATTTTAACCAGGGTAGCCAGAATTGTGATTCGATTGATGTGATTAACACGAGTCTTAAGTCTTAACCATGGTGTGACCTTGTTATTGGCTGCTAGTCAACTTTACATAGTTCACTTTGAGCTTATGTCAAGGTTAGTTTCCACCAATAAACATCTGCAGGTACCTTGATGTACAAAGCACGAAATAAATATTCTTCTCCTTAATTATCACATCTAAGATCTGTTTTCTCTCTCCCCTAATTAAAAAAATCTAAGTCAGGTCTCTGACTTTCTGACCTCTTTGCCTTTACCTGCTGATTATTTGGTGGTTTCTAAATTGGCATCTTTGTTCATTCACCAGGAAGTTAGGTTTTAGACCTTTTAATAGGCTGATTGTTTTCATGACTGGTTAGGTTAACTAAAGGTGCCATGTCTCCACAGTAAAATGGAAAATCCTAGTAGTAATGATTTCTTTTGTCAAAAAAATAAAAATAAAAAATTGGCCTTTTTGGGATTGTGAGTTAATATGATAGCCTGATACTAGTGTATATTTATGCCAAATAGTTAATTAAGCATAGGATATGAGGAAATTTGATGGAATCAATATAGTTAAATGAACTTTATCTATCCCTCCTAATGTTGAAGCTTCCTAAAACTACCATGCATTGTGTCTATCTCGTTATTAAGTTGAGCCAAGACAACAATGACTGGCCTCGTTAGAAAACGGAGTTACAGTAGTAGTGTCAATCATGTATGATATTATGAGCTCATGAGACTAAATATTTTTATTGCAGCACTTATTTACTGTAACATATGGTGAGAATAATACTTGGGATTTTTAAGTTTGTGTTTGCTTAGTGAAAAAATCGTTCGTATTTTTTTCTCTGATTGGTTTCTGCCATGACTGAGGTTTTCTGGGGATGGGTAATTGACATTTTTATGAATTTTAGCTGAGAGGGCAAATCAAACTACAGAGCAGGATGTGCTAACTCATCTTCTAAGGAGTCTTGCTAGTCAGAATGGTGAACAAGGGGGCAAGAACTTGTCAAACCTTTTGCGGGAACCAGAGAATTTTTTGAAAGAGGGGGGTTCATCTGGGAAGTCAGAGCTGGTTTCAACTTTATTATCCAATGGTTCTCAAGGCTCTCCAACTGATATAAGACAGCATCAAACAGTATCTATGAGTAAAATGCAACAGCAAGTGATGCTTATACATGATGCTAGGGTTACTGATCATCAAACTATGTCTTCTGCAAAGCCCAGCATTACGAACAGCCCTCCAGCTTACTCAGAAGCCCGGGGCAGTTCTGCTGGACAGGTCAAGATGAATAATTTTGATTTGAATGATATATATATTGACTCAGATGATGGAATTGAAGATGTAGAAAGATTGCCCATCTCCACAAATCATGGGACTAGCTCTCTTGACTACCCATGGGCACAACAAGATTCTCATCAGTCCAGTCCACCTCAAACAAGTAGAAACTCAGATTCTGCTTCTGCCCAGTCCCCTTCTAGTTCTAGTGGAGAAGCGCAGGTATGTATGTTTTGCTGTATTATTTTGAATTGGCTATTTTACTTGTACTTTCCTCTACGATCCTTGGACTAAGATGCAGCAGAAAAACTCAAAAGCCACAAGTATTGGATTAAATTTGTTACATGTTGACTTTGTCATAGTTTAACTATTAATTTTTTGTTTCCACCATCAGAGCCGCACAGATCGAATTGTTTTCAAACTCTTTGGTAAAGAGCCAAATGATTTCCCTCTTGTACTTAGAGCACAGGTACTACATCTTAGACAACTAAGAGTAACTGATTTTCATTTCTTCCCGTTGAAATTTAATCTCACTAAAGGTTTCAAATTCAATTGCCAGATTCTTGACTGGTTATCCCACAGTCCTACTGATATTGAGAGCTACATACGGCCTGGTTGTATTGTTTTGACCATTTATCTGCGTCAGGACGAGGTTGTGTGGGATGAGGTAAGCTATTTCTTTCTAAAATTATTAACATGTGTACCTAGGTGGTTATTTCTGTTCATGGGGACACTCCTGACCTTGCATAACTTGGTTGCTTTTTTGCAGCTTTGCTACAATCTGACTTCCAGTTTGAATAGGCTGCTGAATGTTTCAGATGATACTTTTTGGAGAACTGGATGGGTTCACATCAGGGTGCAGCATCAGATAGCCTTCATTTTCAATGGTCTCTTGACATTTTGTCATTGTCGTTGTTGTTCTTAGGGTTCAAGATAGTAGGAGTCAAAAATGCATTTCAGTATTCAATTGGGTCAATCAAATAAGTACATTAACTGTTTAATAGTTTAAAGTCTTTGCTGCTGCAAGTTGTCTATGTCAAAGACTTGTATCTACATCTAATTTGTGTCTTTGCCACATATATAACTATAGTTGATGCAGTGGATTGAGCATTAGTGTAACTTTATTAGGCTTCTAGTGTTGTGGCTTGTGTATGAAGTAACTATATCATTCAGGATTAGTAATATTTATTTGACTGGATATCATATTGCAATTTTTGTGCTGCAGGTCAAGTTGTCATTGATAAATCCCTACCTTTCAAAAGTAACAATTATAGCAAGATTATGAGTGTCAGTCCAATTGCTGTATCAGCATCGAGGAGAGCTCAATTTTCGGTTAAGGGTGTCAACCTGATACGCTCTGCCACTAGGTAATCTCTATTGCTATGTAAATTTTGAATCCCTTGCATATTGGTAGTTAAATACAAACTTTAAAAGTGACTTGGACAGTTGGACCTACTCTAGTTCCATTATTTTGTTTAAATATATGTATTTTGTTGTTGGCCTAGCATATTATATGACCAAACCCACTCCCAGGTTAATATGTGCTTTAGAAGGGAAATATCTTGTTTGTGAAGATGCTCATGAGTCAATGGATCAACAATCCAAGGAGCTTGATCAGATCCAGTGCATCCAGTTTTCATGCTCTGTCCCTGTAATGAATGGAAGAGGATTTATTGAGGTACTGTTTCTTTGTTCTCGCAAATTATCAACAGAAAAAGTAGAGAGAGAATACAGACTAATTGTTTTCAATGAAGAGGATAAGCAAATTCCACTATTTCCCCATTTTTACTTTTGTGGATCCAATTCCATACACTGGTAACTGTTAAGCATTAGTGATATTGTAACTCAGAATTTGTATCATTTCAAAAAACTAAAAAAATACTTATTTACATTTGTATGCATCCATTTACAATTTTGCCATACTTCTAAGTTCTAACTGAAGATGAGCAATGCTGAACTATTGCTATGTGGCTGAACTTTATGTTTTCTACCTTTTCTAATTTGCCAGATTGAGGACCAGGGTTTGAGTAGCAGCTTTTTTCCTTTTATAGTCGTCGAGGAGGATGTTTGCTCAGAAATCTGTTTGCTTGAGCCTCTACTAGAATTAAGTGAAACTGATCCAGATACTGATGGGACTGGAAAAATTGAAGCTAAAAGTCAAGCCATGGATTTCATTCATGAAATGGGTTGGCTTCTTCACAGAAACCAATTGACATCTAGGATGGCTCACTTGAAATCTAGTGCAGAACTCTTTCCATTAAAACGGTTCCAGTGGCTCATAGAGTTCTCTATGGATCATGATTGGTGTGCAGTGGTGAAAAAGCTATTGAACCTGCTGCTTGATGGAACTGTGAATTCAGGAGATCACCCATCCATGTATGTTGCACTTTCAGAGATGGCCCTCCTTCACAGAGCTGTAAGGAGAAATAGCAAGCAGTTAGTGGAGCTGCTTTTGAGATATGTTCCTGAGAATGTTTCTGATAAAGTAGGAACTGAAAACAAGGCAGTAGTTGATAGAGAGAATAAGAGCTTCTTGTTTAGACCTGATGTTGCTGGTCCCGCTGGTTTGACACCTCTCCATATAGCAGCTGGGAAAGATGGTTCTGAGGATGTACTGGATGCTTTAACTAATGATCCTTGCATGGTAAAATTTCTGCTATTTTAAGTAACATCACTGTGAGAATAGTCCCTTTAGAATATGTTGAGATTTTCATATAGTTTTTCATCACTACATCATCACTATTATGTCGTCTCCTTCACTTGTTTAGTATAGTACCTGGGTATTCTGAGAATGGCCTGAATTATGAACCCTCATCCCCTGGTAGATGGGAAGAAAAAGTATTGCTTCGAAGTTATTTTCTTATGTATGTTTGGTTGGAAGTCTGGAGCATCATGTGTACAGTTTAGTCTTGCATTTGTTATTTTTATGACGAGATGTTTTTTTATGCAGCTGGGAATCGAAGCGTGGAAGAATGCTCGTGACAGCACAGGCTCCACGCCTGAGGATTATGCACGCTTACGTGGCCATTATACTTACATTCACTTAGTGCAGAAGAAAATTAATAAGAGACAAGGAGCACCTCATGTGGTGGTTGAGATTCCCAGCAATGTGACAGAAAGCACTACAAACCAGAAGCAAAATGAGTCATCCACTACCTTTGAGATCGGAAAGGCTAAAGTAAAACATGGCCAAGGTCTCTGCAAAGTTTGTGATACTAAATTGTCTTGTAGAACTGCAGTAGGCAGGTCTTTGGTATATAGACCTGCAATGCTCTCAATGGTGGCCATTGCAGCAGTCTGTGTTTGTGTGGCCCTTCTGTTTAAGTCCTCACCGGAAGTTTTATATGTATTCCAACCCTTCCGATGGGAGTCATTGGATTTCGGTACATGCTAAGTTTCACTAACTTGAAACTTAAATAAAACATGATAGGTCATTTCAGGATGCATTAATATACTGAATGTCTGAGAGTTCCTGTAGGACTGGTTCTTTGTAATATTATTTCCTTGTGTAATGTATTGGATCTTGACTATCTGGAACACCATTTGGTAGAATCCTTTATATATTCCACTGTAATACTTTACTTGTATGGGAATGTTCAGTCTTGCCTTCGATTATACATATACCTTATCCTTGTGGATTTGTGCTTTATAATCTACACAATTTATTAGAGTGGTTTATAAGTAAAACCAATATGGCTTTTCATTGTGAATTTCAGTGAGTGGTGGAGAGTGGGGACAGTCTATGCCAGAAGTTATTTGAGGAACCAAATAAAACTGGGTTATCACTAAATGTTCCAATTGTGTAGTAGTCTCACAAGGAATGTGAATTGGAAGAGTGGACCAAACTACCAATGCTTCTCTCTTTTCTTTTCTTCCTTTATCAACAATTGGGTTTGGTTTTCATTTATATGCATTATTGGCTCGGATAACTTTTCCAAAAGTAAAAGACCCCATTGCTACTCAAATTAGTGTAGATGTTTTAGGGACAACTTGGTACTGTTATAAAAACCGTACAGTGTCGGCAGATTTGATTGCAAAATCACCGAACTGGACCCTTAACTGGTACTATACGGATGTTGAACCGGTCAAGTATCAAAACTGATTGAAAATCGGTCAAAACCGGTGACCGCTCAGAATTTGACTAAATCGATCGGTTTATACAGATATTTTTGTTTTTAAAAAAAACTTAAAAACCCATTACATGGTGACCCTTCTTCAACACTCCAAGGTACATGTTTCCAAGGCATACATAGATTACACCTTTTGGTTCATAATATTGTGTAATCTCATTATCATTTGTGTAATCTTGTAGTAAATAGTCTGAATGTAGGATTTTGTGCAAAAATGGAACATCGATATGAGACAACTTTGACTCCGTGGTGTTAAATGTTAAAACTCCAAATTTATTTGTTTTGTAGAGTGAGTTATAAACTTTTGTATCATTTATTTATATTTTGCATTTGTTAAGTGATACTTTTGGATTGATATATGTTTTGCAATTTAGACTTTGAATTTGTTAAAGACTTAAAGTTGTTTGTTTATGTTAATTTTGAGTAAATTATGAATATGAATTATAAATTTGAGTATATACCTATTTAAAAATTTTTTGTTATAGGTTTTTATATATATATAAATATAAGCAGATATATTCGCTTTAACCGACATATAATTTAATTACTGAACCACTATACCATTATCATTTACTAGTTTCATAACTGGTACTGTTTTAAAGATACTGCTCAAATGTTGAGAAGTTAGAGAACAAATATACAATAAGTTAGATATTATAGCTGTATCCGTATATTTTCATTTATTGTTTCCTTCTGGTTATAATCAGCAACATTTTTTATTGTTAAAAAACTTTCGTTATTATCTGAAGTTAGAAGCTTAAAAATTGAAAATGCGGTGAACGTGGATCGAACACGTGACCTTCAGATCTTCAGTCTGACGCTCTCCCAACTGAGCTATCCCCGCATGATATTATTATTCTCATATATTTATTCACATTTAGTCGTAGAAGAAATACTGTTATCGCCGTTCTTCATTCGTGAGTGCGATTCCTAAATGTCTCATCTAAATAAATTTTATGCTTATTCATTTATCTTATTATTGTGTGAGTTGCGCACTTGCGCACAGCAAAGACTTGAAGAATCGAGGGATATTGTAGCAAAATACCTTGCTCGTCTTTTCTTCTTTTTCCATTTTGATGTTATTGGTGTTGTGCTCAAATTTGTTGTCTTTGTGATGGACTCTTATAAATCATTCAAGGATGAGGATGAATTTTGTACATGTATTCTAGCACCGACAAAACCTTTGGCTAAGTACATAATGCTGTTGGTAAATACTATTAAATTCTGTACACTGTTGTATACAACATTGACTCTGTTAAATACTTTTTGTATTGGATCCCAATAACAGAAGCATGACTTTTAATATATGATTATACGGTTGATGCAATTGGGCGGTTTAGGTTTGAGAATCCATGGACTTTGATCTGTAGGAAACTGCGCAATGCTCATACATGGCTTACTATCCTAATATCTACTTTCTGCATTGTGAATGTAATCCGTTAGAAATAGAATAAATTACTTTATATTTGTTTAGTGTTCAAAAAATATATGATTTTCATGTTCTCTCTAAACCATGATTTTAATTTAGTTATGTTGTCAACTATTGTATGAGCAAAGTTTTTTTTTGGCTTATTTTCCCTCCACTTTTTCAATTTTCAACATATAGCCCAAATAGTAATTGTCAGAACTCATTCTTGCTTCTTCAAATTAAACATCACAAGTAAAACAATTCATCCCTCGTTCCCTTTACTCAGAACATCAACACAACAGATGAAAAATTCTAATCAGGCAAATAATATTTTCAGCCTTCGATCCATCTGGAATCGAACAAAAAATTTGAATCCATTATTTCAAAGATAGAATTGGGTTCTTACTGCTCATTCCAATTCAATTATAGTTTCCTTGTCTTTTCTCTCACCAGCCAAATAAGTTCAACTATATTTGATCCTTCATATTTTCAAAACCTCAGAAGCAAAGTTAGGAAAAGAGTTTTTTGCCTCCACTGTTACTCCAAACACCACGTGCAGGCATACTCCCAGGGCCATTCTTGTAACTGTTTAAGCCATTTGTGGTTTTTGGATCTGAATCAGTCTGTGAATTTTCAACATCTAAATTTGATTCAGCAGAAGCATCACCAAGGCGGGATCTAAGGAACTTGGAAGTTTTCTTGCGCTGCTTGTTTTTACCACCCTTATCCTCACTATTTTGATTCGATATACTGCCACTTAATTTCTCACTCTGCCCACCAAGTTTCACCATGGATTGACCCCCAGAACTCTCGATTTTTGACTTGCCTTTGTCAGTACGGTAATCACCCCTTGATAGCACCTCCACATTCGCTTCCGAAGGGTTATTGTTCAGTTGCAGTTGGCGAACAGTGTTCAAAAAACTATCTGCTAATCTCTCTTTGGGATTACTAACACCTGCGTCAACAGACTTACCTTTACTTTTCTGGGAGATATTACCATTTTTACGATGGGTGCTAGTATGACTTGAACCATTTTCTAGTATAACATTTTTTTGCAAACTAGCATTGTAACACTCAACAAGCTCTTTCTGCTTCTGAACATCTGGGCAGAGCCGGGCCAACTCATGTACAAGATGAGACAAGCCAAACTGCTGCACATAGTCCAGATATGTAGGTGTGTCTATTATTCCTTGGCGATATTGTGCAGAAAAATCTTTAAATAATGAGTATCTATCTTCATCAAAATCAAGAGTGCTGCGAATCTTTTCAATCAACAACTTGTTAGCAGTGTGAACATGCTCTGCATTCAACGAAGATTGGCTGCTTGTTGCTAACTTCCTCACCTGTGTAGCAGATACAGGAGGAAAATCAGAAATTGAAGGTGCCACGAGACTGCTCTGGCGAACATCCTTTGCATTCAACAACGGTCGGCTGCTTGCCGCTAACGTTCTCACTTTTGCAGCAGATACTGGAGGAAAATCAGAAATTGAAGGTCCCACAGGACTGCTCTGAATGATATTTGGAGCAGAAGCTGAGTGAACAATTCCACCATTATCATGCGTCTCTCGAGCAGTTCTCTGCATAGGCTGAACGGAACTAGCATAAGTTGATGGTGCAGGTGCACTGTTAATGACGGCCTTGCCAGAATTACGTGACACTCCAGGAGCAGTATTTGTTGACAGTCTAGATAGTGTAGGATTACTTAAAGGTTGTGCAGGTCCACGACTTGCAGCTGGCCAAGCATTACCAGAACTAATAACAGAAACATTCCTATGTCGGCGCAGATGTGCAGCCATGGAGTTACTAGATGAAGCTTCTGACCCATGTTTGGACTTCTGCTTGCCTTTTCTGGAAGCTTTGGGAAGTGGAGGAAAGGATGAATTTTCCAAAGGTGCGCCCGAAGAGTTCTGCCCCAACACTTGTAGATATCTTGATGATGCTGATGATTCCAGTGGCTGAACAGAATCAATATTAGCATTCCCATTATGAACATCAACTTGTCCAGTATCTGATGTTGGTGGATCATGAAACATGTGCTCTGCATTTGCTGCCTCCAAACTGGCTTCAATGGCCATAGAGAGTTGACTTTCGGAAAAATCACGGTGAAAATTACGACCTCTTCCATGGCGTCGGTCCTGCTCATTACCATGTCGGTAACGAAAGCTAGTTGGTATCTGTGAGGAAATAAAGAATGCTGATATAAGATGATAAGGACCAATAAAACAAATATTTTTCACATTGCAAGCTGGTATATCAATAGAAATGGGATTAAAAATCATTAAAAAGATTGTTAAGGTACATACTTGAAGAGCAGCATTACGCTGTGACCGTGACATACGCCCTCCATGTTCAACAGCATTATGCCTCTAAACCATAGAGAAGAAGGAAAAGAGGTTCAATTTTTCAACAATGAAGAAATAACAACCACAAGTACATAAAAAGTGGTAATATAACAGATAAAAACAACATAGCACCAAAATGCACAAGCTTGTAGACTCATGTAACCGATGGATAGGTAGCACATAGGCATACACTCCCGAATTAATCGTTGAAAAGGAAGAAAAAATATATGAAGAATGAGAGAAAGAGCCATGTCTTATATGGAACTACCTTCATTTCTTGTTCAGATTGAAAGACAATAAACTTTTTAGCAAGGCAAGCCTCATCTTCACATAAGAAGTGCTCTTGACGGAAGTGGATCTGCACCAAAAGCATTTGTTCATAAAATTACTCTCAGTTCAACGAAGAAGATAGATATGGCAAAGCCATTTAGTTAAAAAGAGAATACAAGAAAGAAAAGAGCAGGTAGCTTGCCTCTAGGTCATCATAATTCTTGTAGTATTCATATTGTCCTGGATGCCGGCTGCATTTAAAAATACAAATATCATGAACATGCCAATTAAGATCAGCAGGATAGCACAGCTAGATTAGCTTAATTCTTATATGTTACCGCTGGCATATGTGGCAAGTATAATGCTCCGTAGACATATGCGTGTATAGTTCATTGTCCCCATAAAATGGTGTTCGGCAAAATTCACACATGGGATGGCCCATAAAGCCACCTCTGTCACTCTCACTTCCATCCACCTCAGAATCACCCGTGCAAATGTGTTGGTTCAACTGTGATCTAGTAAATAGTTTTTGTTCACATATAAATACCTGTATAACAAAAAAATGGTTTAAAATCCCCAATGCCAATACAAAAGGAAACAGAGATTAAAAATCCAGCCATCCAAATTCATATAAGACGCTAATAATATGTATTTCACCTTCCTTCCCTCCAAACACAAACTGCACATAACCAATCTATGGCGGTGGAATAAATGACCCTTCAGCTGTTCTATATTCCTCAACATCATCCCTCTACGCTTTGAGGGATCGTGTGGTTGGTCCTCCAACTTGTCACATTCACTGCACGAGAGCCTGCACATAGCCTTGATCATCTTGTAATGGTCCACATCATCAAAAAATGCATTTGTATCCTCATGGTACCAATATGATCCAACCCGACCCTCCCTTACATCAGATGGCAGGGATGAGAAGTCATTAATCATCCTTGTATAATCTCCTAGAGCCTGAAAAACATGGCAGAAATAATAAATATTGATGACATCACAAAAAGTAAAATAAAATTAACAAAATCAAGCCTAACTTACTAGGTTTCAAGCAAACAAGCTTAAACACTGCAAATTAACAAGTGAAACAATAAAGCCAACTCATGCAGTAGTCAGAGTTAACAAGAATAAGATGCAAAGCTGCAATCTTTCAACCTTTTATGACAGAATCAACTTGTTTCTTGTCACACATAATAACAATTTTGCACATTATCCCAGAAATGCAGTGAAGGGCAGCCCAATGCATGAGACTCCACCTGGTAGGGCACGGGAAGGGTAAGTGTATGCAGTCTTATCCCGTAATCGGATATTGTTTTCTGGATATGAATGTGTGACCTCCACGTCACAAGGCATCTTTACTATGTGTTAAGGCTCACCTTCATTGTCCCATAAATTATGTAAACTAAGTAAATAATTAAAAAACACCTTAACTTGAACGCACTACCACCTAAGTAGCTAAAGGAAACAAAACAGTAAATGTTGAGGTAAAGTAACAAACGTTCACTTGATTACACAAATTAAGTGTCAAAACAAAAACGCCCTTCTAATCATCGCATTAAATAAATAAAAAATGTAAGATTCTATGATTTGAATCCTCTGAAGTGAGCAAGTATTCACAATAAGTTTGATCAAATCCATAATGTATACACCCTTGGTGGCTCGCTTTAGAGGCAATCACACGTGAGAGAATCCAAATCCAAGAGTATAAGATTAAGGTTGATGAATTGAATAAAGGTAATAATACCTTGGTGACGAAAACGACGTCGGAGGGAGTCTTGCAAATGCAGCAACGGCGGTCGTGGCAAATGAAACGGAGGCGAGAGACGCAGGTGGAGCAAACGTCGCGGTGGAAGCAGGGTCCGTACGAAACCCATTCCAAAGGTTCAGCACAAACAGCGCAACAATCATCCATCTCAGAATCCTAATGCGATCAAAATTCACGATCTAAGGTTTGGGAACCGATTCAGGTCTAGGGCTTCAACTGATTTTGACTCCTTGATATGTTTTTTTTTAATTAAAATATAAGATTATTTTGACATTAAAATAATTCGCCTGTTTGGTTTTCTGTGGGGCCTCTTACCGACTCATAGGGCTTCGGGTAGCTGCAATACAACGACTCGTTTCCTTTTCTTTTTTCTAGTTTAATATTTACGATAATGTAATAATTTTACATATTATGGGTGTTCATCCGAGGATAATTAAGGCATTTGGGGTAAGTAAGACGGAGTTGAACCAGAGTTTCACTCAGTTCAGTTTGATAAGGAGTGGTTCAGTTAAAAACTCGACTTCGATATGAGTTATTTTTTTTAGCTCGAGTTCGGCTCAGTTAAAATGTATGAACTTTTTGACTAAGTTCAAATTGGTTCTCAAATAGTTAATTACTTTTAAAGAAATGTTGTCTATATATACAAATATAACATTCTTTATATATATATATACATATATAATATAATAACAATAAATATAAAAGTAATTCATAGATATAAAATTAGTTTATATATATATATCGAGTAAGCTCATTAACCTAATGAATCGAACTGTATCTAACTCGAGTTCAGTTCGTTTATTTAACGAGCTCAATTTCCCGTTGAAATTCGACTTATTTGGTTCATGAACCAAGTTTTTCGAGCTCAATAATGAATTGAGTTTCAAACGAATACCGAATTGGTTCGGTTCATTATCGACTCTAGGGATAAGTATGGATTGGTTTGGGATCATGTGATCAAATTATTTTCTTAACCCAAATTTGGTCGTAGACTAGAAGGTTAACATGATCTCAAATATCATATGAGCTAGCTTTTGAATTGAAAGTGATCTTAAATCTAATTAAATATAGTGTATATTATTATAGACATATAATTTAATATATGAAATGATATATGTATATATATGTATGGATTTTTTATATATCATTTATATATTTGTATGTATGATGAAATAATAAGAAACACGATTCAAAATAACAAATTATATTAATAGATAACTTCTTAATAGAAAATACAATACATTGAGTCAAAGATATATCAATACTCTTTAATCAATTTAATAGACACACAAACATGACAATGGGTGATAATAGGATGGGTCCGACTAGGTCATGTTTATCCCTTACGTGATCCTAAATATCGATTAGGTATGATTTTTAAACTCAAACTCAACCCTAAACTCAATCTTATTTAGGTTTGATCATGATCAGGTCAAACTGGGGTGAACGAGTAGGGTCACTTCATGTTCACACTTACAACACACGACTGGTAATAAGTAATACTAATCGTACAAAAAATACATATAATATTTGTACTAAAAGTGAAAATAGATTAAGCCGACTATCATGGATTTTTTACTTGACCTATAACAAGTTAGGTTAGACTTTTTTTGTGAAACAGACCAAACTTTTTTCGTGAACATACCAGACTCCTATTATTTTAAAAAGTCTATTTATCTTAACATGTTAGACTTTAGACCATTTAAAGTTTATATCTAACATATCAACCTATTTAGTCATGTTATATAATAAAGTATTGTATTATTTTAATATAGTTAATATTATATATTAATTTTAATATAAAAATGTATAAAAATATAATTTAATTGTTAAAGTTAAATGAAATTAGTTAAAAGTATGTCTATTAGTCTATTTAAATGTAGAAATAGTAATTCATTTAAAGACTATTTAGTATAATAGAGTTTTAAACATATTAACATGTGAGACTTTAAATAATTCAGACATAGACTTTGAATTACTTTTTTAAATAGACTAATATGCTATGCTTATACTCTTATTTATTTATTTATATATATATATATATATATATATATATATAGTCTCAATCCGTTTAAAATATAATATGATTGATAGGTTTGAACCCTTAATATGTTCATAGATATTAATTTTTTTAATTCATTAATCATTAGGTATTTGACAAAGTATGGGTGAATGATATAAAACAATGAAATAGAAAACATAGATCAAGAGGCTATGCAGTTCCCCCTTTTCTGGGCCTCGGCCCATTGTTCACAAACACAAAACCCTACATCATAAAATCCTTAGCAGCAGTAGCTGCAAGCATCTGATAGAGAAAACGAACCACGATGCAGATTTTCGTGAAAACCCTAACGGGTAAGACGATAACCCTTGAGGTTGAATCTTCCGACACAATCGACAATGTGAAGGCCAAGATCCAAGACAAGGAAGGAATTCCACCGGACCAGCAACGCCTCATCTTCGCCGGAAAACAGCTCGAAGACGGTCGCACCCTCGCCGACTACAACATCCAGAAGGAGTCCACCCTCCACCTCGTCCTCCGCCTCCGCGGTGGTGCCAAGAAGCGTAAGAAGAAGACCTACACTAAGCCAAAGAAAATCAAGCACAAACATAAGAAGGTGAAGCTTGCGTTGCTTCAGTTCTATAAGGTCGATGATTCTGGTAAGCTTCAGAGGCTTAGGAAGGAGTGTCCTAATGCTGAGTGTGGTGCTGGAACCTTCATGGCGAGTCATTTTGATAGGCACTATTGTGGAAAGTGTGCATCGACTTATGTTTACCAGAAAGCTGGCGGTGAATGATTTTATCAACGTTTATAGTTTTAATTTTGGTTCTGGATTTTTTGTTATGATGAATGTTTTGTTATTTATATGCTGTGCGAATTTTGGATTTTAGATATTTAACTTAATGGTTCATTGAATTTCTAGTTTTTTGTTAAAAGGTATTTCTGTGCTTGTTAAATTAAAGTGTTTAGTTTGTTCAATTTGATTGCATTGTGAGCTATGAGTGATTACAAAAGGGATAAGCTATACAGGTGTTTATAACCTAGTGGAATATTTTGGCACTACATGTGTATTATTTGTAAGTTTTGAACACCTAGATTTGACACCTAAGTAGTTGAGATTTTTTACTGGAAGGATTCATTGCGAAGATTCCTACTTGCTGCAATGCTACTTGATGATAGATTGATAGAGATGCCATTACCATTCATTCTTACCAGTTATAATATACCAGCAAGCAAGTTTTTGAGCAGGTCTTGCTGTATGTATTTTAATATCGATGAAAACATTGATGAGAAGAAAGTGTAGGAATATAATACAGCATCTTGTTTTCATTGTCTAAATTAAATGTTATGCGTTGAAAGTTCCAGTAGTATACAATTACAAATCATCCTATTTCAAGCATGTGCAAGACCCTTTTAGGGCAACAAAAAAACTTGTGCCAACTCTTTTTTTCCAAGGTATGTGAACAAGCAACCCCATATTCTGTTTTTTCTTATGACAAGCTAACTAGTATGATCTCAAGAATGCATGTGGTAAGAGTCTGCTAAAAAATGAATTTTTTGCTTTCACTGTTAATGAATACATGCCGTAGCAAGGGATGTGAATTAGCACCAAGCCGGTATACCTATGAAAAAGATGAATGTGAGTATATTTTGTTCAATTGTTCATAATATGTAAAGAAAGTAGCAGACATGACATTTTAGTCTTGTAGTATTTTACCAGATTGGAGCCAACGGGGTATCGAGCCCGAGAAATGGGTATGGCCACCTAAAGGAATGAGAGATCCTTAGAAGATGAAGAAAGGTTTTAGCTGATAATGCAAAGTAAAAGAAAACAGTGTCATCTTACCATTTAAAGCCACAGGCATGGAGGACCCATTGGAAAATGATGTAGCCACTGCTCCAGAGCACAAAATGTGCAAGTCTAAACCAAGGAAATGGCTGAAAAAGAAAAGGACAATATTGAAATCATGAGATTGTTGGGTAGGTCTAACTGCATATATAGTTGTATAACAGTGTATATATAGTTGTATTTCACTGTGTTGTACTTACAAGATTATTCAAAGTTGTATCCAAAATGAGGAAACCTGCATTCAAGGTATGCATGCTAGTTATCAACTGCCAAGTACAGACCAACAAGATGGTATCATTACATCCAAAAGATCAATAATCATATAATAATTAGTTCAAAAGGAGGGGAATATAAAGGGAAAGCATGCAGGGTAAGAATATAGTTACCATATTGAGCTTGAAGTCAGGATCTGATAAGAACGGGACAATAACACACCAAAACATAATGTCTGTAAGGACGACAGCCCCTGCACAAGTCTACCAAATGAACAAAATCAGTTCAACAAAGTTGAGGGTCACAAATTATAGAAGAAAAAATGAAGAGGGAAATGAAATCCTTTAAGCTTGGTTCTTGTGAATTGTTATGCATCGGATAAACTATAAACTAAGCCAATCTGTTTGGTACTTGCCGTACAGTTAAGGCTATTATCTTACTTTCTAATAACTAGTTCTATGTTTTGTTTACAATTTCAATCTACAAAGCTGTGTAAGAGGCTCCCAGATCTGAGAAGATAAATGTGCGCAGCCTTACTCAGTTACTCTCATAAGGGAAAGACAATTTACAGAATTTGAACTCATAACTTTATGGTCAGTAAGCAACAACCTTATTCTTGTGTCAACTTTACAATTTCAATCAACAAAGATACATGCCCCAAGATAATCAACAATTAATTTAAAGCACTCAAGGCAAATAGCACATAAATTAGGGCCTAAAGGCTTTGGAACTTTTCATCAATTATATTTCATAGTGAATATCAGCTAACTCCAGCGACAACCCATCATCAAATATCAATTTTCAAGAAAATTAGAATCAAATCTAGGTTTGTCTAACCTGATAAATAATTTGCATGAGGTGACCCCAGAATCCAGCTCCTAGTTTAAACTCTTCTTCAGCATATACACTTTGCAACTTGATGGAACCTTTGGTTTCTTTAACTTTATAGACAATTGAGTTTGTAGACATACCCTCTTCTACACCTCTTCCCAGAAACTCAGCTCTTTCTCCATTTTGAAGATGAGGTTTGTTTAAGAACTTCCAACATCCATATGCAGATAAAATGGTCCCAAGCTGCATTGAAAAACAAGAAAGTGCAAAGTAGATGTTAATTAGACACAACAAGTTATTTATACTTTAGTGTTAACTTCTGATTCTTTAGGGTCTGTTCGTGAGTTGAGTTTTGGAGGGAAATGAATGGAAATGAAAGGCTTCAGAGCCATCTCACAAGTGTATTTCATAACTCTCAAGCCTTTCATTCTCCTCCAAAACTCAAATCGCAAACAGAACCTTAGAGAAAATGATTTTGTTAAGCAACTTATATCTTAAAATACCGAAGATTTGTAATCGACTTACAGCAAAATATATTGTAACTAATGTTAGAGTCCACCTGAAAATAAATGCTAAAAGTTTAAATGGTTTTCATGGTTAAACAAAGATGTTAACCAGATCCATTTTTCCTAGTTTTCCATCAAGCAAACAAGTAGAGTCAAACAAGACAAAGAAAAATAATCTTACTGGGTATAAAAATAGAAAGAAAAAGCTCCATCCAATGCAATAATATCAAAATGAATATGAGTCAAGGAAAGGAATGCAAAGACTCTGTATAAGAGAAGCCAAAGAGGGTTGAGATATCTCCAGCATGGAATCCACAAGTGGTTATAACTCAAGGGCTCTTCTGCTTTGGCCTTTATAATATGCATCAAACATTTTATGACACAGAAAATAAGGATCAGAGCACATAGAAGGATTTGCCATTGAAACCAGTTTCCATATCCCTCTTTAACATCAGAATCTGACATTTGTGAAACAAAGTCAAAGGAGTTGAGATATAACAATACTACATAGGAAATGTAGACAATGGGGTTACTTAAGAGTTAAGACACTTTTAAAGGGATCTGGATTAAAGGAAACTTTAGAGAGATATATTGGGCTAAATAGGAGGGCCTGCTAAAAAGCATTAACCATTATTGGCTGAATACAACAGTTTCTTAGACTTTGTACTTCCTTCTAGTAAATTGAACATTGAAAGTTTAATGTTATTGGATACGATACGTATCCGATACGTCGACACACATTTTAAAAAAAATACAGGATACGATACGTTCAGAGATACGCGTATAAAATAATAAAAATGCATAAAATATGATAAAATTATAAGTGTAAATCAAAATATCCAAAATAAAAAATATAATGGAAACTTAAAATCGTTGTCGTCCATAACAAATCTATCTTATCCTATTTTAATGAAAACGGATATATCTTATAATGTTTTATTGGAAATGAATTTATCTTATCATGTTTTATTGGAAAAGAATCTATCTTATCCTGTTTTATTGGAAACGAATCTCTATATCATCTAATTTACTGAAAACGAATCCATATATCCTATATTTTATTGAAAACGAATCGGATACGTGTCTTAATATTTATTTATTTTATTTTATTTTTTTAATTTTTGGATTATCTATGGACACGTATCCTTCGCGAATTCGAGCGTATCCGTGTCGTATAGGTGTCGGACATTGACACGTGAGGGTGTTTGACGAATCCGTGCTTCATAGGTTACAATGTCTTTATCTTTGTGCAATTTTAGTCATGTTGTTTTTTTATATGTGATTTTCATTTAGTTCCTGCAATTTTTATCTTCCTATTTAAATAATTGTATAAATATAATTCTTTTATTAAATTTTAATCCAATCCTTAATAATGTAAGCTATATGAGGAATTTTGTTCAATATCACATTATATGTAATCCTTCTCTTTTCATTTGTGGAAAATTCACCCATCTAATATTTTTTTGTATATTTTTTATCCTCTGACTTATACGCTTGTGAAACAATATTATTATATCTTATATTGATGAATAGACTATTATTTCTAATTTTTTTATGTCTAATCCTAACATATTTGATGGATCTTTAGTCCAACACCAAAATCATGAGTTTAGGTATGATTAGCTAGTAACAATTAGTCAAAATACCACATAAGTATTAAAAATGAAGAGATTTGTTAAAAAGACAAATGTTTCTTTAAAATTTGATACATTTAAAGTCGTGGAAGACTTTTTTTACTTAGTTTTTTAACAAATCAAATCCCCTTTTTTTGTTTCTTAAAATTAGTCAAAGTATGGAGGATAACAAAATCCTTAAATTAAACTACATTTTAAATAAACCATAAGACAATCATATCAAAATTTGTTTATTAACTCTACAGCCCAAGGTTCTTGAATCCAAAGAGATAGAAAAGGACAACAAAAAGACCAAACAAGCTATCCTCTTCATAACATTGTTCTTAGAGTATGTATTACTTCTTATGATTGGTCAAAAAATACTTAATTATTAAATTTTTAACTTAAATATATTTTCTCAATCAATCACAAACAATGATACATGAAGTGACATACTTTATGTGACAACAAAAGAGTAATAAATAGGTGGAGATCCCCATGCCAAAAAAATCAAACAAAATAAACTCAGCAAGCTTGTTTTATGGGCCAAAGTGTGCATTTATCATACTACCATATCAGTATAAAGCCCAAGGTTGACGTGCTATTGTTCTCATCATCCATGACCATGAATCACTAAATCAGTGACAAATGTGAACAAACATCAGCGTGGTTGGTTGAAAACTTGAAATAATAGATTATTTAATTAATGAACATCACACGAAACAAAACAACATAGTGAATCACAACTCACACGAACACACTTACAAACACAGAAGCAGGACCAGAAAAGTGTGAAACACAGAATCATAGGACCATGTCTGCAACTGCAACTCTAATAACCGCTTCTATTTCGACGAATCCTTCTCTGATTCAAACACACTCATCGTTGTTCTCCAGAACTAGAGTCACTACATTTTCTGCTTATAGAACCAGTTTCTACTCAACTCCACTTTCTCTCACTTCTTCTAAACCAACTTCAACAACTTTCAATGGCTTTAAGCGCTTTTCCCCCGTTATGGAGTGGCAGGATTGCACGTAAGATTCCTTAACTCACTATTTTATGGTATCTTATTTTTTGTAATTGTGTTTGTATTACCAAATTTTTCTTCAAAGTTGCAAAATTATTTGGTTGGGAAATAATTCAGAGAGTAGATTAGGTGTTATTGATAAGTATGCTGAGAATCATTGCTATTGAATCAATATAATACGGTGTGAGGATTTCACATTTTGTATGATTCAATTGCTAATAAAATTTGATGTTTCAGTTGTTTACTTAATTGAATAACTTCTTCAGAAATGGTATTTAGTTCTAAGGTCTTAGGTGGTTTCACCATCTTGTTTCTTTTAAAATTAGAGAACAATGCCATTTGTATGATCCAGTCCATTAGATCTAGTTTTAGGGGTTTGTTTGCAATACTTTTGTGCCCTATTTTGATGGCAAAGTTTGGGACTTTGGGCAAGGTAACACAAAAATCTCTGGCACTTAAACTTTCTGCAATTCTTACTATTACTGTTAATTTAGGTCATATAGTTACATGAATAACTACTCTATATATATGCTCTGAAGTCTGAACTGTTATCCTAAGAAATAGCAGATACATAATTATTCAAACTGTCATACCAACTTAGAAATATGAAATATCTGCCATAACAATAGGTGGCAGTCACCTCTAGTCACACTATAATTGTTATCTATGCATAGTAATTGACACTTGAATCTTCAATTCTTCCTTTGCCTTCGCCGATAAACCTTTTTTTATCAAGAGACGTTACTTTAGCAACCAAGTTTGATTGATGAGAGCCATAACAAGTTAACAACAATGTTATTAACTTTGTACATTTTTCAACTCATGTTAGTTTTTAGGACATCTGTTTGGGTTCTACAAGCTGATCCATTCATAGCTTCCTAATTTCAATTAAGAGAATGGATATTTCCACCTGCAGGGTTAAGATGGAGGTTGATGTGCCGGTGTCAGTCGCCTATAACTGTTATTTGGATCGCGAAGCCATCCCAAATTGGATGCCCTTTATTTCCACTGTTAAGGTGTGTTTGCTGTCCTAGTCACCCTCAATTGTAAGGCTCAATTTTATGAATTACCATGATTATCTCATAAGGAAACAATGTCCTCTACCTTATGGAACCAGCATGTTGTGTCTCTTTTCCTGTCAACTTACTACTAGATTTACAAGATTGATGATGAAATATCTCAAATCAAGTTTACCAACATTGAGGTAGCATTTGGTAGATGAGTCAGAACAAGACGGAAACATATTGACTATGTTCTGTGTTTAGTGTATTTTAAAAATAGAATAGAACATGACATAATATTAAAAAGTGGAACATTTTGGTTCAACTAAAAGGAATGGAACTAAAGAGAACAAAACAGGACATCATGTGCTTTCTGTTCTATTCGCATGCCAAACGTTAGCTAACTTGTGTACATTACTTGTAGCATGTCCTCGTATCTTTCTTATCATCATGAAATTCTCTACATGTTATGGAATGTAATTAACTGTAATGGTTGTCATAACCAGAAATTCTTGTCTGCTAAATGTTAGAGATATGAAATAGCTTTTGCTTGTTTTTCTGTTTTAATTCTAGCATTTAGCTGATTTATTTGAAATCTATGTTCTCTTGCCTCGTTAGGATCAGCATCATTGCATCAGGCTATTCTTGCTCAGATAACCATTTAATGAGAAAACTAAAAACAGAACTGTCTTTTTTATTTGTTTGATTGTAAATGTTGAATCCATTTCACAGATATTGCCAGACAAGCCTGACCTTTCAAGATGGTCCTTGAAGTATAAAGCATTTGGTCGTGATATCGAATTCTCTTGGCTTGCTCGTAATATGCAGGAAAAGATCTCCAACCTAATATTATAACTTCTTTTCAATCTACTCCCTTTACTTTTCCGCATTAGTCAATTGGTACTTTTTTATTCATGTTATATCACCTTCTTGCAGCCCATTCCAAATCAGAAAATACACTGGCGGTCTCTGGAAGGTCTTCCAAATAAGTGAGTCATGTCATTGATTGTCTTTTTCCGTAGAAACTTAAGTTGCTTGGACGAAAAATGTTGCTTTGATGCATTATTAGTACTTTTAAGTTTCCATGAAAAAGACAATAGCTCATTTATGACAAACTTTTAAGTTTCTATGTTGCTTGAATCAAACAATGTTATTTTTAAATTATGTATCATGGCTATGGAAGAAACAATGTTACTTGGGTGCATCCTTAGTACTTTTAAGACTTTTGATTCCCTGATTTCTCACTTGGCAGAGGTGCTGTGCGATTCTTTCCAAAAGGACCTTCGACATGTCTAGTAGAAGTAAGGCCTTTAACACAATGTTTTGCATGACTTTTTACCTCTATTATTTTGTTTAAGAACTCATTCTCTTGAGAACTTTTATTAACCAATGTTGCCTATATGGGAATTTGCACAGCCTCAAACTTTATGTGTATGAATTTTTAGGCACACCAATATAAACTATGTTCCTATTGGTCCTTGTAGTTGCCTATTGCTATCAGTCCATTGCACAACTAGGTGGTGCACCTGTGCATGCAATAATTTCTTTGAAAATATTTTCCTGTATCTATGCACATCAACATTTTCCTATGTTGTTAGCTTCTACAAGGAATTGGGAGAACTTTAAAGTGATAATGGACAAAATGTTTCTTCTCCATTTTTTTCAACTTCAATTGACCCTTGATGAAGCACTAACTACTGCATTTGCCTGTTATAGCTGACAGTCTCATATGAAGTTCCTCAACTTTTAACACCAGTGGCATCAGTAAGTAAACTAGCATATTCTTGAAGACATTTTTCTAGTTCCTTTTTCTTAGCTTTTCACCCCATTATAGTGGAAGAATATTCTCACATATGATAGAGTCCTTTCTGATTTCTTACACTTTTCCATGATATATTTTGCAGGCACTAAAGCCTTTTCTGGAAGGTTTACTTGAACGTGGTTTGGAGCGATTTGCTAGGTTTGCAAAAAGCTACAAGTCATAATTTTATTATTGTTCTCTTGATTTTTAGAATGGGACTCCACATATGAATATTTGGGGACCAGATCTTCTGTAGTAACTTTACTACTGCATGAGATCATAACCCATCAATATCTTATTTGTTATACATTTTCATTTTAAAGGTGAGGTTTTACAAAATAAACAGTGGGATAATGTCCATTTATCAAGCCATGTTTATTCCAAAACATGTGCATATATATTATTTTCATGGCAAGGCCTTGACCTGATTTTTGTGTAAACATTAATTTAAGAGAAAAATATGTTATAAAATATAAGAATTTTTTTACATTGTTACATTCATCTATACCACATTAATAAACAAGCGTTTTGACAAGGTGTTGCATGGACGAGAACATTGTGTTTGATACCTTAGTTGGTTTGAACATGTGTGAAAGAGACAGTTAAAAACCTCACTAATGATGATAGATCAAATAAAGATTGGGTAACCTGCAAGGTGTTGATTTAGTGGTGTAAGACTCTGCTAGATCCGAAGATAATTAAAAGGTCAAAGATTTGATTCCTATAAGCGACACTTGTTAGGAGTGACAGTCACGTATCCCGAAAGAGATCAATCCCTTGGGATATGGCCCAAAATGTTCTTGGTCAAAGTAACTTCCTAGAGAGATGGAGTTTGTCAATGAAGCAACAAAGTAAGTGCTTATGGATAGTCCACCTCCACGATGACAATAATATTACATTGAATTGGACATTGCACAATCCAAATTGTTTCTTCATATAAGCATATTTACTAAATTGGCGATAACACAACATTTCACTAGTTAGTCTTCTTCACTAATAACAATTTTATCTCAATCCTCAAAGAGTTAATAATCATTTTAAAACCAAATGTATTAAGACACACCAAAGCATGATTACATAAGTAATTGAGTAAGAATTGGAGAATCCAAATTAGGGATTTGAGAGTTTTTATCAAATAAGAAGAAGAAATATTTTTAATATGAAATTTACTATTTTGAGAAATTAATCATGTGATAGAGAAGTTACTGTCAAGTTTGATAGTAAAATTAACATTAGAATGAAATGTATTCTAGTAAGCATTATAGCATCTCAAACATCTAATAAAAACTTTATTCGTACTTGGTCTCACATATTATTTTATAATTTATTACAACTCTCTATGAGATAAGAACAACATATATTTTTTTCTATGAGAAATTAATCATTCTTAATTGTTAAGTGCCAAATTGTTAAGAAAATTTATATGCTTTTGGGGTACTTAGCGCGTATTTATGCTGTCATTACATACAATTCCCAATAACTTAGCTAATCTTGTATTGTTTAGGAAATTACTCGTGTTTTATTGTTTGCAGGTTTATGAATGATGAACAAAGGAGGAAAAAAGAGAAGAATGAGTTTCTGAACATCACAAACCTCGCCCAAGCGAGGGAATGCTCGCTCAAGCCATAATTCAGAAGAAAATCACTAGAAAATACTGACACCCCTCGCTCAAGCGAGGGACTGTCGCCCAAGCGCCAATTGAAAGTAAAAAACTTGATAGCTTCTGTTTCTTCCTCGCCCAAGCGAGGTGTTCAAGCGAGGAAGGGACTTTTTCTCTCGCTCAAGTGAGAATCCTTAGCTTGAGCGAGAGAGTGGCAGTTGGAACTTGAGATAGGCAGTTCTGGATAGCAAGGGAGGTTATCAATATACTTCTGAAACATATTTGGCACGAAAATAGAGAGAAACACATGGATATTAGGATAGAAATCGTTGAAACGATTCTACTTCACATTATTCCTTGTATAATTTCATGATTTTAGCATTGTAATAGCGAGAAGGAGTGATTAGATCTTACTATGAGATTCGAAATATAATCTTCTAACCTTTGTACTCCTGGATTCGATTCCATTGTTATTTGATTTTGGGAAGTTCATCTTGTTCTTAATGTATGAATTTACTTTGCTACTAATTTCTTATTCTTGGGTTCAAGTTTAACTTCATGGATCATCTTCCTTCATACATCATCGCTCTAGGAATGGAGAATGATGCATGAATTGCTTTTACATGAACTTAATGGTAGTTAATCGGTCAAATATCTAAGGAGATGGTATTTGAGTGATTATCAAGGATTTTACACTCAAGGGATTGATGTGAATGATTTGAATGATATATGCATCTGAATCAGTAACTTCACAATTCACTTGGAATTGAATCCATGAATGTCATTGGGAAAGAACGATGCATTTCGATCCCAATTTATTTTACACGTTTTTCATTCAATTTATGATTTTTCACAACTAAACACAAAATTTTATAAAAACATCATTGTAAATATATACTCAATTCATTCTTGTAGGAATTAGAGTAAATCTAGTTTGCTCAATGAGGACGATATCTCGGTATTTTACCGGATTTTATTACTTGGACGATACGATGCACTTGTCGTTCCATAAATAACTAACAAGTTTTTGGTGCCGCTGCCGGGGAGCAATGAGTGATTTACATTAGTTCTTTATAGAGTTTATTGAGTTTTGTACATAGTTATTCTTTAATTCTTTGTAGTATAGTGTTAACCCTTGTGCTAACCTTTGTTGTAGTCTTCTTATTTATGCTTTTGCAAGGTAAAACTAAAGAAGAGCAACTACAATATAATCTAGAGATTGAGAAGTCTTCGCAATACAATCCAGAGATTGAGAAGTCTGCTAAAAGTAATCGTAAGAAAGCAAAAGAGAAGAGACAACCGAGTCCTCAGGAAGCACAATGTAGCTCTGAATCGGCTACAGTTCCTACAGTTTCAAAATCTCAGTCCGAGAAGATGGAGAATGTCAGTAATGTTGCTGATAATAACCCAAGGACTAATCCTCCAATGAGGACTTTAGGATACTATGCTACGTATCAAGGTCCTCGATACTACTCTAGCATTGTGATTCCACACACCGCCAAGGTAGTGGAAATCAAGCCTGCCTATCTGAATCTAGTCAGTGCTCATCAGTTCATGGGGAAGGATTATGAAGATCCGTATGCTCATTTGGACAATTTCTATGAGCTGGTGGCCACTATGGGGTATTCAGACACCAAGAGGGAAGCTGCATACATGATGCTATTTCCATTTTCCCTCCTTGGTGAAGCTAGGGAATGGCTAAAATCACATCCAACCCAAAGCTTAACCAATTAGAGTGATTTGGAAACAAAGTTCTTGACAAGATTTTTCCCTCCGGCGAGGTATGTGCATGCAAAGTTTGAAATCAACATTCAGACAAGTGTTGAGGAAGCTTTTTATGAGGCATGAGAACGTTTCCAAATGTTGCTGAGGAAATATCCCAATCATGGATTTGAAGATGTTGATAAACTAAACATCTTTTGTAATGGATTGAAGCTAGAGAGTAAGATGATATCGGATGCCGCAGCTAGTGGCACCATGATGGTAGTGGATGCTGAGCAAGCCACCATAATTATTACTATATTATCTGCTACAAATCGGCAAGCTCAGCATAATCGAAGGACAATACAAAAGAGAGGGGTGTTGGATTTGAATACTTCTGATGCCATTCTGGCTCAGAACAAAATTCTCACACAGCATATTGAGGCACTTACAAAGCAAATGTCTAAGTTGCCTCAAAAATTGAATGTGGTGCAGACTCCTTCTATTCATCAACAGGTGCTACACTGTGAGTTTTGTGGGGATGATCATGTTACTGGTCATTGCTCAATGCCTACCAACACACAAGCAGAAGAGGTTCAATATGTTAACAATCAACCTCATCAGGCTAATTTCCCTAACAAGCCATCGTTCAACAATTAGTTTTCACAAGGTTGGAGGGGAAACCAGAACCACAATCAGAATTTTGGGTAGAGGCAGGATGCAGGACCATCTAACAGGCAACCACCATATCAACCATCTTATTAGCAAGGTCCACATCCACCATTACATGAGAGGCAAACAAAGTTGGAAGAAACATTGGAGAAGTTTATGCAAGTTTCCATCTCAAACCAGAAAAATACTGATGCTTCTATCAGAAATTTGGAGACTCGGGTGGCTTAGTTGGCTAAGCAAATGGCAAAACAGAACTCAGATCGACAACAATTCTCAGTCAACACTAATAAAAAAGAACACTGCAAATCTATCACTACTAGAAGTAGTAAGGTCATTGGTAAAGGTATTGGTGAGAACTTGGTTGTTGAGGAAGAGGTTTTGAGAAATACTGAAGCTGGAAGATCAGAGAAGATAATCAAAGAGACACAGAAGGGCGAAGTGGTACAAGATGAGGAATGGGTTGTCACTAATGAGGATGATATAAGAGAGAATAATGATAAGAGGAAGGGTGACTTACCTCAGTTGAAGGATCTCCCTTATCCAAAGACCTTCCAAGAAAGACAAAGAGCGACAATATGTTAGGTTCTTGGATTTATTCAAGAACCTCCGGATCAACATTCCATTCATGGAGGCGATGAAACAAATGCATGTAAATGCTAAATTCATGAAGGACTTATTGATAAAGAAAATAAAGTTTTCGGAAGAAACAGTAACCTTAGAAGCTGGGTGCAGTGCTATCATTTAGAAGTCTTTGCCTGAGAAGACTAAAGGTCCTAGCAGCTTCACTATTTCGGTCACTATTGGTGAATTGTCTGTAGGAAAGACACAGCTTGGTATAGGTTCTAGCATTAATTTGATGCCCCTTTCTATGCTGAAAAGAATTGGGGATTTGGAGATCAAGCCTACCAGGATGACTTTGCAACTTGTTGATAGATCTGTCAAGTATCCTTATGGAGTTGCAGAGGATGTTTTGGTGAAGGTAGATGAGTTGGTCTTTCTTGTGGATTTTGTCATCATGAATATTGAAGAGGATAAGGAGATTCCTCTTATTTTGGGCAGACCTTTCATGAAGACTGCCCGAGTTATTATTGATGTTGATGATGGAAAGTTGAAGGTAAGAGTTGAAGACCAAGAGGTGAATTTTAATGTTTTTGAGGCTATGCAGCATCTGAAGGACAATCAACATTGCTTTTGGGTGGATGTCATTGAGGACTTATTCATGCTCGATTCATTTGAGTAGGAGTAGTCATTTGGAGAAGGTTTTGAGGGGAGACCTAGAGGGAAACAATATAAAGGAGGATACGATTATCAAGACATGTTTGGTAGAGTTAGATGCACCCTGCAAGGTTGTATCTAATCAGAATCGTTTTGAAGAGTTGGGGAAAGAGAAGACAACTGAAGCTCCAAAGGTGGAGTTGAATGTACTTTCTTCACATTTGAAATATGTATTTCTAGAAGAAGGAGGACAGAAACCGGTAATCATCAACAGTGCCCTTACATGTGATGAAGAACAGTTGTTAATTGGGGTGCTGAGGTAGAATGTAGGGGCTATAGGGTGGACACTGACTGATTTGCATGGAATCCGTCCATCTTATTGCATGCATAAGATCCCTATGGAAGATGAATACAAATCGGTGGCGCAACATCAGAGGCGTCTTAATCCCACTATGAAAGAAGTGGTGAAGAAGGAAGTGATGAAACTATTAGATGCTGGGATGATTTATCCCATATATGATAGTAAGTAGGTTAGTCCTGTTCAGGTGGTGCCAAATAAGGGAGGTATGACTGTGGTCAGGAATGACAAGGATGAACTCATCCCAACCAGAACAGTCACTGGTTGGCAAATGTGTATTGATTACCGAAAACTGAACCAGGCCACTCACAAAGATCACTTTCATATGCCATTCATGGACAAAATGATAGAAAGATTGGATGGACAAGAATTCTACTGTTTCCTGGATGGCTATTCTGGTTATAATCAGATCAATGTGGATCCCCAAGACTAGGAAAAAATAGCTTTCACTTGTCCTTTTGGTGTCTTCGCATATAGGAAGATGTCATTTGAACTGTGCAATGCACCGACAACATTTCAGAGGTGCGTCTTAGCTATTTTTTATGATCTTGTGGAGCAGTGCATTGAAGTATTTATGGATGACTTCTCGGTCTTCGGTTTTTCATTTAAGAGTTGCTTGGAAAATATGGACATCATTTTGCAATGATGTGTTGAGACAAACCTGGTACTGAACTGGGAAAAGTGTCACTTCATGGTGACTAAGGGAGTGGTCTTAGGACACAAGATCTCTTCTAGGGGCATCAAAGTTGACAAGGCAAAGATTGAGGTCATCAAGGACCTTCCACCACCACTTAATGTCAAGGGAATTCAGAGTTTCCTTGGGCATGCATGTTTCTATAGAAGGTTTATTAAAGATTTTTCTAAAATAGTAAAGCCACTCAAAAATCTTTTAAACACAGATACTATTTTTCAATTTGATGTTGAGTGTACCAAATCTTTTGAAACCTTAAAACAAAAACTAATTTCTGCTCCTGTTATAGTAGCGCCCAACTGACATCTTGATTTTGAACTGATGTGTGATGCTAGTGATTATGTTGTCGGCACAGTACTAGGACAACGAAAGGCTAAAGTTTTCCATGCCATACACTATGCTAGTAAGGTACTCAATGAGGCACAAGTTAATTATGCCACCACAGAAAAAGAACTACTAGCTATAGTGTATGCTTTGGAGAAATTTAGATCCTATTTGATTGACTCCAAAGTCATAATTTTTACCGATCATGCTGCTATAAAATACTTGCTAACTAAATCGGACTCCAAGCCGAGATTGTTGTGCTGAGTTTTGTTGTTGTAGGAATTTGACTTGGTGATCAAGGATAAAAAAGGGAGCAAGAATTGTGTAGTAGATCATCTGTCAAGACTGGTCAATCAAGAGGTCATAGTAAGAGAGTAAGAGGTGGTGGAGGACTTTCCAAATGAGAAGCTTCTCATGGTTCAAGAAAGACCATGGTTTGCTGACATGGCTAACTTTAAAGATGTAGGGGTCATTCTGAAGAGTTGTCGTGGCATCAAAAGAGAAGATTCTTGCGAGAGTCTCGTCAGTATGTGTGGGACGACCCTCATCCTTTTAAGACTGGGTCAGATGGACTATTGAGAAGGTGTGTATCCACAAAAGAGGCTAAGAGCATCCTATGGCACTGTCACAGTTCGGCCTTTGGAGGGCATTTTAATGGAGAGAAGACAACTGCAAAAGTTCTCCAATCTGGCTTCTACTGGCCTTTTGTATTCAAGGATACACATCAGTATGCACAACAATATGATAAATGCCAGAGATCAGGCGGGATCTCTAAGAGGAATGAAATGCCTTTGACAAACATTCAGGAAATTAAGGTGTTTGATTGCTGGAGAATTGACTTTATGAGACCATTTCCATCGTCATGCTCACAAGTATACATTTTGGTGGCGGTGGATTATGTGTCCAAATGGGTAGATGTTGTAGCTGCACAAAAGGATGATGCTAAGATTGTGATCAAGTTTTTGAAGAGAAATGTATTCACTCGGTTTGGCACACCTCAAGTACTCATCAGTGACGGAGGATCCCATTTCTGCAATTCATAATTGGAGAAGGTCCTACAACACTATAGGGTCCAACACAATGTAGCATCACATTATCATCCGCAAACAAATGGACAAGTGGAGGTCTCCAATCGAGAGATCAAGAGAATTCTAGAAAAAACTGTGTTAACCACAAGGAAGGATTGGTCTCTTCGATTAGATGATGCACTATGGGCCTACCAGACAACATTCAAAGCACCCACTAGACTATCCCCATTTCAGCTGGTATATGGGAAGGCTTGTCACTTTCCTGTAGAGCTTGAGCATAAAGCATTCTGGGCCCTCATGTTTTTCAATCTGGACCCCAAAGCAGCAAGTGACCAAAGGAAACTTCAGTTGCAACATTTGGAGGAGATGAGGCTTAATGCCTATGAATCTTCCAAATTATACAAAGAGAAGGTCAAGTTGTATCATGACTGGAAGCTCTGTCAAAAAGACTTCCGAGTGAGTCAGAGTGTGATGCTATTCAACTCTCGGATGAAGTTGTTTTCAGGCAAACTGAGGTCTAAATGGTCAGGACCTTTCCTAATTAAGGAAGTTAAATCGCATGGAGCGATCGAATTGCAAGACCCATCATCTCAGAGAAGCTGGATAGTCAATGGCCAAAGGGTGAAACCTTACTTGGACGGTGATGTCGAGCGGCTCACTACAATCATCAACTTATCAGATGGATAACAGAAAAGGTGTCGAGCTAATGACGTTAAACAAGCGCTAACTAGAAGGCAATCCAGCTTTATGTTTTTTTTATGTTACTTAGGTTATAATCAGTGTTAAGAAAAAAGAGGAATATCTAGGCAATTCTCGCCTAAGCGAGGGACACCTCGCCTAGGCGAGGATGGTGACCTTTCAGTGATAGGTCCCTCGCTCAAGCGCCAAAATTTATTTATTGGTACTGTCTGCTTCTCGCCCAAGCGAGAGTCCCTCGCTTGGGCAAGGATGACAGACTCTTCATATCCTGAGTGGCTCGCCCAAGCGAGAATCCCTTGTCCGGGCGAGAGGGCACGATTTTCCTTTTGAAAAGGGGGGTGGGGGTGGGGTTCGTTCCCTCACATCCCCATTACAAAGAAACAAAAGAAAACCCGTGCTCGTGCCATCTCGAAGATTTTGAATCACATTTGTTGCATTATCTAGTTCACAACCTTCAACAAGCATCATGAGCGGATTGTAAGTGCAATTTTTATGTCATTATCTTCTTACATGTGCGTTATGTTAAGTTTCAATGGTTTTAGGCACTTTTAGGGTAGATTAGGCGCTTTTGATGCTATGTTGTGGTCACTGCTTATTACATTATGTTGTAGAACTATGAATGTCATTGTTAAGAGAATTCAGGTTTATAAGTGGGAAACCCTAGTTTATTTCACAAATGTGACATTCATGCATGATTATAATATTCAATGTGTTTGTTTGTGGGATTGTCATTGATTGTTGTTTTGTTGTATTACAGGAGAAAAAAGACTGTGGCTCACAAGAACCCCCCTCCCAAGAAGTTGAAAGGAGTATCAACTTCACATGCCTCCTTAGAGTTTGATCGTGCTACATTCAGAAAAAAAGGGAAACATGAACGATATACCCTTCTCCTCAACTGGATTTTCGTTCCTGAAAGAAGTGTCCAAATGGAAACAGATGAATATCTCATTTTCACAACACTCTTAACAGAGCTGAAATGGTGGGCATTGGCCACACCAGCTGACAAGTTCGACCCATACATCGTTTGTGAATTCTATGCGAATGCCTACCCATTGGATGGGGAAGAATTTGCATACAAGTTGTGGGTCAGGGGGAAGACCATCCTATTTGACAGAGATACTGTCAATGATCTGCAGAACAACCCATTTGAGGCACGAGAGGGGGACCTGTGCTAGTTTAATGATGTTGAAGTCAATAGAGAGTTCACTAATGGACCCACTGCTGTACTACTGCGTGTGGCTGGGAGATCATACAACACCAATAGTGTTGGACAACCTCTCCAGATCTACAGGAAGCACATATCATCTCCGCCCCTCTCTTATGATCTTTGGATGATCTTCTTGCTCCACAACGTGATTCCAAACAGTCACGTATCATCTCTGACCCTCTCTGATCGTTGTCTCATCTATGCAATCTTGAAGGGCATGCCAATTGATGTGGCTAAGATCATTGTCCGGGAGATATACAAGACTGTAGTCCGGACTAGAAAGAAAGGATCTCTGGGGTTCCCATCATTGATCATTGAACTCTGTTCTCAACAAGAGGTTCATGTGAACAGAACTGAGAAGATCAAACCCTCATCACCTTGCAGTACATCAGCCACAACTGCAAAGAGGAGTCTAGTCCTCAACAGGGCGGTCAGCTAGAGGCACCTCAGCAGTCCTCTCCAATTCAGCAACCACCACAACAACCACAAATGCCTCATTCAACACCATCTCAGGAGCTGCCCATCTAGGATCAGCTTAACCAACTCAGATTGCATATGCGAGCTCTAGGATGAGATGATCCGGCAAGGACAAATGTTCCATCACCAAGGGATGTTTGATGCATTCCAGTCTTTGGTTCCACGGAACCAATTCTGGGGGTCCACAGACACTTTTACTCAAAAATTCCCTTGGTTTGGGGTAAGACCTATCTTTCCGGAGGGGGCAGGATCTTTGGGAACCACTGGAGATGGTAAAACCGTAGAGGGTGATGATCATGAAGATGATGAAATGGATTTCATACTCTGAAGAGCTTATGGACTGAAACTGGTTCATCTATCTTGTTGTTTATGTTTCAATGTTTAGCTTGTATGTTTAGGAATGTTTAGCTTGTATGCTTAGGATGTATGTTTAGGACCACTGTTTAGGATTGTTTAGAATGTATGTTTAGGATGTAGGAGTAATTGTTATGTGTTTTGCTTCTGTATGCTGTTTGTTTGTCTCAAGTTTTCAAGTGCAGTAAAAAAATGTGTCATTAATGAAAGTATGTCTGGTTAAATGTGTGTCCACTGTTTTCCAATTTTGTTGTGCTAGAAACATGTGAATGAAATGTTGGGATAAGACTCTATGATTGTAAATGATTAGCATTCTGAGGTTGACTGTTTCGGGATGTGGATGTTGATTTAGACACAGACTGAATAGGTTGAATAATGAGTAGTTAGTCAAAGAACAAAGCCTATAACCGGGTGAGAGACTGCACCCAAACACAGATGAGTGTCTTTGCTGGATTTCACTAATGAACTTTGCCTGATTTTTATTGTCATTAAGCAGGGAATAACATGGAAATGATTAAGGCTTAGTTTAGGATAGTTGAACTACAGCCATAAAGCCTACCAGATGAATTATGAACCTGATTTTTTGTAGCCCCTTTGAGCTAAAAAGTTTTCTTTATTGTGAAAATTATGCACCGAAACCACATCAAAATGTATCAATCCTTATACCCAAGGAGAGAGATCATTAGAGCATATGAGTCTTGCTAGGCAATATGAAATAAAGTTTGTGTTTATGAGGGTAGTGAAATAAAAAAGCTCCTTCTTCAACCATGTGATAAATGGTAAAACATGAAGCAACAGAAAGAGAGAAATAAGTGAAAAATAAGTCATGCGAGAAAAATAAGTGAAAAATAAATCAAAAAGAGTCGGTTGAAGAAGGAGAATCCAATGGTTGATAGGAAAGAACATGATACAAAGAAATTGGGAAGGAAACATGAGAAGAAAAGGTATATATGCACTAATGGTCTAACCCCCTATTTGAATCCTAGAAAAACCAATATTATTTGTAGTCAGGCCTCATTATAACCCTGATGAAGTCCTTAAGATCCATGATTGAACCTGTGTACATGGTTTGATTGAACTGAAAGGCAAAGTCAAATTGTTTGGGGTCCAGCAAAGAGATGAGTAAAACACATAACCTGTGAGATCGAGAGAGTCCTTTGATTGAATTGAGTAGTTATTCTTGTTATTCTGGTTGTAATTGAACTGCATGTGCATTTTGTTATTAGTTGGAACTTGGTCCACTATGATTGATTATGAAACAGGTCTTTGTGAAGGATAAATGAATGACTCTAGCCATGCCATGATTGAATGAATGATTATTTTTGAAAAAAAAACCAAATACTTTGAACTGAGCTACATTTTGTTACTTTGCTTGAGGACAAGCAAGATTCTAGGTTGGGGGGAGTTTGTTAAGTGCCAAATTGTTAATGAAATTTATATGCTTTTGGGGCACTTAACACGTATTTATGTTGTCATTACATACAATTCCAATAACTTAGCTAATCTTGTATTGTTTAGGAAATTACTCATGTTTTATTGTTTTCAGGTTTAAGAATGATGAACAAAGGAGGAAAAAAGAGAAGAATGAGTTTCTGTATAGTACAAGCCTCGCCCAAGCGAGGGAGTACTCACTCAAGCCATAATTCAGAAGAAAATCACTAGAAAATACTGACACCCCTCGCCCAAGCGCCAATTGAAGGTAAAAACCCTGATAGCTTATGTTTCTCCCTCGCCCAAGCGAGGAAGTGACTTTTCTTTCGCTCAAGCGAGAATCCTTAGCTTGAGCGAGAGAGTGACAGTTGGAACTTGATATACGCAGTTCTAGACAGTAAGGGGGTTATCGATATACTTCTGAAGCATATTTGGCACGAAAATAGAGAGAAACATAGGGAGATTAGGATAATTTTATGATTCGAGCGTTGTAATAGCGAGAAGGAGTGCTTAGATCTTGCTATGGGATTCGAAATGTAATCTTCTAACCTTTGTACTTATGGATTCGATTCCATTGTAATTGTTATTTGATTTCGGGAAGTTCATCCCGTTCTTAATGTATGAATTTACTTTGCAACTAATTTCTTGTTCTTGGGTTTAAGTTTAATTGGGAAGTTAAACTTGACACTGAACCTGGGTCATCTTCCTTCATACATCATTGCTCTAAGAATGGAGAATGATGCATGAATTGCTTTTACATGAACTCAATGCTAGTTAATCGGTCAAATATCCAAAGAATTGGTATTTGAGTGATTATCTAAGGATTTTACGCTCAAGAGATTGATTTGAATGATATGTTCATATGAATCAGTAACTTCACAATTCACTTGGAATTGATTCCATGAATATCATTGGGAAAGAACGATGCATTTTGATCCCAACTTATTTTACATGTTTTTCGTTCAATTTATGATTTTTCACAACTAAACACAAAATTTTATAAAAACATCATTGTAAATATATACTCAATTTATTCTTGTATGAATTAGAGTAAATCTAGTTTGCTCCCTGAGGACGATATCCCAATATTTTACCGGATTTTATTACTTGGACAATACGGTGCACTTGTCGTTCCATAAGTAACTAACATTAACCTTATTTGGTCACCCACCATATACTTTTTCCCCACAACATATATATCTCTAATCACTTTCTCTTGCAAGATTAACTAGAAAATGTTCTTATTTAAGAACAAAATTCCAGAAAATAAGAATGATACATTGAAGAATAGAATAAGAATTTTGTAATTTCGTTAATAACTAATAAAAATTACATCAAAAGATATAAAAATGCCCATTTAAATTACGTTAAAAGGGTGAGTGTATTTATTCCTAATAATGAATTGAAAATGACATCAAAGTTGTTGTGAGTATTTGTAATTGGAACAAGGAGAAACGAATAGCATAAGCGTATGATACAGAGGAATATAAAGTGGCATCATAACTTCATTTCCGCAACGCCAACCAACAATTGTAACTTCCCCTACAACTCTCTTCTCTTTTACTATTTCTCTTGCCTTTTTTCTTCTTCTTTATATACTTTATTTCATGAAATGAGAGATTTAACTTGAGCCTTATGTTTCTGTTTGTTTTTGTTATTATTGTTCATTCATTGTTATAGCTTTGGATGAATATAAAGAAAGAAAATGAAATGGAACATGCTTTGTAATGTTGCAGTGAAGGAACACGCGGTAAGAGTAACCAATTAATATGCATCTTTTTACAATGCTGAATAGAAATTAAGATCACAAGTTTTATGAATGGTAAAATCTAGTTCAATTCAAATTGTTAAGTTAGATTTAGAACAACCACCTCAATGTTAGTTTAGTCATGTTAATTCTTTGTGTATTTTTTCAACTTGTTAAGGAAAATTATCCAACATTGAAAAGAAGAGATGAGATTTTTTACCAGCATTACAACAAGAAATATACCAAAGCTTTGCAAAATGCTGTTGATAAAGTTGACGGGTATGTTATTTAGATAATATACAATATCATATGTTCTCTCATGATCTACCTTTTTTGAAGTTTTGAATTATTATGAGGTTATTTTTCTCTAGCTCCTAATAATTCATCTCCCTATAGGTGTTCTTTTTTTGTGTGGACCTTTATCCATATGATATAAAGTTAAAGATAACAAATAAAAAGATGAAGACATTCTGGATTAGCTTGGGATAATGTTTGGGTTTCAGGTAAATTACAATCTCAATCCAACATTCTTTTAATGGCTTCGATTCTTGTCTTATTTTAGTATAACATAACATGTTTTCTTTATTAACAAAACACATAAGCACAACATAGCAAATCAGAGAGAGTGTTTGATCATATTGCTTACAAATGTGCACATAAGACAATTTACTAAGCCTGATCAACAACCAAAGGTTAGCTTTATATAGTTTTTTTTCCTGTATTTCAATTTAAATTTCTGTACAAAAAATGCACAAACTTGAATGTTGCTTCTACTTTAAACTTTCTATACAAAATATTCTTTTCTACTGCTTTGGATTGTGGGGAAGGTATTTGGCATTAATGAATTCAATCTCTAGTGTTACAATTAGCTTAAGAAACAGAAACTATGAAACTGAGAAACATTACAGAAATAAATTAAGAAAGAAAGGAAGGAACAACGAAACTAAGAAAAAATCCAAGGTCTTAGTGGGAATCGAACCAATAAACCAAGAAAAAGGAAACAAGAAATCAAGAAAAAAATTAAAAAATAAATTAAGAAAGAAAGAAACAAGAAAACCAAGAATCAAGAGAACCAAGAACCAAGAAAACCAAGAAACAAGAACCGAGAAAATCAAGAAACAAGGAAACCAAGAAACAAGAAAACCAAGAAAAACAAGAAACCAAGAACCAAGAAAACCAAGAAACAAGGAAACCAAGAAACAAGAACCAATAAAATCAAGAAACAAGAAAACCAAGAAACAAGAAAACCAAGAACCAAGAAAACCAAGAAAAAAGAAAACCAAGAAAATCAAGAAACAAGAGAATCAAGAAAATCAAGAAAATCAAGAAACAAGAAAATCAAGAAAATCAAGAAACAAGAAAACCAAGAAACAAGAAAACCAAGAAAACCAGAAAGAAGAAAACCAAGAAACCAAACAAGTAGTGTTATGTTCTAACTAAAAGAACTTAATTTCCACTACTTTTCTGGATTTACATCTACAATTTCACAGTTGTGGAAATGAATATGTTCAACTATTTCTTTTTGGTCTTAATCCCCCATTGTCTTGTTATTACTGTATTATTATTTGAATGTGGTTCTTGAATTTCCGATAAACTTCCATCCTAAACTTGACAATAGTTTCAACCCCACCGTATAATAACCAGGGAATTTAACTTGTTCTTATTCTCTGTGCTGTTATTGATAAAATCTCTCTTGGGACTACAAAAACTGCCATTGTGTCTGTATCTTGCAATATTATTACCATAGATCAAACCTCTAGTGAGGACAACTACAAAAGCTACGCTACTTAAGCTATCTTTGATTTTATAAAAGAAACGATTAATTTTAGTTGTTTTGCTGTCTTTATAATATATATAAAAGTGCATTATCAAGTCTATCATGTTTCCTCAATATAATTAAATATTTTAACTTTTAAGTTTTAACACTGTATCTTTCATTCTTATCAAAGATAAAACCTCTGGTTGGACCTACAAAAGCGATAACGAGTGTTAAAATTACAACTTTTCAGTGGCCCGAATTCTTTTCCCATGATAGTAAACTTTAAACTTGAACAATGTTTTTCATAATATTCCGTTTCTCCACAAATGAATTTATAAGTTGTGATGAGTGTGTTTATAATAGACTATCGATATTTCATAGCACAGCTAGGTGGTGCACCATATGCGTGCAATAATTTCTGGAAAATATTTTCCTCTATCTATCCACATCAACATTTTCCCATATTCTTATCTTCTACAAGGAAGTGGGAGAACTTTGAAGTGATAATGTACCCTTTTTTCTTAACTTTTCACCCCCATATAGAGGAAGAATACTCTCACATATAATAGAGTCATTTCTAATTTCTTACCCTTCCATGATATATTTTGCAGGCACTAAAGGTTTTTCTGGAAGGTTTACTTGAACGTGGATTGGAACGATTTGCTAGGTTTGCAAAAAGCTACAAGTCTCGATGATGTAAACCCTCCTAGGGTAGACTTTGATCCCAAGGATAAGAGAAGTCATGATGGTCCTACAATTAGGGCCAAGGCCAAGGCGTGGGTCCTTAAAGTCTCAAAGGACATAATTGACCCAATAGATGGTATGTGAGAAGGACATTTATGTCCTTAGGTCACTTTCTACTTAGGTTTATTTTATTTCCATTGAATCAAATAAATGAGATTGCATTCTCATATAGTCTTAGGAGTTTAGTTTATTTGATGTCAAAAATGTTAGTATTTAGTTCATGTAATATGGGTTGGGATTTATATATAACATGGTCCAGATTCATGACGAAGTAGTTCACCTAAGTTCAAGGGTAACTAGTCACGACTACAATGATGGAATGACAAGGCCTAGAGATAAGGAAGGAGATTTAATGAAATATCTATGCCTAAATCAAATTGGAATCAATCCACATGTTGGGAAAAGATTTGCCTATTTTAAATTGGTCAAATCCAATCTATCTTCAAGCAACACGGTTGGAGAAATTGAAGGAAAAGTTATCATCATTTCGGTTGGCCAAAAGGGATAAATCAAAGCTAAAAAGGGGAAGATATCTTCAATATGGTTTGTTGAGGAGATAATCTATTTCCTATCAACTAAAATTGGATCAGATTCAAATCCCTTAAAAATAGGAGCAAGCCACCACAACTCAACCATTTACATGATTTAATTAGGAGTTACATTATTATTTCATATATATTTTTAGCCTAAGTTTTAATTAGGATTTTTCACTATACAAGTTAATTACGACTTAGTCTTTTATTTCATCCAAAGACATTCAGATTGCCTATTTATATAATTGAATTGTCATTAATAAAGTTAGGTTGAATTTTGATTAAATCTCAGTTGTTTTAGTTGAGAGCACTTCTCCTAAAAACCCTAGGTTAGCCGTGACCACCATTAACAAGTTCTTATCAAGCTTCCTAGCATGTGGCGAATAACATTAGCTTATCAAACATTCTTGCTTGTGGTGCTTCCCCCTTCTAATGTTTTCCATTTCCCTCACCAAAACAACCCCAAATTCCCCATAATTCACCAAAACCGAATTACAACTTAAAAAGCTCAAGACTTTAAGCTAAAACGATCCTAATTCTAAGGCATCCCCCTTGAGGTTGTCATCACCTGATTTTATTATTGTTCTATTGATTTTTAGAATGGAATTACACATAAGAATATTTTTGGACCAGATCAAAACACAGAAGCACAACATATCAAATCAGATAGAGTGTTTGATCTTATTGCTTGCAAATGTGCACATAAGACAATTTACTAAGCCTGATCAACAACCAAAGGTTAACTTTATATAGTTTTTCCTGTATTTCAATTTAAATTTCTATACACGAAATGCACAAACTTGAATGCTACTTCTACTTTAAACTTTCTATACAAAATATTTTTTTCTGCTGCTTTGGATTCTGGGGGAGGCATTTAGCATTAATGAATTCAATCTCTAGTTTTACAATTAGCTTAAGAAAAAAGAAACTATGAAACTGAGAAACATTACAGATATAAATTAAGAAAGAAAGGAAGGAACAAAGAAACTAAGAAAACGTCCAAGGTCTTAGTGGGAGTCGAACCAATAAACCAAGAAAAAGGAAACAAGAAACCAAGAAAAAAATTACGAAAGAAATTAAGAAAGAAAGAAAACAAGAAAACCAAGAAAACCAAAAGAACCAAAAAACAAGAACCAAGAAAATCAAGAAACAAGGAGACCAAGAAACAAGAACCACGAACCAAGAAAACCAAGAAACCAAGAAAACCAAGAAACAAGGAAACCAAGAAAATCAAGAAACAAGAAAACCAAGAAAATCAAGACACAAGAAAACTAAGAAACAAGAAAACCAAGAAACAAGAACCAAGAAAATCAAGAACCAAGAAAACCAAGAAACAAGAAAACTAGAAACAAGAAAACTAAGAAACAAGAACCAAGAAAACCAAGAAAACCAAGAAACAAGAAAACCAAGAAACCAAACAAGTAGTGTTATGTTCTAACTAAATGAACTCAATGACTCCAAGCAGGGAATTTCCACAAAGTATCCTACTTTTTCTATTTGAAACCTATTCACTTTAGGTTTTCTCTTATAGAAACAATCTTGTTATTTCATAAAGTGGTGTAACTTATGAATGTATTTTTTTCCTTGTCGGTAGCTATTATGGATGTGATCGTCAGTTGGAAAGCACAAATGGCTATGTTAATGAATGTTAAGATGCATTTTAAAAGTTGTTTCAGCTGTAATGTGGATGGGTGGTTGTTTTATCAGTTATTTATTCTTGTACTTGGGGCAATCCTCCTGAGTTTGTTAAAACCATCCAAAGTTGGTTTGGAAGAAGCACTTCACGTTCACCCTCTGTTTATTATGTTTGTTGCTTTGTACTTGTCACCAAATGAGCTAGCTCCCCTATTGTTTATGTTCCCATTCATTCGATGTTTTTTGGGGAGTTTGAACTATACGATTGTGATGATCAAAGGTAGGCGATACTGAAACCTTTTTCTCTTTGTCTTTTGGTTCAGTACAACAAATAATGGTTCTTTTGAGCCATTGTAATTTGAATATACATATTCTAACTTGGTGTTTTATTCTTTATACTTGGTAGCCACGTCTTTATGTTGGTAGGGGAATGTATGAGAGCACATTATCCCTTTTCAAGTAAGCATAGATTATATTTTCTCTTTGTTGTGAATGGTGTAACTTTCTTAGGAATTGATGTTAACATGTCATTGTTTATACTTTCAGGTACACAATATTCTGGGTCCTCCTTATATTTACCAAGTTAGTTTTCAGATACTATATAGAGGTAAATCTTTTTCATCCTTTACTTTTTAGGTGACTCTGAATTTCCTCTGCTTTTCTGGATTTACTTCTACAATTTCACAGTTGTGGAAATGAATTTGTTCAACTATTTCTTTTTTGTCTTAATCTCCCATTGTCTTGTTATTACTGTATTGTTATTTGATTATGGTTCTTGTATTTTCGATAAACTTCCATCCTAAATCTGACAATAGTTTCAACCCCGTCGTATAATAACCAGGAAATTTAACTTGTTCTTATTCTCTGTATGCTGCTATTGATAAAATCTCTGTTGGGACCATAAAAACTGACATTGTGTCTGTATCTTGCAATATTATTACCATAGATCAAACCTCTGGTGAGGACACCTACAAAAGCTACACTACTTAAGCTATCTTTGATTTTATAAAAGAAACGATTAATTTTAGTAGTTTTGCTGTCTTTATAATATATATAAAAGTGCATTATCAAATCTATCACGTTTCCTTAATATAATTAAATATTTTACTTTTTAAGTTTTAACATTGTATCTTTCATTCTTATCAAAGATAAAACCTCTGGTTGGACCTATAAAAGCGACAACGAGTGTTAAAATTACAATTTTTCAGTGGCTTGAATTCTTTCCCCATGATAATAAACTTTAAACTTGAACAATGTTTTTCATAATATTTCGTTTCTCCACAAATAAATTTATCAGTTGTGATGAGTGTGTTTATAATAGACTATCGGTATTCCATAGCATAGCTAGGTGGTGCACCATATGCGTGCAATAATTTTTGGAAAATATTTTCCTCTATCTATTCACATCAACATTTTTCCATATTCTTATCTTCTACAAGGAAGTGGGAGAACTCTGAAATAATAATGTACCCTTTCTTCTTAGCTTTTCACCCCAATATAGAGGAAGAATACCCTCACATATAATAGAGTCCTTTCTGATTTCTTACCCTTCCATGATATATTTTGCAGGCACTAAAAACTTTTCTGCAAGGTTTACTTGAACATGGATTGGAGCGATTTGCTAGGTTTGCAAAAAGTTACAAGTCCTGATTTTATTATTATTCTCTTGATTTTTAGAATGAAACTACACATAAAAATATTTTTGGACCAGATCAAAACCCATCAATATATCTCGTTATATTTTACATTTTCATTTTAAAGGTGGGGTTTTACAACATAAAGAGTGGAATAATGTCCATTGACCTAGCGATGTTTATTCCAAAAAATGTGCATACGTATTCTTTTCATGGTAAGGCCGTGACATGTTTTTTGTGTAAACATTAATTTAATATACGATTATCATTCATATATGTCCATACATATTCATATATGTCATTAAAAATGAATAGTAGATGATACAGTAACAATGTAAAAACTCTTGTCAATGTATACATCTTTTTCTCATATGTTTATCACACTCTAATTCTAGAAGTGGTAATAATGCAAAATAAACGCATCACACTCTATGGAAAATGATTTTGTCTAGCTATCTTTGAGAGTCCTATTCTCAAAGTAATTGTGCATAAGACAATTAGTACTATAACAATGCAATAGATACCAAGATACAAAATGTTATTGACACGAGAATCTTCATCATGGAAACAAGAATTGACCATTATACAAAGTTATAATGTAACAACATCACATATCAACAAAGGTGCGGAAGAATCCTTAGGTAACTTCATGTCCCAGTCCCCTAGTGCAATCTAAACTGAATGTTGCAATCTTGACGACACTATAAAAAGAAACAAAGAAAATCATAACAGAAGGACAATATATGGTAAGAAGAAGAAACAGTGTCAAACATATCGTATTATATATATTTTTTATAAATAATGTGTTATTTCTCTTACTTGGTACCGGACAAAGAGACATGAAAATTGGGGACATGTAATTTCCATTGAATTCGTATGAATGAAAATAACTATTAGTGAATGTTTTTAATTAAGTATTTGACCACGTATAAAAAGATTAAGTTGTCATATATTGAATGCGATAACACTATTATTAGACTAAAAAATAGTCTTAATTTTAGCTCGCACTTAAACATCAACACAACTATTCTTTTGGACCTTTCTATTTAGAATTTTTAGATGTGAGGTGGGTAATGTAAAGAAAATGTTAAGAGAGGCATGTGTTTAAGCATCTAGTTGTACTTGAATCTTTCCCCTGTGATTGGAGAAATTTGAGAATAGGAAGAAAACAAGAAAATATATATTGATAATTGAGATTTAAGTGATATGCATGTTTTCTCTGAAGCAAAGATTGATAATTGAGTTTTATGAGAAAATCTCTGTAATAATCTAACACTATTATAGTGTGAATAACTAGACTTAAACATATAAAAAAAAAAAAAAAACACGGTTAGTATTGGTTCAACTTCTTCAAAAGGAAAAACTAATTAAAAACAAATTTTTTTCCTAATAAGTGAACCACGGACAAAATGTTGAAGCATGAGTGAAGCGTGTTAAATTGAAACAAGCTATTTCCATCAATTCTTAGGATATGGGAGAAGAATGCAAAATCATATGTCATGCTTTGATCACATAATGTCGTCATCAATGAGTCACTACCAAACTGTGTAGAACAATTATTGAGATTCTTTGACGCGTCTCACATTGTCATACACGAAAGTGACTAAACAAAGTATTCGTAACCAATCATATCGACTATCAAGTAAGCAGAAATAAAAAAAATAAAAAATTACACCGATATCACTAAATTTAATTTAATGTCATGTTTCTTCAATGAGTTTATGTCAAAATTATGAAACCCTTTCAACTTTAATTTAAGAAGAAAAACTTTAGTTTTGTCCAAATTGAAATTTAATTATGATTATCGTTGGTCATGAATTGTGTACGATATAGCCTTTGGAGTTAGAGAGTTGTCTTTTAACTTTGGTCTGCCATGGATGATAGAAATTATGCAGTGCTCGAAATTTGAATCAAGTGCATGCTCACACTTTTATATTATGTAGCTTTATCAAATGAGTTAAATCTTATGAGCTTTTCAATTGCACTATATTTGGATCAGATTTGATATTTTAATCCACTAGTAATGTCTCGTCTCATCCCTATTCACCACCTTTGACTCTTCCCATTAGAGTAGAATACTTAGTTATGAGGATAAGAATTATAGAACATGTAGTTATTTCTTTGAATTCTTCAATGTTGGATATTCTATATATATATATATATATATATGAGTTATGTGTTGAAAAGTTTTACATTGATTAATCATCAATATTTTTAAAACCTTGTAAGTAAAATGACACAAATATCTAATACTTTAAATTTTTAGGTTAATATTTGATGTCATGTTTTTATCAATAAATTCATTTTCAACGAGTTTATGTCAAAATTATGAAACCCTTACGCACTTGCATGACGTCAATAGTGTAACATCTTCAATGCTTCGTTGTCCACCACCCTCCCTTTCTTTATAAAAATGCACACAACGTTTGAAATTGAAACACGGCATTCCAAATAACATCACTTACCAACTCCAACTTGCACTTTAAGTTTCACGTTCATCCCACTTTCTATCTCATCACATCACAATTTTCTTCCATCTTCCTTTTTCCCTTTGCAACCTTTATCTTTTCATATTGTTGTGAGTGAGACTCGAACCCTCAACTTTATTTATTTTATTCTTTTTATATGATAACTATCAGACAACTTTGTAACCCATTCTATATCTTAATTTAACATGGAAAACAAAAACAGAGAAGTAATACATGACGGTGATGAAATGGAAGATGAGAGAAAGATGGAAATGTTTTACTCTCTGTTACAGAGCTTCCGAGACGCTCGCGATCGAAGACGAAGGGAATTGCAGGAGTTGGAGAAAAACGAGAGCAAGAGGAAAAAAATGAAGACCAACACAGAGGGTTGTTTTGAATGGCAAGATTTTACTAGCGAGATTCATTTCATAAAGCCATCTCTCATTTTTTCCAAACCAATTCCATGTGACAATAAAGGTAAGAGTAAGGAACAAAAACAGTACGAGGACTATGATCTTGAACTCAAGCTTTAGTTCTTTTCCATTTCAACCACATACCTTGGTCTGGGTCTAGTTTTAGTTATTATCCATGTATGTCAATGGTGTTTACATTGCATTGAAGCTATTAGCTTCATATATATCATGTTTCTTTATTAAATTCATGCTGAAAAATTGTAATTTGCGGCAAGAATAATGTTTAAATTTTGGTGCGTGCAATTAAAATGTAGTCTATAATTGTAATTTCAATTTCAAGTTAGATGAAATTGGAATTCAGTTAAAATTATGATTCTATATTTAGATTGTATAAAGAATAATCATAATGTATAATTGGAATTCCGAGTTTGGACAGTTTGGGTGTAAGAGCTAGAATCCCAAAAATAAAATAATCATATTTTAATTTATTTAAAAATTAATTTATGAAAACTATGATTATAAATGTATTCTGTAGAAAAAATGATTGAGGGACAACTCAAAAAACAAAACAAAGAGAAGATGAAAGGAAGGTGGAATGATGAAGACCATTTGGGAAGATGAAATTTTCTAAGAGTGTGTCATTCCATATAATATCATTTGGAATTGGTCATAATTATATTTTATTATTAAAAAAATTAATTTAAATATATTTTTAATCAATGTGGGACAACATGAAACGTAGAAAACGTTAGAAATTGAGATGAGGAAGATTGGAAAACGTGGTCATGATGGGCTAAATAATTGACTTTGGTTGAAAGATGGTGGTGTTCCACCAAAACTCATGAATGGAGAACAAAAGATTAATGGGAGACAAGAGTTAGGTCGTAGATATAAAATAAGGGAACATTATTGGCATCTTTTTCTCCTTCTCGGCAAGTAAACTTCCAAATACCAAAATAAAAATGTTAAGACTTAATTCCAATTCTAAGTATAGTTTCAAAGGACTATAAGTGCATTTTGGCAAATAAATATATTTTTATCCATGTAATACTATCATCCATGTTTTGTTATTATTAATTCTTCTAAAAAAAATTTGGATGATTTATTAATTGTAGATAAATATTTACACTCACAATCCATAAATATTACAAAATGTCTAAAATGATATTCCTATTGTGGGAAGAAGTTAAGGTCAAGTAGATCTTGTAATTAACTTTGGGTGTCCAATCAAATATGAAGTGCCTAGTTTAAAAAATTGCTTTGGATGGAATACCAATTAAACTCAACCTAGATCATAGAGGAGGTTTAGGAATACAAGACTCCCTTTTGTGTGTTCTCTGTGGTGAGTTGGAGGAATCCACTAGTCACTTGTTTTTTCTTGCCCAACATCCTATATTATTTGGCAAAGACTCTATTCTTACTTTGGTCTTACATCTATTAGTCATGATGAAGTAAAGACTCATTTATCAATTCATGCATCTTTGTTATGGACGGACAATAAGAAAAAACATTTATGGATGACTCTTTGGTTTTTCGCAATTTGGACTCTTTGATGGGATGATGGAGCTTATTTTACTACATTATTGGAGTCTTATCAATGTCTGCTTCCCTTTTTTTTTTCTTTTTCTCTAGTTGATTGGTTGAGGAACCCTTCAAATTGTATTCTTCTTTGTTAATTGTAGGGATTTAGTAGATATAAGTATCACTTGTTCTCCTAATTTCTCTTTATCTCTATATTAATTATCTTGTTGTTGATAAAAAACATGTCTGACTTGTTACAATTTACAAATTAACCACTCCATTATAACTTATTGGAGATGTATGAAATATGTTATTATGTTAGTTACGCATTGTCTAGTATTGGAATAGAGTAGAGTAATCAATGTTATATATTGGACTCAAGTCTCTTGTTATAATGTGCACCAGATATAAGCACCAAATAGAAACATCTCATGAGCAGGTGGGCCCATGAGTATGCTAGGGTTTGTAATCCTTATAATCTTTTATTTATTCTATGCACTTTATTTGATTGCTTATGGCTAACGATGCGCAACAATCGCTTCCGCTGCACCAACAATTTGTATCAGAGCCAATTGGTATATGGCTCTTAACCCAAGATAATGGCTAAAGATGGTGAAGGTGTCATGGCTAGACAAGGTGCGTCAAAGGTAATGTCAAAGATAGAGTAGGTGAGTTGAAAGAGAAGGAAACATGGCAGAACTGTGGTGTAGGCGATGAATATATTGATCCAGAACCTCATAAGTTCATGTATTGGGTTAGGATCAAGGTGGAGATAAGGACTCATGTGTTGAGTTTAACCCAGAGATAGATGCTGACAATATCTCTCTAGATGTTGAGAGAATGTTCTCATTTGATATGAGAAGTGAAATATCTTATGGTGTGTCTGAGACGTCATAGTGAAGGATGTTAATTGTTAGCAGATCTACAAAAGCACAAAGGCGATGATTGACTTTAATGTAGGGTGTAACATGGGCATTGACTTTGATGCAAGTTGTAACACGAGCATTGTTAGAGATGCAAGGGTGTGACATGGGCATTGGCTTGGATGCAAGGATGTGACACAAACATTACTTAGCATTGATGCAAAGTGTGTATTGTGGATATACTCCTTACGGTGGAGTATGATAGTTCTTTTGAACTAGGATTGTCGAGTAGACAATGGTGGTAGCGGTTGAGACTTTCCAAGGAAGCTCCAAGGTTCAGTTTGACCGAGTATTGAAGAGGACATTTGTTGGTGAACTTTTGTGTAGAGGTTCCAATATATCGAAAGACTTCCTAGCAATAGGTGGCTAGGCGGCATATTCCATTTGATGACGGTACGAGAAGCTGCACTACAAGTTTGGAGATCTAGGTTTTCGGTAACATCGTCAAGGATACTCATAAGGTCTATGCTGTAGGGGAGCAATTAAAGAGAATTAGATATTAAACAAGATGAAGTCATATATTCGCTAAGGTGGAGATTCTTGTGTAGATTTCCTAAAGAGCGAGATATTCGTCTATTACAATCAACATGGAGATTGTTGGAGATGCTTGAAATATATTATTGTGTTAGTCCCACGTTGTCTAGTATTGGAATAGAGTAGAGTAACCAATGGTATATATTGGACTCAAATCCCTTGTTATAATGTGGACCAGATATAAGCACCAAATAGAAACACCTCATGGGCAGGTGGGCTCATGAGTGTGCTAGGGTTTATAATCATTATTCTCTAATAATATCTTGGTAGCCGCTCAGCGCTCTCGGGGACGTATGCACAATTGGTTGAACCCCGTTACCAAATTCTCTTGTTTCTTCTCTTCTATTTATTCTATGCACTTTATTTGATTGCTTGTGGCTAACGCTGCGCAACTATCACTGGTAGTATTTTCCAATTTCTAAACCCATAATATGAGTACTTGTATGTGTAATGTATTCATAGATACTCAACAGAGTTTTAATTTTAATTATATTTTATATATTTTGTAATATTGAATATATAAAAATAATTATTACATTAATTAATAAAGTATTTATACATAAATTTATGATTGTACTCGAGCCAAACTTGAATACACCATATATTTTTTAAGATATGAGACTAATATTTAAAGAACTTAGCCTATATAACTTTATTTAAATGATGACCTTGTAATAATTTCTTTTTAGAATTATTAGTATGTGTTGTGCATTGAACACACAATGGAACCTCCCTATTTTCTTTTTTCCCACATAATAATTTTGTTGTAGAAATTTAAGTACTCATGGTTTCCAGAACCAACTCAATGCCAACCTAGATTCCAGAGGTACAAGGGAAGCAGCACAAAGAATTTCATTTTTTTGGATATTTGCATGGCTATTGATGAGTTCTGATCCATTGTTTTATTTTATTTTCTACCATTCACCCGATATGTTAAAAGGCATGACTATGGGTAGATTTGGGAATTCGAGCTACATGATTAGGTCGGTCTAATTTGGAGGTCGAGTCACAATAAAAAAAATGAGAAAAAGATGTATGCACAATGTATGAGTTTTATACACTATCATTGTATCATTCACTATTGATATTTAATTATGATTGACTTTACAAAAAAAGTAATCCAAATAAATGGTGAGTGATAAATTGTATGTGTATAAATCTTTATAATGTCAATTGTCAATGTATAAATTCTAAAAAATACGCATATACCGTTCAAGTTGAAAATCACTTGATAGCAGACTGATTTTTAAAAAGTGTGTCCAATATTTGAGAGGATCTCCTTTCAAAATATTCCGACTCAATAAAATAGGACTTCAACACACTAGAATGATAGTTGGTTCGCTTAAGTAAAGAAATCTGCATTTTTACTTTCTTTTTTTCTGTCTAGAGCTTATGAGTCATTACAGTTGTTAATGAAATCTTTAATTGTCTAATAAGTTTTAACGCTTAAAACCCAAAATAAAGTATCAAATGAAGGTGCTACAAAATCCATCATGTCAAAATCCCCTTGACTAGGACTACAAAAGTTTGCCTATCTTTTACAACAGTACCACCCAAGTGGACTTGTTTTTTCTACCAACATACCTTCTAAAACTATCAAATTCTTTTCTTCCTTTCTTTTTTTTCTTTTCTGTATGACTGTATTCAAACTCTACATACATTCCAAAAAAACCAACAAAATTTTGAAAGAGAAAAGAAGACTATCTTGTAACTATCAACAACTATAATAATATATGAGTGTCATCAAGAAGAATCATGTTGTTGGTGTTGGACCTTGAAGAGGTCAAGACGAGAATCTCCCAGTTTGAGAGAGTAAGCTGCTTTCTTGTATTGAGCCCATGTGAAGGGCTTATATACACTTGGATTTTGGGCTGTCACCATTTTTGGCAGTGGCTCGATCCACCAATTCAGTGGTGGTGCTGCAAAATACATCATTGACATTCTAGTTTTCATTGTGTTGGTCAATGCTCTATGTCTCACACTTCTAAACCTTCCATTTGTCAAAACCTGAAAGTTAGATAAATATTTTGTTATCTTTGTTGCTAGAAAAATAACAATATTTAGCATAAATTATACAAGGTATTTGTGCAATTTGAACTACCTTTGTACATAGAGATTTTGGAATAGCTAGTAAAAGTGCTACTTAGGAAAAGTGATTATCAAGATTTTAAATGCTGGAATTTTTGTATCATTCTGATTTTGGTAATCTCCACATTGATCATGTTTTATGGTAGTCCACAAGTTTGATAAACACAACATACTTATCAGTTGACTAGTTGACTATTATCACAATTTAAAATCTTAGTGATAAATACCGTACAAAATGCATTGTTTAAAATGGAGATTATGAGCATGATATACCTGGAAGACATCGCCAACCATGACGAAGAATTCATTAGGATCTGGAGGAACAGGAATCCACAACCCATCATGAGTAGATATTTGAAGTCCTCCCACATCGTTGGACCATAGGATTGTCAAAATTTGAGGATCAGAATGTTCCCCAAAGCCAATGTTGTTATTATTGTTATCATTGATCTTTGGGTTCAATGGAGGATAGTGATTGATCCTCAAGAGTGAGTCACCTTGAACGTCTTTGATCAAGTTGCTAAGTGAGAATTTGTCCGGGACCCATAAACCCTCCGCTACTAGTTCAACAATCTCACATACTAGTTCTTTAGCTGCTCCTATATAATCATTCAATGCGCAGCTGCAATGTTTTGTGGAAACAAGTGTCTTTTTCTTATAATACTAAAAATTAATGTATCAAAAAAATAATACTAAAAACTAACGGGCAAAGACACACGGTGGGTTATATGATATAAAGTGATAAACTCATTTAACCTTTTTTTCAAACAATCAAAATACATTCCTTTATATATTCTTGATTTGGTTATTGTCATTAATTTCCTTTTTTATTGTTTTTCCAACAGTGTATTTTCTTCGAGACAAAATGTTGATACGGTTTGGGAAGTGTGGTACATTATTTTTGCAAAGAGAAATCTTATATTCTTAAAACAAAGTAGATTATACAAATATGTTGTTATGATTGATTGAAAAATTATATTTAATTTAAAATATTAATAATTAAGTAATTTTTGTACCAGAATGACTAATAGTACATTTTGTGGGGATATGCTCTTAGTACTTAGATATTGGTTGATGATAACCCCATAAATAACGTGACCGTCGTACTTGGGACTACCATTAACAGAACGTAGGCCCGGTCGGAAAAGTATCCCATGAAAATGTGTCACTTTACATGTTATAGTTTATGATTGGTTGAAAAATATATATTTAAATTAAAAATTTATAATTAAATATTTGTTGGATCAATCACAACTAATAATGTATGAAATGATACATATTTTGGGACATAAAATATCTATTAATGAATAGTGTAGATGTATTTGGTTTTAGAAGTTGATCGAGTAAAACCAGATAGAAAAAATTGGGTTGTTGCTGGTTTGGTTTAGACGTTTTCTTGTAGTGTACGTGTTGACATATAACTTTTCAACTCTAATATTCATATTCAATTTATAGAAAAACATAAAAACAAGGCAGAATAATTATAAAAATGCTATATAGTATACTGAGTCAACTTAACCAAATGGTGGACAAAGCCCTATCTCCTCTATACAAAGAGAAGAGGGCATGTTGATTTTTAACAGTTTATCTTAAATTAGAGAAAATAAGTCTGCTATTTTAAAATGAAGCAAAAGTAGACTCTACACCTGACACGTGGGAAAAAACATTTACACGTATTTTTTAAAAGGATTTAAAAAATATTATAAATAACTTTAATGTATTATTTCCTTTCAAAAAAGTATATAAAATTTTAAGATGTGTTAATGTGTGGTATAAGTAAAATAAATGAAAGTTAGTCCAATTAATTATACAAGAAAATAGACCAAGAAACTCATATAAAAACTCACTAAGAGATTGATACTTTGTTAATTTATATTATTTATGATAGAATATTATATTATTGTTGTTTATTTGTTCCATATATAGTTGAATCCATATAGTAAAATTAAGGTTTGATTATTGTTGTTAATTATGTATAAATAATTACTTTTTATTATTTGAAAACTAGTTTTTCCTTGTTAAACTGTTATATATTCAATTATTTGTAAAAAAAATATGGTTATTTAGGCTAGGATATAAGGAAAGATATCACTTTCTAGGATACCTAACACCAATTTAAAGTTGTAAAACAACATGTAAGAATTTGATTTTGCTGGAGTGAAGTTTTGGATCCGAGTACTTTAAATGAAAAAATAGATATCTATAGAATGCCATCCAAATGTTTTCTTGATTCAATTAAGATTAATCAAAGTCAAATACAATTATCAAATATATAGAATATCAAACAAAAATATGGGAACATATCTGCTGTACCACAAAGTGTGTCATTTTATGTATCACTGTTTGTGATTGGTTGAATAAATATGTTTAAATTAAAATTTTAATATTTAATTATTTTTCTCACCAATTAGAAGCATTGACACATGGAAATAGAGTGACATACTGTTTTAGGATAGCTAATGTCAACTCAAAAATATAGGGTCAGTAACTAAGCTAGCTAGAGAATTGGCCATGTCAAAGTTGTTGAAAGAAAATATTGAATGTGGAATGATACTGGAACTAAATTGAAAGCTGAAAAAATAAGTACCTGAATTTTGTAGGGTTATTTGCAATGGTTTTGGACCTCTCAGAAATGCAAACTGGATTTGTATGAAGAAGTAAATACTCGAGGTTACCCATATCACCATTGGGTCCAATATTTCTACAGCCATAGCCAAAAGGAGTGGCGGGACCAGCTTGAAGCTTTTCTGAAGTTGGTTTAGCAAAAAACTCAGCTCCTTCTTCTTCCATTCTTGTAATGACCTCTTTTGGAACACCATGGTTCACCACCTTGAAGAAACCATATTCCTCACATGCTTTCACCACTTGTTCCCTTAACTCTGACCTTTCCATTGAAAGGTCAATCGTTGGAATACCTACGGCTTTTGTTTTCTTGGTTCTTATCATTGGAGATGGTACAACCATTGTTATATGTAAGTATATAATATATCAAAGTGATATATATGGAATATTGGTTGAATAAAAGTGGCATCACGTATCATCTATATATAAGGGTGAAAGGAAATGAGAAGGAAAGAGGGTATGATGATTTTCTCTCTCTTTAAATTAATTAAATTACAATGTGAACAACCAAGATCAGGTATGGTGAATATTAAATAACAATGCTACATATATTAATTAGGATTTAGGAATTGGTGTATTCTTATGTTTAGGTAGGCATGGGCTATATATGTAAGCAACACGAAGATGGGTATAAAAAAAAGTCTAATATACAAGATTCTTACTTAATAAAGTTTAGAAATAGTTAATATATATAGTTTTACTTAAAAACGGAGAGATTACTTCTATGATAAAACAATGCTAGGGAGAAAGTAAAAACACAAAAGGAATTGAAATTGTCTGCGTGGATGAATTGATAGACGAAAAAGAATCTCAATTTGTCAAGTCCTCCTCCTTAGTCCATACTAAAATTTCCTCATTAATAGAGAAGCAAATACATGTTTTTTTATTATTTTTAGTGGCAAAAATGTAATATTATTACAATCAAAAGGATAAATATATTATTGAAAGATGTATTTTTTTGTATTTTGAAACATTTGTTTCTCCATTAATGGAGAGAATCCTAACTCATAGAAAATTAATATAAAAATATAATGCAGCAGAGTAACTAACTAATAAGAAATCTTTTGCATGTACCCAAAAAAAATAGTTATTAGTGTAAACAAGAAGATTCAATTTAATGAGTTAACAATAATGGATTATTTTGTAAACAAAAATTTATTGTCCCAAATTTTATTCGTCCAATGATAATGAAATAAAAATAAAAATAATATTAAATATTTAATTTTTTTTAATTAATATAGTATGACTTTATTAGTACCAGATATGATATGAGACAACTATATTGTTAATTTATAGGTGATAGATATTGTTATATTAATTGTTTTTATTTATATAATTTAATAAAAGGGTGAAAATTTAAGGTAAGTGGGCACGTTAGGTTTCAGAGAAAGGAAAGTTTGAGAGTTGGGATCCAACTGGTAGGTGCTGTCTGTAGCCTTATTTGGAGTGGGTTGCTATGCTAGTCACGCTTTTCAGAACCGTGTGTGCCTTAAAATGTGATGTTTGTGCCTCTGCACATGAAGCATCTAAGTTTACTTCAAACTTTGACTCAGACACTGTAAAGCTTGTACTTTACAGCTACATTCTTTTTAATACTTTTACTATTTATAGCCAGGAATGTTCTTTAATAAATAATAATATGTTATATGTTATCCTATAAGATCAATATATATTATAACTATGATATGTAACTTTTATGAGACAATCATAATATTAAATGAAATATAATAATGAGAAAATATGTATGTATTGGTAGAGTACGACATTGTTATTGCATTATTTATCTTTCATATTTAATCATTATTAAATTTTAAAAAAATATATAAATGGTAGATGAAGTGGTGACAATACATAAATACACATGCTTCAATTTAATACTTGTAACTATCATTTCTACCAGGGCTTTATAAATTAATTAGAATATGTTATATCTTTCTTTTTAAATAGGACTTACCTTGATAATACTTGATTCTACCTCATGTGTGGTGGTGTATTTTACTTTTTATAAATCGTTTATTTGAGTAGATATGATTACAAAGATGACAAAATTCTATTTCCTTAGTGCTTCCACATCCCTTATTTTAAGGGAATCTTAAGTGGGCTTACTTATTAACTATGCACATCCGGATTCTTGTGTTATTCTTATCTAATAAACACATTTCCGGCTTGTGCGCAGTCCATGTTGTGCTTTTTTTAAGAATAGTTATAAAAATAGTATCTTATTAGAAGGTTCAACTAGAAAATCAATAAATCAGTTCCTATATGAATGTTGTTTTATAATTATAACAGTCATGTAATTATACTAATCAAAATCGATCAAAATAATTATACTGATTAGTTTTCACTTAAATCGTATTGATATAATGACCAATTTTATTAAAAAAATCAAAATTTTAATTAAAATACAAACATTACATTTGTGTATACTTCAAAAAAATTAATATATAATCAAGTCACATATTTTATTTTAACAAATAGTTTAAGTAAAAATATTTATTACATTAGTTTTTAGTTTTAACATCAGTTATTAAAAGATATATATATATATATATATATATATATATATATTTTAATAATCATTATTTGAACAACAATATCAATACTTTAACTAATTTGATAACCAATATAATATTAATAACCCTGTATTTTTAAGCACATAATAACTTAAAGCAAGCACATGATGATTGTTCATGACCCCAAAACTACACCTTTAGACATAATGGATAATAGAAATTCAATATTATTAAATATAAAAGTGGATAAGTAATGTGTACCATTTAACACTTAATGATAATTTACATTTGATGTTTTACGTAGATTCCATTTAAAAATATAAAATTCATTCACGAAGGTACACACTCTCTTCTTTGTACTACTAAATTTATTTTCTTATTATATGATAAGAAATTAATCAATTTTAAAGTATGTAAAATATCATATAACAAGTGTCATTCTCATGATTCAGATTCTTCATTTTTTAGTTTTTCTATAGATTTAATAATGTCTTATATTACTAGATCAATCATTGTAGGCTATGCTATTCATTTTAAAATTCTTATTTATGATTTTAGTCCTACCTTTAAAAAGTTTCCTCACATGTAACTTAGTTATATTTATTAAACAATTTGGAATGAAATAATGAAAGAACAAAATCTTTATTATAGGTTTAAGAATATGAACGGCAAAGGAAGTCACATTCTCAAATATTCTAATTCCAACATTCAATTAAACTAAATTAGTATGTCCCAATTAATCCACATGCTCGAATCTCGATAACGATATATGATTACTTAGATGTACTTGAATTTCTCTACTTGTAATCATTATTTATCCAAAGGACCAAAGGTCAACAAATTTTCTCAAGTTGATACCTCCAAATATACTGCTATCTGTAATAAAATTGTAACTGGTCAAAGTGGATAACATCTGCGCATTCTGTGGTTTACATAGGACATTGTCGGATACCCTTTTATCTGAGTCGGTTTTTGTTAAAAGTTGAAACATGTTCCTCTGTGATAAACAAAAAATATTAAAATAGCAATTAAAATAGAATGGGAATACTTTAATTGATCGATATTAGAATGATCACCTTGTTGTGCTTATGTTATTCAATTTCATTTACCTAATCCATTAGTAATATCTTTTAATAATATATGGGGCATTGTTTAAGCGACATTAGGTTGTTTTGAGTAGGAATGAAAATTATATATCCCATTTTTTATGTCACGTTTGTGTTCCAAATAAATTAAAAGATCACCTAATTAAACAGAAAATTTAGCTAACTTGAGATATAAAAATATGATTTTTTTGGAATATGGAATTCTTTTCAAATTAGGTTTAAAATAATTGTTTTCCCATATTATCAATTGAATGAAATGGTATACATGCATGCATGGTTCACCTCAAAACGCGGGCAAAAGTTGAATCCAAATTATTAAACTCAAACAACTAAAAGTTGTTTATTATATTAAACACAGGCAAATCAGAGAGAAAAGAAGAAAACTTGATTAAATTTTATTAGTATCAGTTACACAGGAGCATTTTGCCATGTGACATTGTCACCCAGGCCTGTGCTTAATTAAGGCAAACCAATGAGTGCTGCAACAAAGTATAATAAACTAAACATGACAATAATTCAGCTTAAGTTACGGGAGGAGGGGGTCTATTGGTACATAAATTATTCAATTTATTCAATTATATAATTGTCTACCATTATCATTAGCCAACAAAGGTTGATCTACTCAATGATAAGAATATGAGTGTGAGTTCAAATCATGAAAACATATATCTACTTGTAGGTTAAGGATGTGTGCACACCTAACTTCTCTAAACCGGGATGCATTTTTACTTAAATATAATGAAATCCTTGGAATATAAGTGATATAAACTTTTTAGTTACAAAAATGTTTAGCATGCGCAAGTTATAATTAGGGTGTAATATTTATATTTTATCAGTGTAAAGATTTATACATATTCAATTCATCATCTATAATTCATTTGTTTACTAATTCAATAATGATAAAATATGAATGATAGATAATAATGATAATATAAAAATATGTTACATTATCAATATATATATGTTTTTCTCTTCTTTATTTGTTTTGGATTGGGGAAGGTCAAGGGTGCAAGGGACCCAATATTACACCATTAAGGTTACAAATTAATCATTATTTGGTATTATCCATCGATTATACTTCATAATCATTGACATTTAGATACAAATACTACAAATAAATGATATACAACAAAACGATTATACATAAATTTTTAAACTGATAATGTATAAATATTATACTCAATAAAAAATACTTTTCAAAACTTAAAAGAATATGCTACAGGTTGAGGTGCATGAATTAATGACTCTCCTGCTAGTCATGGTTGGTAGAATATACTAATAATGGCCATCAAGTGGGTGTCATTTAAATGGTGGTAAGGATGATGACAGGATGATATTTATATACAAAATGCAATTATCAAAACAGATTAAAAATGTATCTTTTATATATAATTGAAAACATGTTTTTCGGCGAAATGTTCAGGAAAAAATCGCCTTTTTCCTCTCTAATCATAGTTTTATATATATCCTACCACCCCTTGCAGTTGCAGTTGGTATAGGCTTATGCCCTTATCTGGTTGCTGCCTTTCTCATTCTGTGTATTTTATTTTGGACTTCCATTTTTTCAGGTGAGTTGAGTGATGATTTGGGGACTGAAGGCCTATATATATAGTACCACTGTTCCCTTTTGTAAACTATTAAATTTTTTATAGGTAAGTTGGATCATCATGATTTGAAATTTCTTTATAGACTATTAGTAGTCAAATTCTTAACAATTGTATCAACCTTCATTGTAGACATCTAGCTAGCTTGATAGTAAGATTTGAAATTTCTTTATATTAAAAGTATAAATTAATCCAAGTATAAAGATATATAAATTTGTGTATATAGGAAAAAGTTAGTTGTAACTTCCTATTTAATATTAGTAGTTTGAAATTCTGTTAAAGTAGTTAACTACTACTTTCTATAAAGAGTAAGTCAATAAATCATTGTATGCAAAAAATATCTACTTCGTTCTTTTACTTCTCAATCTTCCATAGTCTCTTTCTTCTTCTTCTGTTACTTGGCATTGCTGAATTCCAACAAATTATGATATCAGAGCATAGAGATCCAACAACCTGTAGGTGTGTATAAGTGGTTGGGTGAGAGCTAGGAAGGGATCAAAATTCATTGCCTGTGAATCAGCTTGATAAAGAAGGCAAGGCGGAAATTCAGAGTGTGGGATCAGAGGAGACTTGAAGAAAGCAGATCGGTTGAAAGATGGTTGGAGGAAATGGCAATAATCTCCCCTCTATGGGACTACCCATTCTCACTGAAAAAATTGGGATCGATGGAGGACACAGATGAAAGTGTTATTTTGCTTTCAAGAAGTAAGTAAAGTGATCGAAGATGGCTTTCTTCACCTAGGTCTTGATGCCACAGAGACACAGAGAGCAATACATAAGGAAGCCAAGAAAAGGGACAACAAAGCCTTGTTTCTGATCCACTAGTGTGTGGATGATGTTCATTTTGAGAAAATTCAAAATGCAATCACTTCCAATGAGGCATGGGATATACTGATCAGAAGTCATGTCGGGGGAGACAAAATAAAGAAGGTAAAGCTTCATTACACATGGAAGAAGGTGACAAAATTGGTGAATACTTCACCAAGATTCTGACCATAACAAATCAAATGAAAGGCTATGGGGAATCAATCCCGGATCTCATGATAATTGAAAAATCATGAGATCCTTGCCTCAAAGATTTGACTTCATAGTGGTAGCTATTGAAGAAGCAAAGGATATAGCTACAATGAAGATAAAAGAACTGCAAAGCTCATTGGAAGCCCATGAATTGAGGTTGTTTGACATAAATCTAATCAAGAAATCTGAACAAGCATTGAAGCAAGTCACTTCATGGAAGAGGATAAAAGGAAAGATAAGAAATGGAAGGGAAAACAAGGTTATCACAAAAGAGGACACATGAATCTAGCTAGATCAAATCATGATTGGACTGAATCCTCAGATAAAGGAGGAAGAACAAGATTGAACCAAAAGAGATTTGACAAAGGCAAGGTAGAATGTTACAATTGTCATAAGCTGGATCATTACTCTTATGAATGTACCAAAGATAAGTCCAACTTGATCAAGAACCATGAAGAAGCCTATGCAACATATGAATCAGACTCAGAATCACTGAACCTAATGGTGACAACTTCTACTACAGACTCATATACTGAATCCTGGTATCTAGACTCAGGATGCTCAAACCACATGACAAAGCACAAGGAGTGGTTGATACACTTTGACTCAGCAAAGAAGAGTAGGGTAAAGTTTGCAGATGATAGCTCTCTAGAAGTGAGGGAGCAGGGAATGTAGTCATCATTAGGGAGAATGGATCTAAGGCCATAATCTCAAATGTGTTGTATGTGTCCAAAATGAAATGCAACCTCCTAAGCATAGGTCAACTAATAGAAAAGGGATTCACTGTCCTGATGAAAAATGGAAAACTTGAGCTCTTTGATTCTGAAAACAAGTTGATTTTCAGAAGTAAAGTGAATAAGAATAGCACATTCCAAGTTAACAGAAAGGTTGTTGAGATTCACTACTTGGACTCTATGGAGATCAATGATGAGAATTGGCTATGGCACTCAAGATATGGTCACTTAAACTTCAAGAGTTTGCATCAGGTAGGATCAAGACAAATGGTCTCTGGTATGCCAATAATAACTCTACCTGAGAAGACTTGTGAAGTCTGCTTAATAGGAAAACAAACAAGGAAGACATTCAAATCAGAAGTAAAGATGAAGTCCAAGTCAATCCTAGAAATAGTATACTCTAATGTATGTGGCCCTTTTGAAACATCCTATTTAGCTGGAAACAAATATTTCATAATATTTGTAGATGAATTCAGTAGAATGACTTGGCTAGATGTAATAAAGGTAAATAGTGATGCCTTTGAATCCTTTCTGAAATTCAAAGCCCTTGCGGAAAAGGAAAGTGGTAAAAATTTGAAGCTTCTAAGAACAGATGGAGGAGGAGAATTCACTTCAAATGAATTTGAATCATACTGCATGAAGAATGGGATAAGGCATGAAATCGCTGCACCCTACACTCCTCAACATAATGGTTTGGCTGAAAGGAGAAACATGACCATCATGAACATGGCAAGAAACTTGATCCAAGGTAAGGAACTACCACAAAAACTATGGGTTGAAGTAGTGTCAACATTTGTATATCTACTAAACAGATCTCCAACAAAAGGCTAGAAGGGAAAGTACCAATTGAGGTCTAGACAGGAAGAAAACCAGTTGTGGGTCATCTCAAGGTGTTTGGGTCACTAGCCTACAGACATGTACCAGATCAAAGAAGAACTAAACTTCAAGATAAAAGTGAGGCCATGGTATTTATAGGCTATCACTCAACTAGTGCATACAAACTCTATGATCTAGTGAAAGAAAGAGTGTTGATTAGTAGAGATGTGGTGGTTCTAGAACATGAGAAATAGGACTGGAAACAGATGCAAGCTAGCATGACCAAATTGATTATTGATGTTCCTGAAATCACAAGCAATGAGTCTATCACAGAAAACTTAGCTGAAACAGGTCATGAAAATCCTACAGTTCAAAGATCTTAGAGATCAAGATCAATGCCCAACAGATTCAGAGACTATGAGATACACTCTGATGATCAAATCAATGAGAAAGGTGATCTCGTACATCTAGCACTAATGGCAGAAGCCAATCCTATCAATGAGTCAGAAGCTTTAGCACAAGAAGAGTGGAAAACTGCAATGGTTGAAGAGATCAAGTCAATATAAAGAAATGAAACTTGGGACTTGGTCGAGCTACCACTTGACAAACACCAGATATGAGTAAAATGGATATTCAAACAGAAACTCAACCCTGATGGATCAATCTTTAGGTACAAAGGAAGATTGGTTGCTAAAGGGTTCATACAAAGACAAGGGCTAGATTACAAAGAAGTATTTGCCCATGTAGCTAGAATTGAAACCATAAGGACAATTGTAGCAATTGTGAGTGCAAGAAACTGGGGATTATTTCAGTTTGATGTAAAATCAGCATTCCTACATGGTCCACTTATGGAAGAGGTATATGTGCAACAACCACCAGGCTTCATAATAAAAGGCAAAGAGCAATATGTCTACAAGCTAAAAAAGGCTCTATATGGTCTTAAACAAGCACCAAGGGGCTGGAACAAGAGGATAAACTCATTTCTATTCAAACTCAACTTCAAGAAATGTCTAGTTGAGCATGGAGTCTATGTCAAAGAAGATGCAGAATGTTAAATTATGATTATTTGTCTATATGTAGATGATTTTCTAGTAACAGGGTCAAACATTGAAAGGATTGAAGAGTTTAAAAGGGTGATGAAGGCTGAATTCGATATGACTGATCTAGGAAAGCTAAATTACTTCCTAGTAATGGAGTTTGCATACACTGGAGAAGGAATAATGATGCATCAAAAGAAATATGCAACTGAGGTACTAAAGAAATTCAACATGAACTCCTACAACTCAGTTGGAAATCCAGTTGAAACAAGCTTGAAATTGACTGAAGATGAAGAAGGTGAGCCAGTTAATGAAACTATGTTCAAGCAGATAGTAGGATCATTGAGATTCTTGTGTAATAGTAGACCAGACTTATCCTTTGGGGTTGGTCTTGTGAGTAGATTCATGTGTAAACTCAAGAAGACTCATCTACTAGCAGCTAAAAGTGTGATGAGATGCATCCAAGGAAGAATTGATCAAGGAATTTTGTTCCCATATGGTAGACAAAGATTAGAACTGGAATTGATTGGGTATGCAGATTCTGATTATGGTGGAGACTTGGTTGAGAGGAAGAGCACTTCAAGATACTTGTGTTTACTCAACAATGCTCCTATCTCGTGGTGTTCCTCAAAATAGCAAGTTGTTGCTCTTTCTAGATGTGAAGCAGAGTACATCTCAAGTTGCTTTGCTGCTTGCCAAGCTGTGTGGCTCGAGGAGTTGCTAATGGAGATAAAGGTGGAAGTGAAAACGCCTCTACAACTCAGAATTGATAATGTTTCAGTAATAAGTTTGTCAATAAATCCAGTGAGTCATGGCAGAAATAAACACATTGAAGTGAGGTTTCATTTCCTTAGAGACTTAGTAAACAAAGAGAAGCTTCAAGTGGTGTATTGCAAGACTCAAGTGCAATTGGCAGACATACTTACTAAAGCTCTAAGAGGTGATAGGTTTGAAGAATTGAAGAAGAGAATAGGTGTTATATCTCTTAGGAACTTGTCTTAGGGAAGAGTATTAAAAGTATAGATTAATCCAATTTAGTGAGTGATTTTGATCAGGTCTTTCTTGATCTTGCTGGTTTGAACTCTTCCGTCTATCTGAGGTGTATCTGCAATAGGAACATATGGTGCTATTATTCAGAAAAAACATTAGCATTTATGCTTGCAAGAGCCTTTTTGTTTACCACATCTTTCATTTTCACATCCACATTCTTTGAAGAATCCCACATCTAATAATCATGTCATTTGAAAAGATATTAAACTCATAATAAAACTACGTAAGACATGGAAAGGAATAAAATAAAATATAAATGACATTGTTTCCCCTTTTTTGTTAAAAAATGTAAATGACTTTGCTACTATTTTATTAATATTTTTAGAGTTAATTAAATGTTAGAGAATTAACTGAATTTTAAGAATGGATAGAGTAATGTAGTTGTGTAGATATTTTGATTCTATTGGTTAAATACTCGAAGGAAACTCAGAACAAGAAGCAATTGTTGTATTGAAGTCCAAGTTCTCAATGAGCTGAGTCTTAGTTTGTAAAGTGCACTCGCCAAGCAACTCCTTCCCACCTGTTTTTAATGTATTAATAATGTTGCTTTACTTATGTCTTACTTTATATTTTATTAATTGTGTTTGGAGCTAAAATTGTAACAACCTGTATGTTGTGGTGAGGTTGTTTTGTCAACTTTATTGAAGAAGGATGAGAGCTATATGAGTGAAGAAGGAAAAATTGTAGGTGTAAGTAATTTAATGTATTTTGCATACTTCCATTTATGACCTAGGAAATGCTTGTCTTAAAACAATCTGATGTTGATATGTGTTGGATCATTTTATAAGTTTATAGTATGGAGTGTAATCATGTTGAACATTTTAAGTTCTAATCTTCTACACCTCTGCTTATATTAGTTGCCAAACTCCCTTAATGCATTTACATTATGCTGAGAATTGTCATTAGAGTGTGTTCAATGTCTTTTTTTTTCTCAAATCTCTAAAATAATTTGATAGTTTGAGTGCCACCATGACACACTAAAATCAACCCCAAATCAAGATTGAAGGGTTTGAAAGATAGGGCATATCTAAGTAACTTGTAATTAATTTATTATTGATGATGTAGTCAATACAACTACAATATTCAAATAAAATATAATGCACCGACGCATAGAAGAACATGTCTGATTAAAGCACACAATGTCCACACTGTTAGATATGTCCTGATGATTGGTGAAATATCAATCCTAGGATCTTGAATCTCATGATTCTCACACATAATATAAAACAAGGATACAAAGTTATACCTGAATCTATGAATCCATGTTCTTGGATCTACTCCTTCAATATACATTTTGAGAGAGTTTTGGTATGATGGTCTTCCTCAACCAAATCCTTAATTCCTTTTGGGACCTTCGTTTTCTCTCTGATGGGGAGAGGTGAAAACTATTTGTGATTTGGTGTCTTGGGGACCATAATTGTTCCTTATACATTAACTTATAGGGTTCTTATTATTCCATATAGGCCAACCGTTTGGGTATCCACTCATTAAGCTCATATTCATTATCAGTTTTAGAAGTCTTTTAGGTTGTCATTAATTAGATCACTTATTTTGTAACCTCCAAAATAATTAGTCAATATAATTGTATTAAATATATAATGTCCACCTTAATTAGAAATTATGAATTTCTAACACACACAAAATGTATTCAACTCTAGATGATGTGGTAAGATTGGTAACTAAGATTACAAGCTCCAAGCTTTAACCTTAATATGTTTTGTGTAACACCCCAAAATAATAATTAATAAATTGAGTTATTGTTAATTAGTGTGTATGATTTTGGGCTTTTATGAAATGATTGTTATATGATTTTTTATGTGCCTAGTGTTAGTTAAATAAATTGTGTAATAGTTTAAAATATATTTAAGATTTGAATAATATAATAATAATCAATTAAGAGAATAAAATAGATAGAATTATTATTTAATAGTAAATAAGATATTAGATTAGTTTATATATAAGAGTAAGGAGAAAGGGAAACCCTAGCAGCCACCAGAGAAGGAAAAGAAAATTAGGAAGGGAAGGGAAGGAACAAGATTTCTACATAAACTCATTATCAGGTAACATTAAAACCCCTTAAAACTCCATGAATAAGGAAGAATTAAAGGTGGAATGATAGATGTCAATACAATTAAAAGACGATTTGACATATCACTCCAAACCCTTGCAGATTATTGATCATAGTACCAAAACTCTAAGGAGTAAGACAATTCTTTTGGTAAAAGTTCTATACCTTGTGGATCCATTCTTGTTTTACTACATATTCTTTTATATATAGTTCTATCATAAATTGTTGCAAATAAAACACAAGTGACTTCCTTTCTCTGCACTTCTATATACAATTGTCTTGATTTTGTGTTTGCTTTACATAAACAGATGTATGCGGTGTATTTTCAAATTAATTAAGATTTATGCTTATGAATGTTTATGAGACAACATTTTGTCCTCTTAATTCTATACTGAAATTCCTATTTTACAATTATATTGTTTTGCTACCATACGAATATTTCAAATTATAGAATTGAATTATATGCTATAACAGACAAATATAATTAGTAGTATACTTGAGTTTATTATCAATGTTTGGTTGTACCTATATTACTATTACTATTACTACTATTATTATTATTATTATTATTATTATTATTATTATTATAATAATAATAGTAAATGAATGTTAGTTTAGATAATAATGATATATGTATACTAATATATATATATATATATATATATATACATACACTAATA
>NC_032012.1:22458330-22460177 GCF_001865875.1 Lupinus angustifolius
TCCTCCTCCTCCTCCTTGGCATTGTCGAATTCCAACACTTTATGGATCAAACATTATTATCTTCAATTAAAAATATTAAGGTAGCATCTCAAACCCAATTTAAAAAGAGATAAGTAGCTCAATAAGATAGGTTATGTGAGACTTGCTTCCCAACATGTTACATCCACAAAAATTGTTGAATCAGACAAGAGATTATGATATCACCTTTAACTCATAACGAAAATACATTAATCTTTTGACCGATAAAAACCGGATAAGAGGTTAACTTTAGCTCTGATATCATATTAACATTCTTTCTTAAAACCAATTGATAATGAGGAAAATAACCCACCAAATATTTAAATCATGCTTATGAAAAGGAGAACAAACGAGTAGATCAACAATATATGAAACTTACACATAAATAGAGTTTAAAAGTTTAATTGGTTTGAAGGGTGGCTGCCTCCAAATTCGGATATGCTCACTACAATTAATACTTAACAAGCACTTAGTGAAATTGCGCATGTCAAGAGGAGCACTTTGGAAAACTTTCTCACTATGTGTTTTGGTTTTGATGAGGACAACTTGTGTTCATAAGAGCTTGAAGATCATCAACATGCTTAAGTCTCAAGATTGGTATTAGACTTAGACTAGTGATTAGTTTAGGTTGAGTCTAAGGCTTAGGTAAACTCAATACATGTCTCATATGCATAAAACTTTAAATCATTTTAGTTTTGAGATATGTCATTTATAATATGTTCATGCATCACATAAATATATGTAATTTGTGCATCCTAGGCATAAAATTAGTGTTGAACATGTATAAATAAGTGCATAACGTATTTGAGTTTTGAAAAGTGAAAATACACTTGGAAATATGCAGTTAATCGGTTAAGGTATGTTTTAATCGATTAACATAAGTTTTTGAAAAGTTGTTGAAACAGAAAACTTGGAAAAACAGAATCAGTTACGTTTTTGAAACACGTTAATCGATTAACCAAGGTCTTAATCGATTAACTGGGTTGTAGAAGTGATTCTTTATAAACTGCATTTTCAGAACTTAAGCCATAACTTGCATGTTGCATTTTTAAGAGAGATAGAGCATATTTCGTGTTAATTGTTGCATCTATATGACATTGCATTTGTGAGATTAGAAAAAATAGAATTCTATGCTTTAGGATTGAGAGCATTTCATGTTTAATTTCTCATCATTTCATCTCACATGTTCATGCATTCATTGATGTTTTTGTGAAGATTTTGCATTCTGTAAAAACTGTTTTCAACTAATATATTGTCATGTTATATGAGACTTGTGTTAGAGTTTTAGAGTAAGGTCTTAATTGTTAAATTTGAGCATTGTAATTGCTTTAGATTACTCTATGTTTTTCTTGTGAAAAGTGTTATAACTTTGGGAATCTCAAGGTGTCTTACCACCAACGAGATTGTGTTGTATCTTCATTAGCTTAGAGTTCTTGATAGAAAGAATAGGTTCTTGGCTGGGGCTACACCGCAAGAAAGGTTTTCTTGGGCGGTAGGAAGGGAGTCAAACCAAGGAATAAGGTTCTTTAGTTTCAAGTAATAGTCTAAGTGTTGTAATTGGAAGAATTGCTTGTAAAACATTATTTCAATTATAGTGAAGAAAAATCTCCGAGATCAGCCAGGAAGCCTGGATGTAGTTTGCAACTGGACACGCAAACGAACCAGAATAAAAACCTTGTTGCAGACTTTTTCTTTCCCTCTCTCTTTATTGCTTTAATCGATTACGTTGTATAGTTGTTTTAATTACAATATTCTGTTTCTATACTATATTGCTGTAACTCTGATATATCTGTTAGCTCTGTATATTCGTTTCAATTTCGGTTGATTGT
>NC_032012.1:22460277-22460579 GCF_001865875.1 Lupinus angustifolius
TATATTATCTATAACCGACATCACAACTCACCGTTTATCAACATAAACCATAATGTATCAACATACATTGCATAGACAAATATCATAACTTACCATTTATTTCAACATTGCCAATATATCAAATAATATAATCAACATTATACTCATAATCAGATCACATACATAAACATAGGAATACACCATACTTGTAACTCACATGTGGGAATTTACTCCCACAATGATAATGTATGCATGATATGTCATGATCATCCACCTTACACCAATATCCATCCAACATCCTAATCGGAAATAATCGAGAGTAC
>NC_032012.1:22460679-22462321 GCF_001865875.1 Lupinus angustifolius
TCTCATTGATCTCGAATGCAATCCAGGGGTTGTCAGAGATTGCCTAGTTTGGCCTGTGAGAACTGTCCGATCCAACAGGGTACCTCCCCAGGAATACAAGGGACTCGTCTCACCCAGACTCTCCCTCAAGACATTGTTGGCGAATCACCGTCCAATCAGTGCCGTCCCTGCTTACTTCACGGTGCTCTAAGTCATACCGTCAATTTCCTCTCCACTACTCCATTATTAACCATATGCATATGAACACTAACCGTAGTTAGATGATTAAATCTTTTAATCATTATTTACCATGCTCGGCCCACCTTAAGTCATCTCCCTCAGGAATGCTTCTTGTGGGTCCCGATCTTACGTTAACACGTAATATAAAGGAAATACATCCCACCACTACGACCATCGCTGAATACCCTGGACGGTCCCAAACCAAGCCTCTTACGGTCAGCCGATCTCGCTACGTGGTATCCTGGGTTCCTTTCTGGGCAGTGCCCTAATTCACATCATAACTCAAAGGGTAACGTCCCTACCACTACGACCATCGCTGAATCACCCTGGACGGTCCCAGACCAAGCCACTTACGGTCAGACGATCTCGCTCCGTGGTATCACGTATCCTTTTCTGGGCATCGCCCTAAATCATATATCCTTCTCGGATTTCTTTCTTTAAAATAAATTTCCAAGTTGACTATTTTATTCCAACACCTTGAATACTTTACTTTTTAATTCAATTACGGTGTTATACCAAAGTAGTTTATATTACATACCCATACTAGGGTTATTACATACTCAAACAATCAATCCAAATAGTCAAACACAATCACTGTCTCTCGCCCAAGCGAGGACCCTTCGCTCAAGCGAAAATTCAATCAACAATACCATTTTAAAATTTGGGCATCTCTCGCTCAAGCGAGGCCCTCTCGCCTAAGCGACAATTTATCTTTAAATCTCAAATAAACTTAAGCCTACCTCGCCCAAGCGAGACATCATCAAAATCCTGATTTTTTTTTTAATTTTTTTTTTCGGCCCGAGCGAAACTTTTGCTCGCCCGGGCGAGAAATCTCTCACCCAAGCGAGGGAATTCCCGAATTTCATCGAATTCCTGGGCTTTTTTCGCCTAAGCGAGTCCCGTGCTCGCCCAAGCGAGAACTTGTCGCCCGGGCGAGGGGTATCCAGAACCAAAACTTCCCCTCGCTCAATCCCTCGCCCAAGCGAGACTAGGCTCGCCCAAGCGACAAGGACTTGGATAGAATACCTATTTTTGCCCTTTTCGACAACCGAAACACATTTAAACTTAGTTTTTCAAACACCTGCACCCAGAAAAGTTTCCAACAACATTCATATACAATATTCAACACATTTCCTCAACAACATATATCTTCACAAACATATATCTTCACAAACACCCAAACATAAAAATATTGGGTTTCTTAAAACCCAAGTTAACTCCAAAACCTTTGAGCTCGTTTAGGAGATCCGGATGTCATATTCGGACACCACTATGTCACGATGTGTTCTCTCTCACATACATTATTCAATACATGTCCTCAACAAACATATATCTTCACAAACATCTAAACATAAAAAAAAGTATTGGATTTCTTAAAACCCAAGTTAACTCCAAAACCTTTGAGATGGTTTTGAAGATATGG
>NC_032012.1:22462421-22462810 GCF_001865875.1 Lupinus angustifolius
ATCCTCCCCCCCCTTAAAAGATTTTCGTCCTCGAAAATAGAGCATACCTCTTACTCAAATAAATGGGGATAGGATTCTCTCATAGCATCTTCGACCTCCCAAGTCGCATCTTCGCCATTTACTTGACTCCAAATAACCTTAACCAAGGTAATCTCCTTTCCTCGGAGGGTTTTCGCACTTCGAACACCAATTCTCTCCGGCATAGTCTCAAAATTTAGCATATTCTTTAACTAGATCAAATCGGTTTCAAGGGATTCTTTAGGGTCACTAAACACTACTGTCTTATTAAAGCAGTTTACTATCATATGGTTCCTAGATAAACAATCCATTCATATAGACAAAGCTAAACGGTTGACAACATCCATGGATAAGAACGAATGGGTCTCACC
>NC_032012.1:22462910-22469473 GCF_001865875.1 Lupinus angustifolius
ATTCGTACGATCTGTACCTTATATGAGGTCCTCATTCGCCTCAATCTCAGCTCCACTCATGGTGAATACCTTGCCATTGGCCTTTGGTCTTGCTGCTTGTACCGTGTTCACTTCTTCCTTTATCCGTTGTGGGCACATCAGCTTGATATGACCCGGTTGATTACAGTGAAAGCACATTGTACACTTGAAACCATAGTGCATTTTGTTGCACTTGAAACTCAAATATAAAATATCAATACAACAAAAATATCATTTAGTCACGGTAATAACTGTGGCTAGTGATAAACAAATTGTAGCTAACTGAGTTAGCCACGGTTACTGCAACTGAAGCAATCAATGGCATTGCTAAATATTAGTCATGGTCATTTTGTAATATTGCTATGTTCCCCAAAGTGTGGTAACATATAATTTTCCACGGTCCTATTTAATCTGCTACCGTTATAATCGTGGCTAATTTGATGATTTAACCTTTGAAATGTTAGTGCAAATGATTACCACCTTTCAACTATGGCTAATTAATTAGCTACGATTTATTTAATTTTCGTATATATTCCTTTTCGGATCTTATTGTTCCGATTGGGTAACAATATTTATATTCAATAATAAAATGGTAAATGATAATACTAAGAAATTAATAATTGATACTAATTGAAATTTGTAAAAAAAATTAATCCTAAGACATTGGACATCCTACTGCACCTGATAAATATATATATAAATAATTGTGTAATTTTAAATATATCATTCGAGTTTGGGATGGGTTTACCTATACCAAACCCGAATCCGAAAATTATAATCAGGTAAAACCTGAACCCAATCACAATGGGTTTTCCTCGTTAAATTCAGCACTACAAGAAATTTGCCATATAATAACAGAAAAAAACCCTAAGTAAAAGATAAAAATCCATTGGTATAGCCCCAAAAACCTATATCTACGGGCACTTTTCTCCGTCGTGAATAAGTCGCTATACCTACGATTTATCGTCCATAGGTATAAGTCTTGGCTATACCAACCATCTTTATCTTCCGTAGGTATAAGTCTTAAGCTATACTAAGAATTTATTTCCACGGTTAATTTGTATGATTTTTTAAATCTATAATATTTGACGCAAATACTCGTAACAATGATAAATTTTTATTACAGAGAATTAATGTGACATAACATAGTTGGTTGAGTTATAACTCAACCTTCATTATTAATCCAAATACAACTTTAAATCCAAAAAGTTAAAAATAGTCTCATATTACACTTCAAAAATAAAATACATGATAAATATCCTAAATGTTATAAGCTCCCTATGGTCCTCTTGCATCCAAACATGTACTAGACATACTTATAACATTATTATTTGCCTGAAATAACAAAATAAAACATTAAGTTGGAACAGTCAAAACATTAGAATTTGCATAAAATAACAAAATAAAATATTTAGCATTACAATAATATGTGACAAACACTACACTCCATTTCTGTACTAATAAATCTAGAACTAGTCCAATCTTGAAAAATCATTTGAGTTTTGTTTTGTGAGATTAATTTCCAAAGTTGGGAGAGAGTGTGAGTAAACTAAGTACATAGTGTGAAGGAGTTGAGTTGAAGAAGAAGAGGAGGGTCCTACTGCTTAGTTTTTGGATGGTCTTTATCAATGATGTTTACTTGGATGGTGGTGCTAGAGTGGTGACTCTTAAATTGACTCACTTAATCAATATCATATTTGTTGATTATTGCTATGGATTTTAATCAATAAAACAAACCAATATCTAATCTTCTAGCTCTCAGTCCTTTTCCTTTCATTTCATTTCACATTCTCCTTTAAGTCTTTTTCATCACTGAAAGCATTTGGCATTGGATGAAAAGGGAAAGATAGATCTTAGCATGAGGAGGCATTCAATAGTGAGTTTTCTTTCATTGCTCCTTTCTCAATCATCTTCTGTCCCATCATATGAAGAAGCATGTGAATTATTACTATTAACACCATTTATAATATTATTGTTTAGCAATAATAATGAGTAATTACCAGAACATATGACGAAATGTAATAAAATTTTTATTGATGTCTTTGTTTTATGGAACCAAATAGAACAGAGACACTGCTAGGGAATTTTTTTGAGACAAAGGCTTTTTGTTTTGATAAGTTAAGAATTAGGGAATTTTTTCAATACATATATCTACCTAACTACCTGAATCAAACTTCTCCAAGATCTAGGCACTCCAAATTGGATTTAATGACATCCTACTCATGCAAGAAAAGCTTTAACCGAGTAGGGATATATTATGTAACTATGTGTGTCATTGTGACAAACATGTTGAGTGCAATTCCTCCTAAAAATTATAACTTACCTTAGTTCCTGATGAAGCCCACTTTCAACAAAAGAATTAAGAATCCTTCTTGTATGCCAATGATATCAAAGCTTGCTTGTTCCCTATATCACAACAAAAGAAGACAACATACCATAAATCATATTAGTTTTTAATAGTTTTCAAGGTTCTTTGTTAGGTACAATAGTGTTCAAGGTTCTTCGAAATTAGTAAATCTATTTTAAGTTTTTGGAAATAGGAAGATAAGCTTATGAAATAAAAGCTAAAAAATAACTATACATACACATGAGGACTGAAACTAAGATGAATGTTGAAGCACATAAGCATGATGAGATAAGTCCACCATGGAATCTTGTGGGGACAAACACAAACCGTGAAAAAAGAAATATCATAGCCATCTATATTACATTTTCCACCTATGGAACACAACAATGGTGGTGCATAAAATTAACAACTCAGAAAGCCACCCAAATGGTGGAATCAGTTAGCATAACATATGAAAAAAGATCACACTCTAGGTACTTGCATGAATTACAGTAGCAACAACAATTTAATTACATTCAAAGAAGCTTTTATGGATACTAGCATCAAGTACATACAGAAAATTAACAAATACGATTATAAGTACTTGTCCTACCCTAATATTAATTCATCTTGGCCTTAGTGGCAACATAGAATGTTCATCTCGCAGTTCTAAAAAAACACCTAACAAAAATCCACTATGAAGCTGACATTCCAGTAACAAAAAAACTTCATCCATCCTACAGATATAAATGAACTTAAGAAACGAAATTTCCCCTAACTGAAATAAAAAATAAAACCCTTGAATCCCCTACAAAGGACTTACATGAATCCACTATGACTCACATGAATAGCTCACTTTGGAATCCCTCGCATGTACTGAATCGCTCACTTTGGAATTCCACGATCCTCTTTCTCTCTCCCGTGTCATAAACAAGAATTGCTTAACACTTACACACTTCTAATAGTAAACAAAAGATGATAATGAAGGAAAGATGAGAAGAAAATATGAGAAAGTATGGTTGTTATTCCATAGGTGAACAAGTTCTAGAAGTTGCAGACCAAGCGGTACATATTCCAAAGGATACCCTTCCAATTCAAAAGTTTTAATGAACTAGAAAGGGTTTCGGTGGATGGAAGAGATTAGGAGAGAATTTGATTTGCAAAAGAAGAAAGACTAGGAATGAGAAGAAAAGATGAGAAGCCTTTGGTTTGGAATTTTATCTCCAGAGATAATTTATTTCCTTGAGCCACTAAAAACAACAAAAGATGTGTGTACTATTTTGTTTTGTTTTAGAAATATTTTATAGAAAATAATTAAATGTAACATATGTCATGATTTTAGTGATCGTAAAGATATAATTTATCTCATTATATCATGAAATATTTTATTCTCAATAATAAAATAGATTATAATATACTCATGAGAGTAGACATAGGAATTGACCAATCTATACCTACAATTTTTGAAGTCATCATTAAAACATATAATTACTACCTAGATATATGTAGATATATTATACTTATACTTACAGTATAATATACGTCCATATGTATATTGTATCTATATCAACAGTTTTAGTTGTTGTTACTAAAAACATCTGTAGGTATATGGCAAATTTCTTATAGTACGGGTTGTTATCAAATAGGAGAAAATTATACTCACATCCCGAAGTTTTAGTAATATTACACAAATTACTTATCTTTTTGCCCCTATACAAATTACCTCTAATTTATATATATACATTACTATGACTATCCATGTAGGACCGATTATTATAAGGGTCAATATCTCTCATTATTTTTAGTTTGCTATAAAATAATTTAAACAATGTCTCCTTAAATTTTTTGATGCATTTTGTTTCCTGCTCAATGACGGTGGGAGGATCTCATAATGGCAATTCAGACCCAAATTCAAGGCGATAGATCGTTAGAATGGGAGTCATGATGCCAAATCTGAGGTTACAAATCCAAAGAGAACCATGATAATGATGATTAGGACTAACCCTTATAAATGTGAAGGAGTTAGATTTTTTAATATAAGAATAAGAATAAAAATTATTTGGGTAAATAAAATAATTGATAAAGAATTAAATTGAGGGTTAGCCTTTAGTGAATTAAATATGAATTTATTCAACATTCATTAAAAATGTAAAAAAATAGTAAATTAGACTACAGTCCCGGATGAGTAATAACAATAAATTAGTGAAAACATATTTCCTCCAGATTTCTATGAATTTTTTAAACAATCCTATCATTTTTTTAAATAGCTAATTTGCTGAAAATATTTTGCTTGGAATTCTCATTTCATTTATTTTCTTAAAATGAATAAGAACCATCATTTTTTCCTATGAAATGTCAAGAGTGATACTGATGATGACATGGAGCGATGATGATGGATTCTAAGGTTGAGGAAGGCGAGGACCACAATTTGGGGTTAGAGGCGATGATCCTCGTTCATGATGTGGTGATGGTAGTGTTACTATCGCGATTCACTAAACGAATCCGAGCAAAGGTAGAGGCGGGACAATGAAGTACACCAACCACAAATCCATAGAGAGAAGAAAACTCATGAAGACTAGAGATGATAATGAAAATCGAACATATGCGTATTCGTATGAACCCAACCCAAATTTAATGGAAAAAATCATATGTGACTGAGTTCAGGCTTGGATTTAGTATAAGTAGTACCCTACTCGAACTCATCCTAAATTCGAATGATATATTTAAAATTCCACTTATATATTTATTTGTCATCATGTGCAATGAGAAAACCCAATATTTTATCTTTGTGTGAATTTGACTTCCCCAATAAAACAGTAAAAGTATGACGCAATTATCAAGATAGATGGCAACAAAATGTTTTGGCAATTGTTAGAATAGAAACACAACAAATTATTACTTTATAAGAAACACATTCTCTTCCATTTTATGATATCACAACTATATATATATATATAAATAATGGTTTTAGGTTTTCATTTGAATTTAGGTTATCCAAAACCTAATGAGGTCAGGAATGCTAATTTTATTTTCAATCCTACTAAGTTTGGGTACAGATTTGGTTCAGGTTCTAAATTTTGCATTTAAATTTGGGTAAATACAAAATCATACCAAATCCCACATGTTGTCATTCCTAATCTAGACATCATTTTTATGACAAAGAGTAAAAAAATGTCATTTTAATAAAACAATGATATTGTGAAGTCAATGTTATAAATAGTTTTAAACTCTAAATTAAAATTATTTCTTGCAATTATTTTGCATGAGTGTTAATTTTCCATTCACATATATTAATATCATATTTTTTTTAGTTTTTGTTTATTCTTTTATTGTACCAAAAAATGACAGTTAGAGGATGTAAATTACATTTTCCACATCTTATCCTCATTGATAAGTTCTCATATTTTTATAATATATCTAAATTTATATATACTATTATCACTAATAATAAATTATGTATTTTTAAATTTTTTATTTATTGAGATTGTAAATTTATTGAATCATGAAAATACAGATTGACTGCCAAATATATAGTACAGTTTAATATTATATTTTTTTTATTTTGACAAACATATAACTCACTTCTCCTTTAGTTTATTTCGTTTTAATTTTGGAAAAATCTACCATTAAAATTTAAGAAGTTTGTTGGTTTAAATTACTTGATTTAACTATATTTATAATAAAAGCATGTATATTCAAAATTGAATGATATAAATTAATTTTATTCTATTTTAACGGTTTATTGTATATTTTTTACTCAGATTTGCATATACATGTTAAAATATGTGGAGTGACAGTGTTAAAATATTACTAACATTACAAAAAAAACATTTATATTGTTATTTAATTTACTATTATTTTTAAGATTGGGGAGCATAGAGGTAGAGTAACAGTGGGCAACGTTGTTACTGAATCTCCAAAGTTTGGCGCGTGGAATTGAAGAAGAGAAACCCTATTGAGTGATTATTGCTACTTGGTGTGAATTGAGTTGTAAATTATCCTGAGATTGCGAAAGACATGGCTATGGATTCGAAGGACATCCTTGGATTGTCCAAAAACTCATTCCCAGTCCAACCTCAGCAGAAACAAACTCACATAAAACCAGATGGTATTTCCCGTGAGGTAGGTTTCCCCTTTCCCTTCCACCTTTTTACAAAACCACCCTCTACTTATTTATTTATTGTTATTGCACCTTAGGTTTTATCTAATTTAACATTTC
>NC_032012.1:22469573-22487739 GCF_001865875.1 Lupinus angustifolius
AATTGTAGGTGTATGCACTTACGGGTGGTTTGGCACCTCTTATGCCTTCACTTGATTTTTCTCAATTGCAAAAAAGACCTCCATCTCGCGAAAAGGTCCTCTCTCTTCTTTCTTTGCTTTTCAGCTATATTTCATGTCACATTATTGTCTTAGGTCTAAAACGTGGTCTCTTTAGCTAATTTCTCATGCTTTGTATAATGCATTATTTTAAATTGCGGATCACTAGTGCTGACCGCCACAACAGCATCAACTATAAATATCGAGCCTGCATTTGGGCCGCAATGGACCACGTTAGGCCGCATCGAAATAAAAAAAAATTAATCACAAAAATTCACACACAATGGCCATAGTCTGCATTACAATAGCAATCATAGTAACTACAACTATGACTGCAATCGTGACCACAATTTAAAACATTGAGGTGGAGTTTGAAAGAACTTATTTCGGCTTATCTAACCATATAAGCATTTACATAGGTGTGTGGAAGAGCATATGATGATCGCTTATGATCTTCATATATAAGCTCTTCTTGGTTTATTTCAATAAATAATCGGAGAAGCTTTATGAAATTAGCTTTAAAAAAAGGTTATAGTAAAGTCATTAGCTTTCACGTGATAAGCATTTATTGTGCAGTAACCAGTGAAGCATCGGAAGTCATAGACTCGTAGTATGATAAGCCAATGCTTAAAAATCAATTGAAGGAGGGAAATTCTAAACGCTATGTGCCGTTAAAAGCTTTATCTTAATGCATTGTTGACTGATATTATGATGCTATTGTCATACTTTTGAGTTCTTTCTCCTCTTCAGGTCACTTGGAAATGGCTCCCTTTCACAAATTCTGCACGTAAAGATGATCTCCAGCTTTGCCATTGGGTAGGTTCTTCAGTAAATCTTTAAACTTTTATGTTATCTTTGAGAATGGAAGTTATTTTATTGTCTCTTCTATTGCAGGTTCGAGTCGTAAATGAGGATCAACCAACAGGAGACTACTCATTTGCGAAGTATAACAAGGTATATGCATGTTCAGCCTTTACCTTCATGCCTCCCCCCTCCCCCCTCCTCATTTGGTTCCAATCAACATCTTCTGCTTACATTCCCCACACAAAAATTTCTACTCACATGATTTAACGGTACTTTGCATGTTATGGTGCAGCCTGTTGATATTACAAGATACACAGAAGAAGAGTATGAGAAGTATTTAACTGACCCTGTAGGTATCATCTGTAGATTGTGTTTATTCAATTTCATTTTACCTCATCTATGAGTTTGCTTAATAACAAATGTTGCAATATTTAATGCTACACGGAACTGAACTTCATGTACTGTATCATGTTGAGGCTGTAGTTCCAGTTACATACATTGCAAGGTTTTTTTTGTATCTATAACTTTAAAACTGTTAAATTTCTAGTATGTACATCATTTTTTTGGGCCTTAATTTTCACTGGTGGTTATGTTGTCTGTAAATAAAGGGAAAACATTGTGATCAATTTGGAAGGATCTATGTATCTGAACCTATCTTTTCTTTGCATATGCTTCTTTTGTACATTGAATTGTACTTTTCATTATAAAACTACCCACCCTTAATTGAAACTGTAATTATGTGTTTTTTAAAGTTGTAAGTTGAAACAAGTTGACATTCTACCAGTATTTTAGCATCTATATTATGAAGTGTTAATTGTGTTGCTCTCTTCCATTGTATTATGTCTACATAGATGTGGACCAAGGAGGAGACAGATCAACTGTTTGACTTGTGTGAGAGTTTTGATCTCCAATTTATTGTAATAGCTGATAGATTCCCATCATCTCGGACTGTAGAGGAGTTAAAGGATCGATATCATAAAGGTATGTATATGTCTTCTATGATTCATTTTATTTTATTCTTATTTTGACTTTGATTATGTATAGACTATAAGAGAAAATAACATTTTAAAACCTTGCATTTTGTTAATTATATTGTCTTTGCTATGTAGTTTCCCGGGCTATATTAATTGCTAGGAATCCATCTTTTGGGGACGTTGCAGTACATCCTCTTAAGGTGTGGTAAACATTTTAAGCAAAAATAACTTTAGCTGTGTGTTGCTCACAAGCCACTCTCGTTTGTTGTAAATATAAGGTAAAATAAGATTGTTTGTAGTAAATGTAAGGTAACAAATCTACTTGTTCTTTCAATTTGATTGTTTTGTAGTAAATATAAGGTAAAATATCAAATTATACCCTTCAATTTTGTCTCATGCACTTTGTTCTTTCAACTTTAAAACGTGTGACAAGGTCCCTACATCCCCTGAAGTGTGCATAGTGGTCCAAAATTGTGATGGGGGTAAATTTTTGGACAGGAAATGTCACATGCCATACTACCATACAAATATTTTGGACTACTTTGGATACTTTTGGGAGCTGAGGGACCTTGTCACAAATTTTTTAAAATTGGAGCCCTATGTGTACTTTAGGCGAAATTAAAGGGTGTGATATAAACTTTTAACAGAGTCCATCGAAAAGCTAACATCTATCACAATTTTGGGCTATTTGCGCACTTTCGGGAATTTAGGTTGGGAATTTTATTGCCAATTTTGGAAGCTGAAGGACCAAAGTGCACATGAAAGAAAGTTGAAGGGTGTATTGTGAACATTCCCCAAAAATTATTTTGTTTCTACATTTAGTACATTAGGACATTACCATGTGTTCTTAGTTACATGTTCTTCCTCCTTGATGTAGGAGCAATATAATGTTTCACAAGAGATAGAGAGAAAACGAGCACTGTCCCTAGTCCTCTCTCAAACAAGGAAGCAAGAGCAAAGAGATGAAGAGGTTTTGACCATTTTTTCTTGCACAAGTACTGATATTTATGCTTCTGCTTATCTTAACAGCAAATGAAGTAAATATAGGTATCCACTGCTGTTATTTTATGCAGATTCTTGCTGAAGCAAAAAGAATAACTGAGTTACGGATAGCCACTAAGGTAATTTTTAAAGTTTTGCTTTTCTATGACACCCATGTTTATGGGTTAAGAGGAGAGCTTGTTATCAAGAACAAGGAATTGAAGATTATGTTTCATCTGGTTATGATTTCTTAGTTATGTTCCTAAATTCCTACTTGTAAACTTAAATAATCAGGGTACATTTCTTATTATAAATCAACACAATTTTCTTTTTTCCTTAAACTACTTTTGGGTTTTTGCTGGGGGTGATGTTAGAGCTGTCTACTGATGTAACTCCATACCTATTTATGCTTTCTTCCAGTAAATTATATGTTTTACTCATTGGATAAATTATTTCCTAATGTTTTTGCATAAGCTATACATGTGTCTTTATGTGTGATTAGTGATATCAGGTGTTTGGTTTTCCATGTGTTTTAGGTTGCTGAAGAGTCTAAGTTGGTTATTGCACCAAATGCCGGTGTAGATGTTACAGAGAGGGCTATCCCTGGTGAAACTGTATCTACATCAAATTTGCCACTCCCACCAATAGTTGTGCCTTCCACAATAACAGATAATGCATCTACACAAGCTTCTCTTCGCATTGTAAGTTAAACAGGTTTCCAGTTATGCTTCCTTTGTCTCTCTCCTGTTGATAATTCTGTTATCACCTATCAACACCTCACCCCCATCCAAATATTTGAAGTTACTTTTTTCCCTGGCAAAGGCAGTTTTCAGCAATTTGTTAATGTCTATACTTCAGAATGTAATCTGACAATGAGAAACATTTCAGCTTCGTGTTTACCTGAGAACCTATGCACTTGATCAAATGGTGCAAGCTGCAAACTCATCTGCTGGACTTCGGACTATCAAACGGGTGGAGCAAACTTTGCAAGAACTTGGGGTTTGTCTACAATCCCTGAGCTTTAATGCAGTTCAGATATTTCCTTTTTCATCCTGGTGCAGTCATGTAGTATCACTTATCAATTTTTGTGACAAAATTTTAAACCCTTGCATTCCAGAAAGCTTTGAGGTTCAGCTTGCTTAGAGCTTGACTTGGCTTATGTCAGCTGAGCTAGCTTCTCTAACGGTTTACTTTAGAATAAAATAAATAGAAAGTATATAAATACATATTTATATTGACATGATATATGCTCAAGCTCATAAACAATAATATTAGATCCAGGTAGAGAAAGTTAGTGAAAATCCAATAATATCGTGTGAACTGCTTTTTTTATTAATGAGTGAAGCCCAATCAAACTATAAAATGCTTACTTTTTCTGATTGTGCCTTTGATTTGTTTTGATTGTGGCTGCAGGTTAATTTGAAACCAAGGGTTCCAACAAAGGCCGTTTGTGCAGAGCATCTTGAACTAAGAAAAGAAATACTGACTCTGCTGAATCTTCAGAAACAGGTATATGTTATTATTATGTTTGAAATATTTTTGCCACATAGAAAGGTTTTTATTATGAGCAGATTTTGAGGATTTTACTAATTAGAATGTCCATAGGATTGAAATATCCCTTTCTAATATGATAATTTTCTTATTTAATTAGCAAAAGCAATATTGGCTTGCTTATTTTGTTATTAATTTCTTTCAGCTGCAATATAAGGAGGCTGAAGGTTTATCTTTTCGTGATGGGTTGTACAGTGAAACACCAGGAACACCGAAGGTTAGAAAATCTGTTTTTCATTTTGGTGCTTTCCTTCTGTTGTCTTTAATCATCCAAGCCTGCTACTTTTTTTTTCAAACTCCGTTTGTAATTCTGAAACTACTGACAGCGTTTGCATCGTATCGAGGATCAGGATCGGACATTTGTTCCAGACTCCACAAGTGGTGGAGGTAATGGATTAATTTTGCTCGCACCTGATACTTGATTTTATGTAAGTGATGAGTTTTGTCTACATATTATTGGTGACATGCATATAATTGGTTTCAGGGGAAAGGATTGGCAAAAGGGACCAAAAGCGTAAGGTACATATTATTTTTGTCTAATTATTCTTTCTGTTGTTTTTCTGCATTTGGACCAATGCATTATTATTGATCTTGGAAATATTATCTGTAAAGGCACCTGGACGGCCTTCAGAAGTTTCATCATCACCAGTCCAGTCTAAAAGACCGAGGAAACTGAAGGCCTCAGATCTTTAGTTCCCCGGGTAAGAGCTTAAATTTACTGCAAATGATACAAAAGGGCTTAGCAACTGTCCTTTTATAATCCATCTTCGTTTGATTCTGCAATATCTTCTATCCTGGTAGGAGAAGGTTTGGTTGTTGTATTATCATCGGTGCTTCGGCACTCTTGTGGTTTTTGTTATTCGAGCATTGTATCAACTAAATGTTGTTTTCGTCTTATTCGTTAGGTGGCAGCCAGAAAAGGATGTTTCCACTTGTACTGTTTAAATATGAATAGTGAATGGTGTGGTAAGCAGGAGAAGCAGTAACTTTAAACATATCTGGAAATTCTGATCGTAGTTAGTTTAGATAGACTATTATATGATCATAGTTAGTTTATCTGGAAATTCTGACCAAACAAGCTCCTTTTTAGAATATGTACTTAAGTATAGGGGCTGTGAATTCCAAATGTCTAGGGAAGCTTAGTTTGTCAAAACAGGTTCAGACTGAAACTATTGTATTGTGAATTTCGGATGTAGAAATTGGTTTGTATTGTAAAGCTGATGAAACAAATGGCATTCTTAGGGGAAGTATTTTACCATGATCAACACATAATATCACTCTTTTTAACTATTGATTTTTGTAATACAAAAAAGTGCTCTTGATCATGGGATAAAAAAAATATATTTTTATTTAAATTGCCATGGAATGTAAAGCTTTGGCTACAGGTTTACAACATCAAGTATAGAAACTTGGAATCACTAATTGATGAGCTTATTTGATGCGCCTTTGTGCAGAGACTCTTCTACCAAAGCTGTCAAAGTATAAAAGAGAACGTTAATACAAACTCGCTTGTCAAAGTATGGAAGAAACATTTTGGTTAAGACAAACTCACTTGGATTTTATGCCTCATAAAGGATTAGTGTCTAGTTATTTGGAGAAATTATTGGTTCACCAAAAAATATATAAGTAAAAGGAATAAAATAGATTAGCTGTAATGGGAAATAGATGTATTTAGAAAATAAAAATAGGAAATGGTACATACTCACACAAGAAAGTGATATATCTCACAAAATGATAATTTGTTTATTAATGATTGATTTACATGTGACACATTATTTTTTTATGGATAACACAATTTGTAGGAGAATATATCATTACCCACTAAAAAATATTCACTTAGTTTTCCAATGACTTCTTTTGGCAGCTTGTAACAGCACCAGATATTTTATTCCATCATAAAATACTGTTAAGTTTTTTCAATCCACCCATACTTATATATCCAATCATAGCTAGCTACTTTCCTTCTCTTCTTCTGACTCAGCTTTTCTCATCCTCTTGAAGCACAAATTGTTGCTGAGCTTGAGACCCTGTATGGCCACATAACATGCAATACCTTGTTGCTTCTAGTTCCTCTTCCTTTGTTCAGTCTTATACTCCCCACCACCTCCACAAAGTGCACAGATATGTTTTGCTTAAGCCTCACTGTGCTCAAAGACAGAATACCCAAACAAGCCTCAGAACTTCATGGCCTTTGGTGTCACTTTCACTTTTTGGCACAGGCTTCTTATTTGGTCCTCTTCTTGATGGACTCCATTCAAGAGTGAATCTTGTGGTGTATAAATCAGGGTCCATTGATATTGGTCCACTCCACACAAACATCTGGGTGGGTTTCAACTTCAATTCTCTATGTACCACTTCTTTCTTCTGTTTTCATATAACTAGCTGCAGTTTTATCTGTTTTCTCCGAATTGATATTGATAGGTTCCTTTCTTGCTGGGTTTGTTTTATTGCACGGTTGGTTTGCTTCAACTCTACCTTGATGAGAAGGTATTAATCAAGGTTCAAAAGGGAAACTTAGAAAAAACAATTGTCTCATCAATGTAAGTACCTTCTACATTTATGAAATCGAAAAAAGAGTGACATAGTGTACAAGGCTCCACCTAGTGGATTCAGGATAGTGTAGATATACGTAGTCTTATCTCACCAACGGAGTAATTGCTTATAAGATTTGAACCCGTAATCTTTTGGTCAATAAGCAAAAAGAGGCTCACCCTTACATAATGAAATCGAAAATGTCGAAAACTGTTTCTTACTTTTACTATTGTTCCTTTTGAAAGTATGCCTGTAATGTAAGAAAGGCTCTCTTGTGTCAGATTGTTGGTGCTGTTTCTAGAATTGAGTGCTGAACTTTACAAAGCTGGAATAGCGGAGAACATTGAGACCTACATATTATTTGCTGCAGCAGAGTTGATATGGTTTTTATTGGATAGGACATTGTCAGGCTTCATCTTGGCATGCATTGTTGGTTTTGGTTGTCCACTGGCTGAGATACCCATAATGAAGTAAGAGCAATCTTAAAACAATTTTCCAAAAAACTTAAATATTTTATCGGAGTTAGCCCAGTCCCATAAGGCTCTGTTTGCAAGTTAGTTTCTAAAGGAAAAGGAAAGGAAGGGAGAAACTTTGGAGTCATGAAATATACTTATAAGATGACTCTCAAGTTTTTTATTTCTCTCTAAAAATCAACTCGTAAACAGACCAAAAAGGAATAAAAGAAAGAAATTTCATATTGAGAAGTGATGTATTCAATACATGAAAAGTTTAAAAAGATGATTTTTGATAGAGTTTATGCATGTTAGCAAAACCCTATTCTATAACGTAAAAACTACAAGGACTCCGAAAATTGTGATTATCTTTGACTACTGATAGTGATAGTGACCCATCTTTTGATTCTTTCAGGCTCTTCGACCTTTGGTACTATCCCCAGTCAAATATTGAAATCTTTGGCCAGGTATAGTTCATATTACAATCAGTTTCTGCTAAAGACCTTCATTAAATTGTGCAGTCGTTGATAATTTCTTGTTTACAACACCATCTTTTATATCACAGAGACTCCTAACACAAGTTATAATGGATTCTACTTGCAGGGACTAGTTACTTGGACACTCACTTGCTACTTTGTGTATACACCATTCTTGATCAATTTGTCACGTTGGTTGAAATCTGTTTATGCTGCTCCAACAACAGAGGATTCTACCTAAAGCAATATTTATGTGTTGTTTATTCTATCATAATAATTAGAAACCAAATTGAGTCTGTAACAAAAGCGAGCACGTGTGCTGTCCTATAAATTGTGTCATTGTATGTAATTCTAGTCTATAATTGGTTGAGAAATTATATTTAAGTTGAAAAATAATAATTAACTATGATGGTATATGCAGTAACACAATTTGGGGAACAACAAATATATACAGGGAACAAAAGGATCATATATATTAATATGATGCTGTTGAATGTGAACTTTATTCACAAGGAATGAGCAACTTCTAATCATTTCACTATTCTAAATTTCTAATATCCACACCCAATTTTATTTTGGGTTCCTGTTGAATGTTATCTAAAAGAGAGAGGAGGACATTGAAATCAGGTACATGGCCATAATTCATCAATTATCAAGGTGCAATGGCGTTTAAGCGTTAATAGAGTTTTTATTTTTTTACACGCTAATACAACACTGACATATGATATCATATCCAACACCGCCAAGTTATTTGGATAATATATCTATATTGAATAAGGAGACCTCACAACTACTATTTCTCTGGAAAAGAAGAGAAATCAAATGTACCTTACTAGTTATAAATATTGTATTGACTAATTTAATTGGGAAACAAGTAAATTGGTATTAATAGTGATATAATATAACAATCATATCCAACATGCGATTAAACCCATGAAAACCTAAAAATAACATTCAAAATATATCTTACCATTCTAGTTAAAATTGGTTTGTGAATGAAAATATTCATATTATTTAAAATGATATATTAAGGATTTAAACCTTGAGCCCGATAGTTATATAGAAGGTTTGGGAGTAATTCACTAGTGTATTTAATGATTTCAAGTCTTCCTTTCATTCCCTCCAAAATCCAACTTTCAAACTAATCCTATAAATATTAACTAAGTATTGGAAATACGGAAGAAAAAGAAGACAAACAAAATATCCAGTGATTGGTCATGGACTATGGTTGGGATTTGGGAATAGTAGGTGGTGAATTGATCATTTTATTTCTCCGGAAGAGGGAATTTGTTCTCACTGATGCATAAATATAGATCATACATATTATATTAACAACTTCATCCCAACTCATCATAGATTATGATTAATTATCCTTCATAACATCTACCTTTTAATCCTTAATAACACTCTCGATCTTCCTAGATTGAGAAGACATTTCAGGGTTCATCATCTAAGGTCCTAACACATGTCGTAATCGACTTCGAATAATAAGTAGATATATTCATTAATATTATTATTATTGAAAATAGTTCATAGTCAAATGCATCACAAACAATATAAAGTAATATTTTTATTCTTTAAACTCGATAATACAAAAATGACAATTTATTTCTTTGGTATTTGAGATGAATCTTTTCCGCAAACATCTAATGACAACCCGATAAGATAAACCGAACTATCGAAAACTATGGTACCATTGATTAATGTTGAGCTACTACTGTCCTGCGACAAGACTGTTAGACTGCTGGAGAAGTAAAGTCACTCTCCAAACAACCTCCCAACTAAATGCAGTCATAAAAATAGAAAGGAATTAATGACAATTGTGACATGAAAGAGTGTCACGAAAACGAGGGTAAACATATATAGATATTCTTTTTTATTAGATGTTTTGTGACATGTAAACAACATAAATATTAGCATCATTCTATTCAATGTGACATGTGGAGCAGCTTCTTTGTCTTGGCCGATATGTTTAGTTAAACTTCAACATAACTAATTCCTTGATTAGAAAGGTTAGTCGAAATTCACAAATTCTCTTAATGTTTGCGAACTGATTTTTTGAGGGTAAGAGAAAAAAAAATGAAGGTTCGAAAGTAATTAAATACATTTCTAAAACAATTCGTAAGTTTTTCATTTTCCTTCGTTCTCTTTTAAAACCTAACTTACTTATTACCCTTTGAATAGTGTGATAATGAATTGATTTTAACCCAAAATGAAGTGAATAATAAAAATAAATTTAATTATTTGTATTATGTTTGAACATATATAGTTATATGAACAAGATCTCTCAATTAATGAAAAAATAAATAGTTGTTTTTCTCATATTTTTAGTGGTAAAAAATGTAATGTAATATAAATAAAATGATAAAAGTATTATATTGTATTTTTTGTATTATTTTATAGCACTTGTCCTTATTCATGATTATATAGGCACATATTGTTTGGTAAGTAAGTTTTTTTTATTTTTATTTAGCTTTGAACTAATTGAATGAGATAGAAAGAAAATTTAAATAGTATTTATAACTGAGTAGCCCTGTGCTTACGTTCAAAATCCAGAGGTTTTTGTAGATTTTATATAGTTAAAAAATCTCTTCAAGATTTCGATATAACTAATATTTGATAGAGGAAAAAAAAGTATGCAATAAAAGTATATATATTTTATACACTATTATTGCATTATTCACCATTCATATTTAATCATTATTAATTATTAAAAAAAGTAATACAAATGAATAATGAATTATGTAGTAACTACCGATAAATTTTTACTTAGCATAACACTCTATTTGATTTGACCTTCACGTTTGCTGAACAACTACCTCTTGTACAACTGCATTTGTTTTGCTATAAATCTGCCAATTCTCTCAATCTTATTACACATATATGCCTTACTTCCACTTCTTTGAGCACAAGCAAGTTACAAAGAGGTGCAGAGACTTTTGTGTAGGTTTGAACTTTCTATAATCTTTTGTTTGTTTTAATGTAGTCTCAATGTGTCTATGTCATGATACTTTGTTTTTGTCACTTTCATTCTACACAAATGGTCAAAGAAGCAACTATGGAATGGTTTTTACTTTTCCTTAATGACTATTTTGATTACCAACACTGATCCCATACTTGTATGATTATATTTCAATTTACTAAACATCTAAAGCTATACAGATATTAAATGGGTTGATGGAAATTTGAGAGTTAGCTAGTGCTCTTTTTCTTCATAAGTGCTTGGTGATTGATGCTTGTGTGTTGTTCAGGTTTTATAACAAAGGAGAATGAAGGCTTTTGCATCTAAGGTTGAGGAAGGAAGGGAAGGTGAAAATGGTAAACCTTCTGTTGGTCCAATATATCGTAACCTTCTATCCAAAAATGGTTTTCCTCCAATGGATCCTGATTTCAGCACAGCTTGGGATATTTTCAGGTACTTTTAATGTTCATTGTAATTTCTTTAATGTCCAAAAATTGTGCAGCTGCTGTTGTTTGGACATAGTGTTCATGCATTATGTCTCGAAACTCTATCAACTGAATTGACTCTTGAGGCTGATGTTGATTATAATAGTTCAGTAGTTCACATTCTCCCTATGTATTCTAAGTTTTTATATCATATTAGATTATATGATAATGTATAGGAGAATATTAAATGTCAATAAAAATATAGTTGAAAGTTTGGTGGTTGATTAATGAATGATGTTTTCAGAATGAGTTATTAGCATAAAGCCTTGAATTGATAAATTTGATGATTGCAGTGTGTCTGTCAAAAACCATCCTCATAACCGGATGCTAGGATGGCGTAAAATTGTTGATGGAAAGGTATCATATGAAATTCATTTTATTATGTAACAAATTGCAGTAATGCTACTGTCTTTGAACTCTTTACGACCACATTGCAATTGCAATTACGATCACATCGACTATATCATTGTGCAATTTAATTTTATTATAACCACTACTACAACCACAATATAAAACATGTTGTATATGCGAACAAGATAATGCAAATGGTATTTTATTCTTGTTCGTAGGTAGGACCATATAACTGGAAGACATATAAGGAAGTTTATGATGAAGTTCTATATATTGGTTCTGCTTTAAGAGCATCTGGTGCTGAACCTGTAAGTGCTTGCAAAAGGGTTTCCCTCATTATTTCTGTATGTTAAGTTTGTAGTATACACAAAATTAGTAGTCTTCAAAATATTCTTAATGTATATTGTGATCACCCAATTGCAGGGCTCTCGAATTGGAATTTATGGAGCTAATTGCCCTCAATGGATTGTGGCAATGGAGGTTTGGCCCTTCCTTAACCATTGTGTTCTCGAAGTTTTGACTATTGTTCCTTCTAGGACTAAGATGCTATCATTTTCATAAGCATGTTTTTTTTTCGATGTAGGCTTGTTCCGCGCACAGCTTTGTTTGTGTGCCTCTCTATGACACCCTAGGTAAGTTTTTCTTAAACGAAATTTTGACACAAACCCATGGTAATTTTTGGATTAGTATCTTCATTTTCACATATACTTTTCTTTGCTATAGAATTCATTTTCACATCTTATAGTAAACAGATTACATGCTCAATTTTCTGAATTAGTGCAAGTTTATTCAATGCAGGGCCTGGTGCTGTAAATTTTATCATAGATCATGCAGAAGTAGATTTTGTTTTCGTCCAAGATAAGAAGGTTAAAGAGGTAAATATCACTTTCTTGATTAAGATAGATAGATAATGTTCTATCATAGAAGAATTAACACATCCAGAAGCAATTGTATGTTCTGACTTTGTACATATATTTTCTCTGCAGGTTTTGAATCCTGATTGTAAATCCGCTAAGCGACTGAAAGGTAAATATAGATAGTCCAATTTCAACATTGCTGTGTTATATCCACCAGAAGGCATTAAACTGAGTTTGGTTGTGGTTACAGCAATTGTGTCCTTCACTACATTATCAGAGGAAGAGAAAGATAAGACCTTTGCCATTGGAATTAAGCCATATTCATGGGATGAGTTCTTGCACATGGTTGGTACCTAAGGATTTTTTACATCCAATAAATACACCACCCTTTCTAGGATTTAGATGCATTTGTATCAAGTTTTCAAGTACCTATGTCATGTTAAAGATAGAAAACGACATAAAAGCATAAATAAATGGACCCTACGTAAATGTTGGTGGATCCTAGTATAAATATTTTTGTGTCAAGTTATGGTCACTTAGAAATAAATTAATATAGTGCAGCCCACTGATTTTCTCTATATTCTGCTTAATCTGAATGACTAATTATCTTACTGCAGGGAAAAGAAAACCCATGGAACATTTTTCCACCTCAGGCTCATAACATCTGCACAATAATGTACACAAGTGGGACAAGCGGAGACCCTAAGGGTGTTGTTTTAACACATGAAAACATAGCAGCTTTAGTAAGAGGATTGGATCTTTTCTTGGAACAATTTGAAGACAAGGTAAATATGTAATCTGATGCTTGATCTGCTAACAATTTGTTAGGACTTAAGATAAAAAAATTACATCTAGCTTATGTGACGCGTGTATTTTACTTTGCATAGATGACCGTGGACGATGTGTACTTGTCCTTCCTTCCCTTAGCTCATATCCTTGATCGTGCCATTGAGGAGTACTTTTTCCGTAACGGTGCATCTGTTGGCTACTATCATGGGGTATCTTCGTCCTGCAATATCATTTTAATTTGTATTTGCTTAGTAGTACTGACATGAGGAGTACTAGAACTAATAGAAAGGTTTTTATCTTAACTATAACAATGAGAGAGCTGAGTTACAATATCTGCGCAATAATTTTGAACATCAACACTGCATTTTTATAAGGTAACACATTTATATTTTTAAAAAAAATGAGGATTCCATATGGTGGATATAGTGTCCAAATTTTGGTGTATGAATAAGTTTTCCTTTCTTTAATTCCCTTGTCCTACTCATTATAAATGCTTCTTCATAATAAGTATTTTATTTAGTTTCATTTTTTTATAATCTTGTAAATTTCTGCTATGATTTGCATGAAGGATCTCAATGCTTTGAGGGATGATCTAATGGAGTTAAAGCCAACACTGTTTGCTGGTGTCCCACGGGTTTTCGAAAAAGTGTATGAAGGCAAGTTTATCTGTCAACAGAACATTTTCTTGTTAATTATTTGATTTCAATAAAACTTATGAAGGAACATTTGGTTCAGGTATCAAGAAAGCAGTAGAAGATCTCAATCCAATAAGGAGAAAAGTTTTTGGCATGCTCTACAACTAGTAAGTTACTAATCTATATATATCTCAAATATTTTTGGAAATGTTAGAATTCTTTGTATTTATTCAGATTGTTGAATTTGGAAAATGTAGTAGTTTTGCTAATTCACATCTTTATTTTGATACAGCAAACTTGGTTGGATGAACAAAGGATATAAACAGAGAGAAGCATCACGTCTTGCAGATTTATTAGCCTTTAGAAAGGTTGCATCCCCACTTTTAATAACTTTATTTTAAACTAATAATCTGGTCACAATCACCACACAATTATATCAAATAGAGTAATTCTTGTAAAGACACAATTTACAAATTAAAGTATTCAAATCAAAACATTTGACATATCCAAATTACTTTGGAGATAGAAGAACATATTGGAAACATTATGAACGGCTTGATAAATTTTGTTATAAAGCAACTGCAGCTAATCTAAGATTCGCATTGAAAAAAGCAAGAACCATGAGTTATTATAGGAGGGCCTTCTGTAACTTTGGTAGTTGTATCCATGCAGAAGCAAAATAAATATGCATCCTTGCACAATTAATATCATCAACCAATCTTCTTGTAATTGGTGTTTACCTAATCAACTTTGGTCCTACACAATTTTTTTCTTTTCTTTTCTAATAAGACTATTGACAAGTTCATAAAGTTTAGATCACTTGATCATATGAAAACATTCAACTAGATAAAAGCATTTCAAATCTCTACCAACATGCAACTCTGCCTCAATATTTTTCTAATACAGTCCACACAAGTGACACAACCTTACATGTATCGACAATTGCATATGACAAATTAGTGGTGTCTAACTGAGAATTTTTCTATATATGGAAACATTCAACTGCTACTAAAGAAGGCCAATTTACCAATTATTACCATTTATTTTTGTAAAAACTAGACTTGTTTCACTTATGGTTAAACCTTCTCTAAACTTTCAATCCTTCCTCCTCTTGTCCTGGTGAATCAGGTTAAAGCAAGGCTAGGTGGTCGAGTTCGACTTATAATATCTGGAGGCGCAGCCTTGAGCCCTGAAGTCGAAGAATTCCTGCGTGTTACTTCTTGTGCCTTTGTATGTCAAGGCTATGGTGAGGAACACTCTTGTTACATTGGTTACAAATAAGTATAAACAAAAAGTTAATGTGAGGACATAAAACCTTATAATAGTACACTGACACTAACATTTATGATTAATGATTAATTCAGGTTTAACTGAAACTTGTGGACCAACTACTCTTACATTTCCTGATGAAATGTGCATGCTTGGTACTGTTGGTGCTACAGCAGTATATAATGATGTGCAGTTGGAAGAGGTTCCAGAGATGGGATATGATCCTCTTGGAACTCCTCCATGTGGTGAGATATGTGTTAGGGGTAAAACTGTTTTTACAGGATACTACAAAAACCCTGAGTTAACAAGGGAAGCTATTAAAGATGGATGGTTCCACACAGGTTGAATTTTCATTTCTTGCCTCAAATTGATTTATTTATTTTGAAACATATGTTGTTGCTCGTCACCATTAACAAGACGTTAGTCTAGTGGTATAAGACTCTGTTAGATCCAAAGATAGACCAAAAGGTCAAATTTCGATTCCTGGAAATAACATTTGTTGGAAGTGACAGTAGTCATGCACCACAAAGGAGATTAGTTCCTCACTACCCTTGGTGCAATTTCCTTTGATTGATCAAGAAAATAAAATTTTGGATAACTTGTTTTAAATATCTAATAACTTAATGTTTTCTTAATCAATCTGAGATAATAACTATGGATGTTATTATCCTTTTTTTTTTGTTTTGGTATGTTTAATGAACTGGTCTGATTATGTCATTATTTGGTATCCTCAGGGGACATAGGAGAAATTCTTCCTAATGGTGTTATTAAGATTATTGATAGGAAGAAAAATCTTATTAAACTTTCTCAAGGAGAGTATATAGCACTAGAGCATCTTGAAAATGTTTATGGAATCACTCCAATAGTTGAAGATGTAAGTATTTTCACAAAGTTCAATCCTTAGAATCAGTCTTTATAAGTCTGATTTATTTCCTGTGTTTATTATGTAAGATTTGGGTTTATGGAAATAGCTTCAAGTCAATGCTGGTTGCAGTAGTAGTTCCAAATGAAGAAATTACCAATAAGTGGGCATATTCAAATGGTCACATTACCCCTTTCTCCAAACTTTGTTCTCTTGACCAATTGAAGAAATATGTGCTATCTGAGCTCAAGTCCACGGCTGAGAGAAACAAGGTAACATCTACAATAATAATAGACTGAACCTCAAATTTTTTTACCTACACTAAATTGGTCCCTAGAAATTTGAAAACCTCAAAATCATCCAAAAAATAACAAATATGGATCAAATCAGTTATTTTTAGCACTTTTGACAACTCCCTAAGATGAACTATTTTGATTCACATACGAGATATTTGAGTATTAGTTTGGATTTTTATTTTTCCGGGATCAAATTGAAATAAATATTCACTCTTGATAATACAATAAATGGAGTAGTGGCTCTTTGTCAATGTTTCTTCACCACTATATTTTACATCCGGTTTTAGGTATCAAATGCTCTTAAAATGAAACCTTAGTGAGCTTTTAAACTTTCAGGTATACTATATATGATGCTCTAAATATCTTGTTTCTTTTTTAATTTTTCTCTTTGATTGGGCTAGCTGAGGGGCTTTGAACATATAAAAGGTGTCATATTAGACTCCCAAGAATTTGACATGGAAAGAGGCTTGGTGACTGCAACGCTGAAGAAAAAAAGAAACAACATGCTCAAGTATTATCAGGTAATTCCTGATATCCTCTTACTCTTTTTCCTTACTCTTAGTTCAATTTGTTTAACTTGTTATTTATAGTTTTATACTACTAACCTTAGTCACAAACTTATGAAATTGTGACAGGTGGAAATAGATGAACTATATCAAAGTTTGAGTATAGATAAAGCATAAACTATATCAGTTATTGCTGTACTAAAACTCATGGCCTATGTAGCATGCTTGGTTTAGATTGTTCGTGTATTGGATTAGGATCTGCTATTCCAAACATGTCTCAAAGTTTGTCTCAAACCAATCACAATTGTCTTAAAAAAAATTAAACATTCATGACTTTGTATATTTTTACTTCATTGTGATTGGTTTGAGACAGACTTTGAGACATGTTTGGGGACAACAATCCTCATCAATGTAATATTCAGCTGTTTTATAATTAAACTTATATGTTTGGCAAAATAGATGAAAAATGAAAAAATGTTGTTTGTATTTTAAACAAGCATCTCTCTCAATCTCCACCTATCAGCATTATGATTTCAACTGAAACTGCCAAACAAAAGTATCATTCTATTCCACTGCATTCTATCCAGTTCCATTAATCAAGATGTAGCCTAAGGTTTATACTAGAGCATACGAGTGATTGCATAGGGATGCTTAAATTTTTAAACATTGCAATCTCACATTAACTCAAAAAATTGTTGACAACAATCACAACCTAGGAAAAAATATCCTAACAGGAATAAGCAGCACATGAATAATGCAAAAACAACATTAAGGAAGCTAGCAATTGTCAAGGAATGGAATGATTAATAATGATTAACTTTCCAAAAAATAATACAAATGAATGATAAGAATATACTGAATGTGTATAAATCATTACACATTACACCGGCAATAGATAGATATTATACTTAACATTTATTAGTCATCTTTGTTCTTTTTTTCTTTCCATTTGAGGCATATTATTTTATGGATCTTATAACTTAACAAGACGGGCTTGAGCTTAAGAAGGTTTCTATCTCATGCCTCTGCTTACTGTTCAGCCCATTATGATCGCTTTCAATTAGGTGTTTTTTTTGCTTTAAAATTAATTAGGTGAGGTTTGTTTACACTTCACACTAAGAAAGATTGATAATAAAATTGTTTACACTTCAATGGTGTATAATAGTTATTTTTTTTATATATAGATTGTGTAGTATCCAAACACCATAAGAACGACTAATCTATATCCCAGATAGACAGAATCGTATGCATTAACAAAACTCTCCTTATCAATATTTAACATAGCTTCATTCTCATAGCCTCAAACTCGATACAACATATATATATA
>NC_032012.1:22487839-22515242 GCF_001865875.1 Lupinus angustifolius
TATATATATATATATATATATATATATTTATTTGGTGCTCGAATATATTTTGATGTATTGACATTATTATAATTATTTTGGAATAACGATAATATAAAATTAAAAAAACAGTATCAACAATCTATTAAAGTTAAATATTTAAACTAATTACCAGCACCCTTTTTAATTTCCAATTTATTAAAATTTATATAGACATGGATGATATTTTCTTCTTTTTGGGAATTCAGATATGAAATGAAAAATTGATGAAGTTATACATCCTCATAAACATTGTTGAGTATTAGGACTTCAAATGGAAAATGTGTGCAATTGAATTGAGCAGTGGACATCTGTTGTCTTATAATAGTGTGTTATTTTATGTGTCACTCTTTGTAATCAGTCAAAAAAATAATTCATTATTAAAATTTTAATTTAAATATATTCTTTCAATCAATCACAAATAATGACATATAGAATGACACACTTTGTGGAACAGCAGATATGCTCCCTAAATTTAGAGCCATGTGTTACGGGTTGCAGGTGGATTTCAAGAATGGAACAATCATTTGAAGTGCTTGAGAATGATAAAGTTAAGATTGATAGAACAAATACTATCGTTATAAATATTTATATATATTCATTACATTGATTATTATTAATTTATATTTTTTAAGAGTTAATAATAATTAAAAATTAATAATAAAGGAAGGATTTACGGTATATAAACTATATATATTTTATCCTCTCGCTGTATTCTGTTGTTTTTAGGTGAAAGATGCTGGAAGTTATGTCAATTTGAAAACACCTTGAGAAATAAATTTATAACAACATATGGCTTTTAGAATTGTTTCATCGTATCATATAAAAGTTCAGTATTGATAAAATATGAGCTCATTTATACATCATTTCATACTCATGTGTGGCCCTTATCCAAGCATATATAACATAGGTGTATTTGATTGATTTTTTTTTTCTTTCTCACGTGTATCTTTACATTTGAGGAATACTATCTGAGCCAGAAATACCCACATGTATGTGAAGCTAATTCTCCCAGCAGATATTTTTTCCATTCACAAGCCTTGAATCCGAGACATTGCTTAAGGGGAATCAAACATGTACCACTTGGACCAACATCCATTGGTGTATTTGATTGATTAAATAATAAGAAAAAATATATATGTGTCAATAGTGTAAGAGTTTTTACTTTATCACTGCATTATTCATCATTCATTTTTAATCATTATTGACTTTTAAATAAAAACAATATAAATGAATGATGATTGCATTGACTGTGTATAAATTCAGTCAGTGCATATATGTTACACTCTTAGATAATTATTTAGTAAAAATATAAATTTATATCTTATATCTCATTCCATACATTTTTTCCTCATGCAGTAAATGTTTCTAACTCTAGTAAAATTGCTCTTTGAAGTTGAGTAAGTAAAAGTTTGCTCTCAACGTTAAAAATAATGTGAAAAGCTTGAAAAGTTTTTTATGAACCAAAATGTTCTTAAAGGGGTATCCCAATTCAATTAGAATTAGTGTAAATTCTAGAGGCAAAAAAATATCTAACAAAAAAAAAAGAGGATATGGAAGGACTCATTGCATTGTAACACCTTTATTATAGGTGAAAATTTACTATTTTCAATATATATTTCTAATTATAAGTAACAAAATTCTCCTAAATTTAATTTGTTGACAATGAAAGTTCAACAAACATACTGTTGTCATTATAAATAATAATAAAATCCAATAACAATGAGAGTCCAGCTAGAAGTGTACACTTGGCATTATAAAAAGGTTAAAGTTAGCATTTTTTTTCTGGAGTTAATATTATTCTCTTTATGTAGAAGAGAAATGTGATGTAAAAAGCAAACTAAAATACAAATTGTAACGGCAGTAATATTCTCATGTATAATGAGAAATGACACTTTTATTATATAAGTAAAAGCCAAAAGAGAAATGAGGATCATGTTCCTTGTCCAAAATTCCTAATGAGCATTTGTTGTCACTTGTTTCTCTCACCCAAAACCTAGGTCACTTGGTTGTTTAAAATGAGTGCATGATTTGAACCCAAAAAACATAATCAAGGGAAGGTTATAGGATGCAGTTAGTGGTTGACAAGTAAACAAATTCCTATCCATTTCCAAAATCAATATGTACGGAAAATGTCTATTTCATGCTCTTAGGCCAACTATCATATCATCATCATTCAACTAAAAGTTGCACCTCCTAACTATAATTGGCCTATCAACCTTGTTTGTGGTCATACACAACCTCTTTTCTATTTTTCATTATTCTACGAAAACATAAGGATACCAAAATGAGGTAGACATATTCTGTTTTAATGACTTGAACTTTATTATAGGTAAATAAAATAAAAGAGGATATTATATTGTTTAGAGTAGTTTTTTTGCAAATAAAATGGATAGAATTAAAAGAGAACAACTTTAAAAAAAAAACACATTTTTTCCACCCACATTGTAGTTTAAACTACCAAAAAAAACGTTGATCTAGTGATGTAAGACCTCACTAGATTCTCAGAATGACTGAAAGGTCTAATGTTCAATTTCTTAGAGTGATACATGAAAGAGACAGTCACATACCCTGAAATATATTAGTTCATTACCCAAAAGTTAGAGATATATTTGATAATAGCAAAAAAATATTGAATGAAATCGATATTTTGTTCTTAGGTTTATTTCATCCTGTGAAGATGACTTTGTTCCCCTATCAGTTTACCTTCCATTATATCTCTTTCAAAACTTGGAAGCATACCATAAGAGATTAAGAGTCATCAAACATATATGAGTGATTGATGATATAAAAGTTTAAGATATATAAAAATATAAAATTAAGTTTTCTGATATTGTATTTTGTGCCTATTTGTTTTATTTAACTACTAGTACAACTTTATGTTTTTATAGTAGTATTAAATAATTTTGTATATTAAGTGGTGTTGGTTCAAGTGATACATGTTTGATCTCTTAGGTAAAGTTTGAGTTCGAATCTTGTAGATGGGAAAAATATCTACTGAAAGAATTAGTCTCACATACTTGTGAATGTTCCCGGCTCAAACATGATTGACTCAAGTGCGAGGATACAATCGGAAACAAAAAAAAGTGGTATTAATAAATAATAACATATGCAACTTAAAAGTTTGATTGAATTTTAATATATTCTTTTTTAAGGTGACCGGCAAAAATTAGTCGCTCTACCCTTTCCAAAATTAGTCGCTCTATTATAAAAAATAAAAAATAAAAAATAACTTAGAAAATTAAATAATATATTATTAAACCCCATACGAGGGGAAGCTTACTTTATTTTATTTAAATCGTGTGATATTAGTGTATCCTCTTAATATATATACGTTGAGAAATTAATGACTCAAGTAGGTTTTATTTTTATTTTTATATAATCAAATAATTTGCATAGACTTAATACAAGGGTAGTTAAAATACGAACTAAGATCATTTATCCTATCTAGTGTCACATTCCTATAAAAAATTGACTATTCATTATAAAGAAAATATAAGCTAATATTTTAGAGAAAAGACTTAAAGATGTATTTGTAGAGACAATCAATAAAATTTTAACAATATTAAAATTTAGTCCTAAACTAAATTTTATATTACATGGGAAAGAGATAATGTTTTTGGCCATATGATCTTTGTTTGTCAAAACACATGTATCAAAGTATGTTAGGCTTTGTTTATTTTACAATCAGTACACATGTTACCCATCTTTGACAATGATTTATATCTAGAATAAAATTATGAATTGCATACTTACATATATAAAACATAAAGATAGTCCATTCTTGTCAATGGAAAACTTATTAAATGGATGCATGTCATTCTGCATTCTCTTCCTCCAAATCACAAGTTAAGGGATCTCAACTACAGTCATATTCAAAACTGGTGTGGGTTTTAAATTTTATTACCGCACAAACTCTTTAACCAGATTAATATATTTAATTTTATTATCCACCAATTTGCATTAATAGGATAGATATAGCATTTCACATCACAGTTCTTATACTTCAACTACAGTTGGTAGGAAAAATAAAACATGTTCATTTACTATGTCTGGACTTTACAAGATATAATATAAATATCATGAGATAACCCCTTTCAAAGAAACTATGGGTAGGATCCATAAACTCCATTGTTGTGTTGTCACTTTACTAACCACATAAGCGAATAGAATAGACTAGAATATTTTATTATTATTAACCATTTGAAATGTATAATGGGAACACTTGAATATTAATCAGTAATAATCAGGCTAAAAAGTAGTTTTTCTGAAAGATTATTCCCCTCACCATGCTCTCTCTGTTTGATTTGCCTTTGATGTTGCTTATTTCAAGTGTTCAACATTTATGGGAGTATTCATTGAATCTCAAATAAGTTGCCATCCTATTACTTTTTTGTTGCACTAAATATTGGAGTAGAAAAGAAAAGAGATGCAATTTATGAGGGAGTAAATAGACCTGCTAAATTGGGTTGCTGTAATTAAATTCGCCACTGCATAATTATTTAGTTGCATAAATGCAATATATGTGATGTATCACACAACAATTTTTCAAGTGTTAGAAAATTCGCCACTGCATAATTATTTAGTTGCATAAATGCATGTATCTCACAACAATTTTACAATATACAATATCATCATCATTTTTATGTAAATATCACACATTATTTTAATAATTTATTACAATTTTCTATGAAATAAGAGCAATTTTTGTTCTTATCTATTTTTTCCTACCATGACAAATATTTTTTTATTCTTATTAATTAGATTTCACAACATACTACACACTTTTATATTCATACCCAATTTTTGTTCTTTCTCTTCACATTCTTTTGGCAAAGAATTGTTTTTGTTTAAGCAAAAAACAAGAATATCAGTGGTAAATATGATAATAATATTTTTGTTCTCTTAAGAACAACAATTACGATTGTTCTTCTTAACTTGGAACAATGATTCTCTCTCACTTCAAAATTTTGTTATCATATCATTAGGCAATCAAACTTTACGACATAATATAAAACTATTAATTCATATTTTTATAAAAAAGATTAATAAAACGAGATTTTCTAATTAGATGAAGAGATATGAATCCCATCCAGAAAGCTTGATCGACGAAGCAGTATATATATTGAGTCACAGCCAGTTGTAAATTTCGTGTCCCCATTGTTTGACACATCGTTCGTTCCTTGAGACCTTGACATTAATATGCTATGTACGTGTTAGGCGGTAGCCACCTACATTAATTGCAAAATAAGTGCAATATATAAATTAAGCTACACATATATATATATATAGTGGGTCTTCAACTTCAGGTGAACTTTGTCGAGATAAATATATGTAAATAAGAATCAACAATGATTTGTACTCCAATACAAATACAAAGAACTAATCAAATAGTGAACTAAATAATTGACAAACAATAGTAACATATTTTCTAGTGGCCCACGAGCTTAGCCTATAACAGGAGCTAGCACACTTCCACTCTTTTTTTATCACAACAAATATTTTTTCTTATGACTTTACAAAGATTATGAAAATATGTAACATCACTAGGATTTACCACTCTTCCTAGTAGAAACTATGCCTTCATTACCAGCCAAAATCAAATACTTATCTTTCCTTGTAAGTTTAGTGCACTCAAATCCAACAGCATTACCAATCTGTGTTTGAACATCATTAGCCACATCAAATCTTGAACCTTCTTTTTCTCCAACATCAACATTATTATTTATTTGTGTGCATGAAGGTGCCACTAGCTGGTCCAATAACTGAACCGTGTAAACCGGTGCAGGGTTCATGAGGAAGAAAACCGGGTCCAAGCACTTAAGCCCACCAGCAGTAGTACCATGAAACATGCTAACGTGGCTATTCATAGCCACTGGTGTAATTTCATCACACATCTCAGAAAACAAAGGGCTGAACCTTAATAAATAAGGTTCCCTACAAGTGGTCCCTTCAGGGCACACAACAAGGTCCCCTTGTTTAAGCAATTGTTGCATCATTTCAGCATCATGATCACGGTTTCTGGTTAAACGCACGGTCTTGATTGGTGCTAATATCTCAGACATTCTGCTTAAGCTATATGTGACAGCAATTAAATTCTTTTGTAATGCAAAAGATATATACAGAGGATCTAATAATGTTCTATGGTTACACACATAAAGGTGGCCATTGGGTTTGGCTTTATGAGAGGTTTTGGTTTTGGGTATTGAAGTTGTGAAACGAATACCAGTGAATATTAACAAGGGGGTTGAGATATTATAGGGAAGTGATAGGGCTAGTGATATTCTAAAAATGGATAGGATTATGGCATATGGTAGCCACATTAACATGGCTAATGATTCTATTAGGGTTGGTCTTAGTGCCAATCTTCCATCATGAAATATAAGTGGTTTTGGGTACAATTCCCTAGGTAGGGCTTGCCAGCTTCTCTTGTCTCCTTCTGATACCACATACATGTCCTATTTATTGTACATAAAAGACAAACAAAATATGAGTTTGAAGATCAGAATATTGAAAAAACTTAGTATGGAAATATATATAACACATTATATTTAAAGACAAATATATTTATATTTTTGTATATATTTTATTTATTATTAAATTTTAATTAGAATTAAAATTTTAATATGTTGTCAAAATTTTATTAGTTGACTTTACATGGCATTTGAATTTTCCACTTTGTAGAGAAAACAGCTGAAATATTACATGGCATTTGTTATGACATTGTGAAATAATTAAACAACATAATTGGTCATAAAAATTAGCTGGGTTTTTTATTGCGGGTCCATACTATTTATTATGAAATAGATGACAAGTACTCAGAAACTAAATACTTTTAATATATTGATATAGTAGTGGTGTAATTAGTTTTTCAATAAGAAACCTTATTATTTCTATTTTTAATGAGTATTTATGGGCACATGATAGGAAATGAATGAGTAAGGTCAAAGATACTGATTATGAAATACAGATATAGATTTTTTTCCCGGAAATTACAAAGTTGATTTCAAGTATAAAATGCCAATGAGTTATAGTATCCAAAGAATAAAAACTTAAGTACATATATATGCCACTTAAAATGGATTCTAAAAATGAATAAAGGATACAATTAAATAAAAACAAACAAACCTTGCAATTAGAGAATAATTCATCATGATCAAGAATCTTATTGAAACTTGTAATTCCAATCATATCAGAGCTTCCTTTCCCCTCTTGAACTTGCTCCAATGCATGCATAGTTTTTCTCTCATCCATCAACCCAATATGGTATCCACAGAACACTTTGAGTTCCCTACCAACAACAAAATCAATTTCCAAATACTCTTTAACAAAGCTTTCCACCATTATTCTAGGCAAATTTGTAACCCCAACTTTCTTGCCACCTCTATTGAGCACCTCAAACATTTCTGACCCAACATCCTCCAAAAAGAACTTTGGCAACACAGACCTTCCAACTCTAAAGCTATCTGCTTTGATCCCAAAGAAACATGTCATGACCATAATCTTCAACCCCATTTCTTCTCCTGCTAAACAAACAAAAGGGTATAGCAAAACAAAAACAATGGCTCTTAATAACCCTCCTGCTTCAAAAGCCACAAGCATGAAGTATGGGAATAGAGAAGAGGATTTTAACAAAGCATTTTCAACATCAAAGATCAAAGTGTGGTCGCTTAGGTCTGATCTGTTAAGCAAAGAAGGGAACTTTTGGTATTTAAATTGTGTTGCAAATGCATAGGAATTATTGCTAACACTTCTATGGAACCCTATGAGATTCTTGAGTTGCCTAAAGAGAAAACGATACCAAAAGAAGAAAAGAGATTTGAAGAAAAATGTTCTGAACATTTTAGCCATCTCAATACAAAATGTTTTAGGTACTAAATGCTGCTGTCATTTTATGAAATGGTACCTCTTGTATTATTGTATTTATAGGACTATATAGTTACATTAAACCCATATTTTTCTATATTATTACATCAGTGGCATCTTTTTCGTTAAGAAGCTGTTTGACATGATTTGTCAACTACTATTTATTTTCAATTATATTTTTGTTGACCAGGCTTTCCAATTTCCCAATGCAGGAGTAGCTTTTTCTTTCTTATTTTGTAGCCGTAAAAGATTAATGAGCTCAAGTTGACTTGGATCACTATGCACACGACCCATTCCATAGAAAACTACTCATCTATGAGATTTATCAATTATTTGTTTTTATTGACTTGATCAACATATATGTCCCTATCTGCAACTGGCATTATAATATTATATTTAAATAATCTAGCTTCAAACACCAATGAAAACCAATTAGTAATAGTTCATATGTAAGTAAACCATTCATAATATCAAATCATGTCTCATATATTACATGTTAATAAAAGCATGTTCTATTAATTAAAAAATTAAATATTTATTATTGTTGTTGTTTTTACATCATTTTCATTAGTATGTGATATAATTTGTACAGTTTGTGACAAAATTTAAGACACCAACTCTTTATTCTCTCATGACAATGAGGTAAAGATCTTGCACAAAAGTCTATAACCTTACATTTGACTCATGACTAAAAGTGTCATCTGGAAAAATTTTGCACTTTAGATTTGATAAGACGCTAAGATTTTATTTTAAAATTAATTAATAATGTACAATATCTTAAAATATTTACGGGGAAGACCAGATTAAGTAAGACAAGGATCATATATATTTATTGGTGTCTCCAATGATGTACCAAATCAATCAAAATGGGTTATTTTATTGGAATTTGTTTTATAAAAAACATAAATTAATATTTTATATTATTTCGGGAAATATGATTGACATAGGATCATTGTCCAGATTAAGTAACCCACAAGATGAGGATATGGGGAACACCAGATAATTTAGTAACTTGTGACGGAGATAAGAGGGGAAAAAATATGTGCACTTATGTATATAAATTGTATATTGTTGAATAATGTAATTATTGGATATTATATATATATATATATATATATAAATGATGTATGGATTACACCGAAATAATTTCATACTATGTTGTATAGAAAAGTCTACTTATGTTGAGAGAGCATAAATGCATAATGCTTTGGAATAGAAACAACTTATTATACGTGACCACTTCAATTACCGAGATCATATTCAATAGCCTTTACTCTTTAATTTTGAACTTTGTGCCAAAAAATCATAACCAAATTACTGAGTTGAGGATATGAACATGTAAGAAAGATGTAGAGTTAGACTCCTCTTCAGGCAAGTAGTGGAAAAATATACTAAAAATTCAAAAGACAATAACATTTGTAACCTTTACTTTTTATTAGAATTACAATTATGGCCTTAAAAATACACTACAAAATATAACTTGTCTCTCCATTAATAAAGAGGAGTCTTACTCAAAGATGTCATCTATACAAAAGAGGAACTAGATTTGGGGTGCAACAAAAATAGGGAATGGCGAGCAGCACTATGAGTAAAATCAAATTTATTGAGAACCTTTCAGAATTTTGAATCCAATTCTGTGAAAGTTGTTTCAGATCATATAAGAATTTTTGCAATTTGAAAAGGATACTACAGGTGACTCCGGTTGAAAACTAGAGGAACACAACCATGTATTGCCGTACAAAGTATCACTTCGTATCTGAATGTTTTTGATTTGTTGAAAAAATATATTTAAATTAAAATTTTAATAATTAAATATATTTTTGACTAATCATAAATAGTGACTCATAAAATAATATATTTTTAATATTTTTATGTTCACCAGAAAACCAGGTGGCAATTGCATAACACATGTTCATGTTGATTTCATGTATGAAAGCAATAGTGAAGTTGAGTTCATAAAGAGGCCATTGTTTGGAAGCAACAACATAGAAGAGATCACAAATTTAATTTTGAATACCATAAATAATCAAAAAATACATTTTTCCGAATAATATGATTAATCAAAGAAATAAAAAACATGACTAATGTTTAGGAACCGTCTCAATTTAGAATTGATTTTAATAAAATAAATAATTAAAACTGAAGATAATTATGAGTTAAACAATGAATACTCTATCAAATATAAAATTAAAATATCTAACAAGTCAAAAAATTAAAAAGCATGGGTATTATTTAGGGACCATCTATAATTTAGAATCGACCAAATCAACCTAAATATTAGATACCAAGGATAAATATGAGTTAGATAAGAGAATTTTCGTGATTTGTCATTAAGTTATGTATGAAGAAAGGTGGATAAGAAATTGAACATGTGAATGCATAAAGTGATGATTTTGAAATGTTTGTGTCAAGAGAATGCGCATACTTGCTGCAGCTTTTTGTGGGCGTTGGAAATAGGATATGGTCTACGGATGATAGATTAAACCTTTATTTGGTTGAATAGAAATAGAATAGAAAGAGAAAGGAAGGAGAGGGTTTGAAGAGAAATATGAACTTTCTCCTCCTTGGTTTAGCAAAGAAAGTGGGAGAAGAGAAGAAAAGTAGCATGGGTCCCACAAAAATTATTTCTCTCCATTGATGCAAAGAAAGTATGGGGCAAAGTTGTTTTGGTATCAAAAGACAAAACTATCCCTAAGCTTTTGTACTTTTTAAACTACTTTTTGTTTTTATTGTGTGGATATTTATGTAATTTAAAAATTTATATCTACCACTTTCTCATCCTTTCTTTTCTACTTCTCTCAAACCAAACAATACAACAATCTACTCTATTTCTCATATCATTCTTTCTCTCCCCTCTCTTTCCCACCTTTCTCCCTTCTCTCATTTTTCACTCCTCAACCAAATAAAACCTAAAGGAAAATGAGAGATATATGATGTTGATATAATTGAGAGCAGCCCATGCCTCTTTTTTAATACAAGTTTTGAAGTAATATTAAAGGCTCATGATTTCCCATGCATAGTCTCAAAGTATGCACGTATGGTATTAAAGGTGTTGATCTAGGAAAGATAATGGAGTGGTACCGTAGTGTTTTTCTGTATTAATATCCGTAATATTTGTGGGTATTTGTGTGGGTACCAGGTATAAATGAATACTGATTGAGTTTTTAAGTTTAAATATATATTTATATATTTTATAATAATCAATATATATAAAATAATTATTTCATAAATAATAAAAGTTGTATAGATGTTAAATCTATTGCTACATTATAATCTCTAAAATTCATTATAAAATAATAATAAAACAAATAATATATAATTGTAAAATATAAAAATATATAATATATATAAAATATTTAATTAAAAATAAATTTATAAATACACGGTTACTCGCAAGTAGATATCATAATACATATCATGCATAAGTTATGTTTGTGGGTATCATGCATAAGTTATGTTTGTGGGTAACCTTCAAGGTTATTTTAGCATGTACTCATTAAACAAGTTTTTTTGCCATCCTTACATAAGATAATGAAATACACATGAGTGGATGAAATTTCTAGTTGAAATCTCTAAATTCATGGGATAAGTTATTATTGAAGGGAGGCATTATTATATAAGTGAATGACCTATCAAGATGTTAGCCTCTCACATATATTGGAATATACTACATAAGATTAATTAATTTTATAAGTGAGAATAACATAAATATAGATGACACTTTGACATATAGACTCAAAATTAACTTTTGACATATTTATCTATAAGTTCATTCAACCTCCAAATTACCTATTCATTTTTTTGTCGCGGAAGGATGAATCATAGATCAGGCTTTCATGTTATCTCAATTGAATCATCGAATATGGTGTTATTAGTTAAGCAAAATTGTATCTTGACAAAAACAATTAAGACGTTGAGTATATGGATTATAGAATTCACTTATATGATCTTCAAATTATTTATTATTTATTAGAGTAAAATTTCTACGCCGAACCTTACTCTTATAGAAAATCCCGAACAATTAATAGAATAAAATTGCATACAGAAAGTCATACTCATTTAAAAAAGAAATGAGAAAAGCATTTTTCATTTCTCTAATTAATTTCCTTTTTTCCCGTTAAAATATATATGAAATTCTACGAAATATATAAAATATATTATAAAAAGTGCACTAATTGTTGGTGCATCGGAAACGATCGTTATGCAGTGTTGACCACAAACAATCAAATAAAGGCATAAAATAAATAGAAGAGAAGAAACAAGAGAATTTGTTAGTGGGGTTAAGCCAATTGCGCCTAGTCGCCTATGTCCCCGGAAGTGCTGAGCGGCTACCAATATATTATTAAAGAATAAATATTACAAATCCTAGCACACCCATAAGCCCACATGCTCATGGGGTGTTTCTATTAGGTGTTTCTATCTGATGCACATTATAACAAGGGACTTGAGTCCAATATATAGCATTTGTTACTTTACTCTATTCCAATACTAGACAATGTGTGACTAACCCAATAACATATTTTAAGCATCAGCATCTTCAACAATCTCCACCTTGATTGAAATAGACGAATATCTCGCTCATTAGGAAATTTACACAAGAACCTCCACCTTAGCGAATCAATGTCTAATTATTTTTAATTGCTCCCCTACATCATAGACCTTCTGAGTATCCTTGATGATATTACCAAAAGCCTCTCTAAACTTGTAGTGCAGCTTCCCGTACCGCCATCAAGTGGAACATGTCGCCTAGCCATCTATTGCTAGGAAGTCTTTCGATATATTGGAATCTCTACACAAACGTTCACCAACAATCATCATCTTCAATAGTTGGTCAAACTGAACTTTGGAGTTTCATTGGAAAGCATCAACCATTACCACTATTGTCTACTCCGACAATCCTAGTTCAAAAGAATTATCATACTTCACCATAAGAAGCATACCTATAGCACACACCATGCATTAATGCTAACTAATATTTGTGTCTCATCTTTGCATCCAAGCTAATGCCTATGCCACATCCCTACATCTCTATCAATGCTCGTATTACACCTTGCATCAAAGCCAATGCCTATGTTACATCTTATGCTTTTGTGTATCTGCTAACAATTAACATCCTTCACTATGACATTCCAGATACACCTTTAGAATATTTCACTTCTCATCTCAAATAAGAACATTCTCTCAACATTTAGATAGATATTATCAGCCTATGTCTCTAGGTCAAACTCAACACATGAATCCCTATCTCCACCCTTGATCCTAATCCATTGCATGAATTTCTCAACATATATCGCCCCACAACAGTTTCGTCATGTTTTCTTCTCATTCAACTCATCTATTCTATCTTTGACACTACCTTTGACACACCTTGTCTAGTCATCGGACATTCACCTTCTGCTGGTTGAGTTAAGAGCCATTTACCAATTGGCTCTGATACCAATTGTTGGTGTAGCGGAAGCGATCGTTGCGCAACGTTGACCACAAGCAATCAAATAAAGACATAGAATAAATAGAAGAGAAGAAACAAGAGAATTTGTTAATGAGATTCGGTCAATTGCGCCTACCGTCTCCGGGAGCGGCTACCAAGATATTATTAGAGAATAAACCCTAGCACACTCATGGGCCCACCTGCTCATAAGGTGTTTCTACTAGGTATTTCTATCTGGTGCACATTACAACAAATGACTTAAGTCTAATATATAACATTGGTTACTCTATTCTATTCCAATACTAACATAATAACATAGTTCAAGCATTCTCAACACTAATAACCCTCTTTTGTATTTTAAATTAACCAAGAAATGTTTTGGAAGAGAAAGGATATGATGTCTGTTTATTGGCTATTTTAACTATGTGACATTTTTAGTGGTGGAACACTTATTTAGTGCAGTTTGCTCACCCATTCCCCCAATTCTGTAAGTCATAGTTGATTGAATTTTCTCAAATTATTATATATATTAACTTATTTTAATCCATTAATTAATTTCACATAAATGCTGAGTAGTCATCATCATAGTGTCAACCCTCACAAAAGGGAGGTGCTAGCTAACATGCATATAAGATCCATGCTATCGTGAGCTTTTATGGTTTGGGTGAAATGGCCATAATCTATGGACCATATATACCATACTCTCAAAGGACCAAAACCCAGGTTCAAATTAAAAGGACCGACTTGGCTACCATTTTTCAATTAATGTGACCCTGTTGGTGTGTTTTGTGTTCATGTTCCATGAATTTTACAAGGATCCAGCTTTACCATAACTAAACCACTCACAAACTCGTTTGGGTTTTTTCTATCAAATTATCATCAGATACACAAATTATTTCTAGTTTCTACAATGTTCGTGTAGAATTTGTTGATCTTAGAGTTGGGCAGTTCCAGAAATGCTCAAACTTTGAGACCATATGCTTTATCTAGATTGAGTAAGGATCATTTCATTAGGTAACTGCTACACAATAACAAACTAACAAAAGACAACTTATAATGATACTTTTATCTACTAAGAAATCACATTTTTGCTATTGAAAAATGAGAAGAAATAAACATTGTCTCTCCGAAGATGATCCTTATTCATCTAGATTACATTACATTGGTCCGAAAACAAAAATTGTGATCTACATATTAATGACATTAAATTGATGCACAGTGTATAAAAGGATTGGATCATTCCGATCAACTCCAAGTGAATTTAGTTCAATTAATTTAGCTCAACAGATCTAATCATGTAAAATTTAACTCGGTTAAGAATAGGTTACTTAGTTCTGTGTTTAGAATCTTAATAATCCAATAAACCCACACTTGATCTGGTTGTTTTCCTCTATTGCTATTGAAATAGTAGATGATGAGAAATACTGAAATAGTCTCTCTGTCTTAGTAAACATAAAAACAAATAAAACATGTTAAACTTGTTTCCATTTTAGTTTTTCACTAAATACTCATGGCACCTATTCAAGAATCATGACCACCCCTTGTCAACTGCTCATCACACAACCTGTTAGCTACAATTAATTTGGGACAATCTTTGTTATTTCTTTGGTTTGGTTGTGATATTTTTCAGAATGTGTGTATAGATAGACTATAAAAATTAAATTAGGATAGTCCGGTGACAGAGTATCTTATCTATGGGATATGAGAATGTGTGTATAGATAGACTATAATAATCCAACAAAACACCACATATTAATTCACAATCTTAAGGCATTAGGTGGCCCAACCACTTATAACTTCCAGCTCTGTTCACCATTTCCATAATGAAACATTCATTTAGCTTTTAGTTGCTAGGAAGACATTTGACACAAGACCCCATATTTAAATCCATTGACGACTATCCTCCATAATATTATGGCCAATAACATGAGCACTAATACCAGTTATTGTCTTAGGGGAGCCCAATAATTGGGGAGATATGCAACCAAGGGACCAAAGTAGAACCACAATAAGCAGAGTCACTATATCTTAATCCATATTTTTTTGTCTTCAAGAAGAGCAATATCAAAGGAGACATGCAATCAATGGACAAAGGTAGAACCACAATAAGCGGATAAGGCACCACACCACAACCCAAAACTTTAAGATATTAGATTTATGGATCCTATCAGTCATATGTTTTTAACTCTAGTCATTCCACATTAATATGACAATCATCTCACTCATACTCATTCAGTTTGGTTGCTGAGTGGTTAATGACTAATCAAACCAAGGCCTAGTGGGGCTTGGGCTACAAGTCATGTCATCATTGCCCACAACTTGATGAGACTATGAGAGTATGGGACCATTACCCATGTTCTTAGAGATTGCTCCATGGCAAGTGGAGTGTTGAAGCATCTGGTGCACAGTGATAAAAGAAGTGTCTTTTTTGGTGGGGATCTGCAGTCTTGGATTCATTTCAACTTCAGTGATTTGTACTTCAAAAGTTATTTCACTTGGGTTGATGTTTAGGTAATAACTTGTCAGGCCCTGTGGCAGAGGAGAAATAAAGAGGTTTGGATGAAAATTTCATGAGATTTTCAAGGCACATTTTTGCAATTTTATGGGTGATAATAAAACCATAAGTTATTTCACTTGTGATATTATTTTCTGATAATTATGTGTAATAATTCATCAACCAAAATATCATAAGTGTAACAGCTGTGTGTAGAAAGTAGAAACACTAAGCATATTATAACATGCTAAGTCAACAGAGACGAGGTAATCCATATTCCATAGAATGCATTTTCTTATTAACATTGCCAATCATGTCGCTGTACAGGAAAAGTTGACCAATAGCTAAAGTTCCTAATGCTTTACAAGAACACATATATGACCAAACTAGGAAAGAATAGTCTAAACTCGCGTCGACAGGGAAAGAATCTTCAAAATTTCCGCATCACCTTTCCTGCAGAACTGCACCAATATGACAGTTAGAAAACAATCAGATTGCTGCAATTTTGATATAATTTTGTCAACAATTCACCAGAGTAAATAAAAATTTGTCTGTGGAAAAGGAAATGTGACCTTGTATATTGAGAGCCAGCTGCATCACTTTCATTAGTGAAGTTTTTCGGATACTGAACTGAAATCAAACCGTCATCTGATGCAACTGATGCCTCAGGGGAAGCCATTACCCCAAAAGCAGCACTGTTTGCAGATTTAATTCCTGCAAGCAAAAGTCTTAGTGACATGAGTATTTCACAAAGACAGTAAATGAGATGCATCCAAAAATTCGGAATTTAACAGTCATCAGAAGCCATATCCTTGAGAGTTTGAAGTTGAAAGCAAAACTTCATGCAAAAAAAACATGACGTCATGAAAGATAAATTTTACATGATAATTCTATATTCTAAACCATCAATTTAGTGAATGCCAACTATAGATGACTGAATGTCCTTATAGTTATCTGAAGGAAGCTGTACAAGCACACCCTATTATTACTTATTTATGCAGCAACATTAGGCCTTTACAGGGCGCAAAGGCAGTAACCAAAGCAAGAGGTCAAGGAAGGGGCATTTTCCAACACATTCAATAAACATCGACAAACTCTTGGCTCCAAAAGTAAGTTTTTAATGTCTCAAGGTGTTGGATCAAGACTCAAGAAGGTGGATCAATCTAATTCCCCATCACAGATACATTTAAAAATATGAACATTATGTTTGGATCTGCCTTCCTTATAACTTAATGTGTATTGTACCACAAAATCCACCATGTATAATGTGAAGTGGTTACTTAAAGGTACATCCTCAAAGCTGTAAAGCTATATATAATCATAGGCAAGACTAAAGTGAAGTGTGACCATGAAATACAAATATTCACTCAGAGATGGTAAAAGTGGCAAATTTGAAATAGAGCTTATTAGTTGTTACTTGCTACCATCAAATACAAATATGACCGTCAAAACAGTAGTATTTATTTTGAAATAGAGCTTATTAGTTGTTACTAATTGTTACCATGATCAACAGTGGCAAAAGTAAAAACAACTGGACAACAAAAGAAGTAAATCAAACCCTAATGACATGAACCATATATATTTGTGATGATGAAGTTATACAGTACACTCAAATTAAGAAGTTTTAGTCCTAGTTGCAGGTTGAAATCCTAGAAACAACCTCTCCGCTTGTGGGGGTGCAGTTACGTACATCTACCCTCATCAGGCCCTACTATATTGGAGCCTCTTCTACTAGGCGCCCTTTCAAAAAAACTTGAATAGACCTTAGCTGTAAGATTCAGAAAAAAAATAGCCATGGCTTCAAAGTTTTATTAAGGAGCATGACTAAATCAACTAATTACTAATATGATAAAATGCTTAGACAAGTTGCAACTTACAATAAGCATTAATGATTAAAAAAAGAACAGAACAGAATGACGGCCATAAAGTAAATTAAACCCAAAGTTTTAGCCATTGAAAAAAAGCATGACAAGAGCCACAGTTGCAATGCAAATGAACACAAGCCAATGCACCAATACAGGTAGCTCAATGCTTTAGACTTATGTACAAAAAATTACACATCATAAATGTAAAGAACAAATGCTTTTCTGTAATAAAAATAAATCTATATTCACTATCTATAAGGAGATAATTTAGCTGTTCTTCTCAAATATGAAAGGCTACTTAAATGGCACATCACTATTTTGATATGTAAGCATATTTTGTACTAGTAAGCAATAATTACAGCGTGCGAGAGACAAACCAAAAAAAATAACAGCTAATTTACCATGGAATATTATGACAAGGAAGAAAAAAACAGTGACAACCATCGCAGAAAGATTAGCATATGATGATGACGATGACGATGGCTTGACTGCTTTCATCTTTCTAGTTGCCTTCATTTTCTTAATCCTCGCACGCTTCCGCAATGCAAGCTCAGCAAGTTCCTTCACAAATTTCTGATCACCAGCATCCAGTGATGGACCTTTAGGAGGCAAGGGTGGTTTTGGAGGCTTTCTTGGGTTAACGAGCTTAGTTTTGTGTATTCCATGATTACCATTATTCAAAAGAGACAAATGCTCTTGGTCTTGGACATGTTCCAAATCCTTGTCTACCAACAATTCTAAATTCTCATCATCATACACAACCACAACATCGTCAGATTTCGCTAAGTTACTACATGACTCAACCCCGCTTTCAGGCTTATCTGATCCATCAAAATTCAGAATCCCATTCAATGACCAAGTTAAAGCACTCTTGGGATCTCTCTCACTAACACAAAGATCATTGCTTGAATCCTCTTCGCTCGTGCTACCACCACTTTCTAGGTCAAAGTCAATGTCTTTCTTTCTTGGAGTAGTATGATTCATCTGATGTAAATAAATCATTTTCAACAGCAACAAGTTTCAATTTTAAAAACCCAGCTCCCAATCACCGCAAAGATAAAATTTTCAGAGAATAAAATATAAACGCTTGAACATATAACTCACAACTCAAAAGCAATGGATTCAAAAAATTGAAATGAAAATAAAATAAAGTGCAAAATGAAATCAAATAAATGAAATGAAAATAGGCGACGAAGAAGGCCAAGGGTGAGGGAGGTACCTTGAGTCAAATGGAAGAACCCTAGAATCGATGGTATGATTGAAACATTCTTAACTAGGATTCTGTCGATACTCGCAGGTGGACACATGCACAGAAAGCACATTTAAAAATAAAATAAATAATAACAAATGTTTTTCTACTTTAGTAATGACCAATGGTTTTTTCTTTTTATAAAAAAAATATTATTATTTGAAATGTTTTTTGAGGAAGGGGAACATCAATGGTTGAAAGGTGTGTAGAGAAAAGAATAACTCTCACTCCTCCCAATTCCCAAGTGAAGATGGGAACTGCTATGTTTAGTTAGAGTTAGTATACTCTTCATTAGTTGAGAGACAAATGATCATTTTTATATTTATATGTAAGGGTAAAAATATTATTTCATCATATCTTAAAGAATAAAAATATCAAATCAAATTCTATTTTTATTCTTATTTTAGGTGTATTTGTCTCTCCATTAATAGAGAGTATCTTAACTCGTTTGCTTGATCTGCATTACATGTCAAATGTTACTGAGTTCAACTTCTCTCCAGTACTGGAGAAACCAGTACTGGAACATGAGGTTGAGAATTTTTTAAAGAATTTTTATTTAATTTTAATAGAAAATAACATGTAATCGTAGTCGTTAAAAATTTTTTTTTGCCACATATCATCATCATATTCCGCACTGGCCTCTCCATTACCGGAGAGGATCCATTTCCAATGTTAGTGCTTGAAATTTAGTTGATATAGATTAATATTTAGTGAAACTTTTTCATCCTTAATGATCATACCCAACTCAAGTACCATTGCCTTGTAGAGAACTCATATAGCTTAAAACTTTAAATCAAAGGAGTGTTATTCGACAACATAATATTTGAAGGGAAAAACTATTCACGTCAACATAACCAATTGAATCACTTAGATTTGAATTATGTGGTTTTTTGTTTCTCGCCATTCTTACACTAGAGACAATCTTGTCTGAGTTAATAACATCTACATATATGTGAGGCTAACTCTTCTAGTAGATATTTTTCAATGCACAAGATTTGACCTCGAGACCTTGCTTAATAGGAATCAAGCATGTATCACTTGAACCAACATATGTCGGTAATTATGTGTCTAAGATAATTGAAAAATGAGATCATGATTATAATAAATTATAAATAATGTTGTAAGTGTATATCATTGAACATAATCAATCAAAATTATCTCTTTGGTATTTACACTGATTGTTGTATGAGTGTGTACCATTGAGTATAATTAATCAAAATATGATTATGGTGACTCTTAATGATCCAACTAAAGTAAACTTTTATTTACTAACAAATTATTGCTTTGGAATAGTTAATAAAATTGAGGAGTGAATGTACTTTGACCAGAGAATGTATTGCATGTATTTATATGAAAGGTATTGATAAGATTACTAAATATGAATGAACATATAATCACATATATATATATATATCATAGAAAACTCTTTTTCTCATATTATATTTCCTATCCACCTAATCACCTAAACACAGAAGAAGAGAAAGACTTAGGTGAAAATAAAACTATGTAGAGATAATGAGTAAGATCTTAACAACATATTAATATTTTATTCTAATTAAATTTAATCTTAAATAATAAAATAAAAAATCATATAATATATTTGTCTCCAAATATGACATGTTACATGCGTCTTCATACACATTTTTTCTCTAAGAAGAAACTATCCTTATTGGTGGATCAAAGTAAAAGTTGGCCCTTTAATTTTCAAGATAAATATCCCTTAACAAGTGTAGAACAAATATTTGCTTACTAAAATGATTATCTCTTCATTTGTTTAGCCAATCAATTTTCATAAGTAAATATGAAAAGAGTGTAATATCTATGAATTATCAGCATAAATATTACCATAATTAATATATTATTTACTATTCATTTGTATTACATATTTCAGGAAAAATAATAAAAAATAAATATTAGATGATAGACGATAGTGTTTGAAAACTCCTACTTTGTGCAAGAGGAACTCAATCATAGAGTATAATTCATTGGATAGTGGAGGCCCTCACACACTCAATAGTTAACATCATTTCAAACCTGAAAAGGCAAACTTCTCCAGTTACAAAGCAAATTTCCTTGATCACGTTTTTACTATTGGGGAGGAATTATATGCCGCACAGCAGTTCTATAACGTTTTGGGTGCTGATTTCTATAATTTTGTTTTATATTCTTGTATTAGCTTTTGTAATTCGCTTTGTGATTTTTTTTTGTTTCCTATAGGTATCCTTGTATTGGAAAAATCTTGCCCGAGCCGGGAATATTCACAGGTATGTGGGGCTAACTCTCCCAACGGACATTTTTGCCATCTACATTCGCTTTGTGATTTGATATTACTAACATTTGGTTATTCGGCTTCTTTTTTTGTTTTTGTTTTTATAAGAGTTATTTGATTAACACAATTATGTAAGAGTTAATCAATTAACATTATAGTTAATTGATTAATTGGATAGTTGTTTCAGTTTGTTAAGGTGAACTTTGTTTGCCATAATCAATTAATCAACATAGTTAATAGATTATCTGGTTAACAAATTTTGTTGTCTAATTTAATAGCTGTTGTATATAAATGAGTATTTCTATAATTTTTTTAATTTCAATTCGTTTGATTTAGTAATGAGAGATATTATTCAATATAAAAAATAGCTAGAAATAGAATTATAGTTATTTTCAACAAACTGTTATTCTAGTCCGGGTTTCTATTTATCTCTTTTATGTCTACTAGTCTATCGACCCGTATTTTATTTTCTGATATCAAGTGTATCCATGAAGTTTTTATAAATTTCTAAACTTGTACCTATAAATTTTTTCAAAGTTTCAATAGACATTACATTCCATCAAAGTTTTCAACTTTACCATAATTTTTTTTTCCATTCTGAATAGTGGAATTCTAGGATTGAGAAAATATATCAAATTCAATTAAATTTCATCCATTTTTATGTTTTATGCAACACGTTACAAAATTATTTGCTATGTGTTTTATAAAATTATTAGCAACTTATATGTTACAAAGTTATTAGCAACTTGTATGTTATAAAGGCAAAGATTAAAAAAAAACAGTGGATATAGTAAAGGGTAAAATTGGAATATAAAAATTATGTCTGTTTAATTACATATTTGTCTCTTATAATCATGTTTTGACTTTATATATTAGTATAGATTATCACAACTAAATAAAAAAATAAAGAGGGTGAGGTTGGCTCAACCCTAAACAATCAAATGTGCCTTTTATTTTAACAAAAGAGAGATAGAAATATTGTGTTGAATGATTAATCACTTTGGAAAAGATATGCTTAGAAATGAATGTGTTAGATAAAAAAAAAATAGTATAACACATATTGTATAAAGATGATAGAATTTTGACTTTGGTGGTTTGAATATACTTGAAGAAGATTTTTAGAAGCCCCAATTCGGAGAATAGTTAAAATGGAAGATGGCTCAATTGTTTGAGGGCAATAAATATTGTAGACATGCAATCTTTTAGAAAGATTTAGGTATGAATGGTCTGTCTAAGTCCTAACTTTGATTTAGTAATTATAATTCACATGCTAAACAAGTTTCTTCAAAGACTTATTATCTCAGGTCATTGCGAAAGTTTGTTCATTGCAAATTGGGGTGACTAATTCTGTCCATGGCCCTACATTATATCACAATTCCACACCCAAATGTTGATCACATATCCTAACTTTCTGTTATGTTTGTGACGTAAATTTTTGTTATTGGAGTTGTGGGATAACATAGTTGAGGGATGCTTTTACCTATCCTGCTCCTTACATATATGCTTGTAAGCTTCGGCACTATGGGAAGGTTGTCTATCCTCTGACCTATAAGTCATGAGTTTAAATCCTAGAAACAACTTATTCGCTTACAACTTCTAAGGTTAACGTTGCATATATCTGCTTTCCTCAAACTCCACTAGGTGGGAGCCTCGTACATTAAATCATCCTTTTTTATCTTAAGGCATTTGTTGAGCTTTCAATAGTTAAATTTTGAACTGATAATTTTTTAATGGTTTGTCATAATTCAGTTACTCTGTTGGGTTGAATTTTGTTTGACATGATATAATTGTCTGCAAAACAAATCATGTTGAAGGGCATTCAGAAACAAGTCCTATTGTTAGACAGGTTTGATATTGTTAGTCTTATCGTTGATCTACTTTTTTGGTATAACTAATTCTCTTTTGAGTACGTGGTTGTCCCTCCCAACAAGTGTTGATACCAAGAATCGAACTTTTGATTTTTTATCTAGTAGGGTCTTAGATCATTATACTAATATCTTATTGGTTATTATTGATCTATTGGAAGCCCAGATTGTTGACAATTTTATTGTGAACTTTTAGTGGGATGAAGATCTTCTATCCCTATTGGTATTTCAAGTCAATCAAAATACATTATTTAATTGGAAAAAAGTTATAAAAAAATAAATCAATATTTTCTATTATTTTATATAATACTGTTGAATATGAACATGGGGATAAAGATTTTTTGGGACAGAGGTTCCCACTCCATTCTGATGTTAAGTCTGTGCTTAAATTTGCATGTTGGTGAGAAACTAAATTAAGCCTTACTACATAAAAAAACATCATAAGAAATGCGACCTCACTAATATATTGGCACTACAAGCTGTATATCATTGTCCAATTGATCCATTTCCAAATTTTTAAGACACATGGACAAATATATGGTCCATGTGGACTTCTATTTTGATATAGAATGGCATTTACAGCTTGAGCTTGTGCTAAAAGGTGCCAAAAAACTATTGTCTAATATACTCTACAACCACGGTTTTAAAGTAGTAGAAAATAGAGGCGTTGCCATAGGACAAAAATGTGGTAGTGCCTTATCCCAATTTTGATTGAATCTTTCTTTTCAACAATGTAGAGAACTAGGAGAGAAATAATTGTGTGGACCAGGATCAATAATATTGGATGCATCACCATCATTAATTACCAACTTTGAGTTATAAAAATTGTAATAGATGGTGGTGATGTATCCAGGGCCATTTGTCCTGGACTACATGATAATTTATCATAAGTATTATTTTATCAGTATCATGCTTTTATCTTTTCCCTTTTTACCTTTTTCTATCCATGTTTGGTATATTGCTTAGTAAATAGAGTTGGCAGGAACATAAACATAATGTATGGTATTTACTTTATCTTTAGAGTATGAAGCAATAGAAGAATATAGCCATAGGACATAGGAAAACTAAAACCATTCTGACTTTGGAAGAAAAGAACGGGGAACAAACAAGTGAAGGATTTTAACTGGATGCAATGAATTTGGGCATTTCCATTAAAGAAGTGAAAGAGAAAGGAAGTAGGTAGGCCCCATAGATTATTTTGACAGTGGCGTCTCGTGTATACACTATGTTAGAGTTGCCGTTCAACAGCGCTTATTTTAGATGTATAACAGCGTTTTCTTATGCTTTCTGTTTGATCACAGTAGTATATGGTCATCATTAACACTGTTTCACAAACACTATTGTATTGATCATATATCACAACGCAACACATAAAAAACGTTGTCATATAGTGCATCAATACAACAGCACCTCGTCCACAAAGCGTTGTCATATAGTGAATCAATACAACAACGCATCGTCCACAAAGCGCTGTCATATAATCTTAAATAAACATCACATTTTATAGGTCTTATTAACCGTGTTTGTTGTTGCGCTGTTGAAGTTCATATATTTAGCTGCGCAATAACAGAAAAGCGATGCTGTATTGTTCATAAGTTTTCTCAAACATCACCTTAATACAACAACGCATCACATGCATAGTGTTGTTGTATTAATAATGTACCACAACGCTTTCTATAAAAAATCATGTTGTAGTTATCCTTTAACTACAACGCATGTCAGGGCTTCCCCTAAAATTTGTTGTTGATTTGTATAAATTAATACCTGCATATACATTTATTAATATAACATACATTCTCAACAACACAGACATTTATACATTCTGAATAACACAGACACATTAATACATGCCAGAAACATCAATATAATACAAATTACAAACAATCAAAATTATGCAAAGACAACTTGCATCTATTTTTTCATTTTCTTTGATTGTCTTTGTCTTTTAGGGTCATCCTTGTCTGGAGAAGCATATTGATTTACCCAAAGTCCTTCATCGTGATCATCTCTTGTATATAAATCATCATCAGTAGTGGGTCCGCTATCACGCGACTGATATGTCCCAAAAAAGGATCATCTTCATCAATATCTTCATATTTTTGGTCATAAATATTATTGACGATTATTTTGTTAGTTAAAAGAACAATGAACCATTTCATATCAGCTGGGTCACTAATATAGAATACTTGTTGAGCTTGTGATGCTATAATAAATGGCTTATCTTTATATCATGGCCTATTAAGATTCACTTGCATGAACCCTAACTCATCAACTCGGAAGTCATTGTTGTTATCAACCCACATACAATAAAAAACCGGCATCTAAAACATTGTGTAATCCAATTCCCATATGCGTTCAAAAAGTATGACATGTTCGCATATATTGGATTTCTATCTTTTGCACTTGACATGTGTAAAGTTCTAGCAACAAGAGTCACACCACTATTTTGCATTTTACTTTGATCAACTTGTTTTTCATATAAAATGTGAACCCATTAATCAGGTAACCAATGTAGGATAAGACATGAAGGCTTGAACCGTTGACTAACCATTTCAATCTTTCAGAAACCGAATGTGAATTTATATTCAACTCCTCATCAATGTGATTTTTTAGCCACTTTATGAAACATCGATTATGCTCTTTGGAAATCTAATTTTCATTCTTACTTGGATAACACTTCCTTAGTATCTCCTTGTGTGTTTCAACATATGGCTTAACCTCGTCGGCTTTATGTAAAATATATAAGTGCGCTTGCTCCAATTCGGTTCTTGTTATAGTCAATATTTCATTCCCAGTAATACATTCACCATATGTTTATTTTTGCATATCGAGGCTTTGGAATGCCCATGAAATCACCATCAGTAAGGTATCCAGTATAAAAATTAAGAGCTTCTTCAAGAATATATCGCTCGACAAAGGGGTACATCCATCTCATATAGGAAGGGCCACATAGTTATGTCTCTCGAACAAGATGAATGCTTAGATGAACCATTATGTCAAAAAAAGAAGGTGGGAAATACATTTCAAGCTCACACAAAGTCAAAATAATTTCTCAGGGTCAATCAATTTTCTACAAATTGCTTAAAGAAGAAGCATAACCTGGTTATGGTTCCTCGAACTTTTTTAGGTAGAATTGATTGTATTCCAATAGGCAAGAAATGCTCCATAAGTACGTGACAATCATGAGACTTAAAACCTTTTAACTTGAGGTCTTTCACTGATACAGGGTTCTGAATGTTGGAATAGTACCCTTCTAGAACTTTAACACCATGAATAAGTTTACAAAATTCCATTTTCTCCTTCCTCGACAAAGTATAAGCTGTTAGAGGTAGAAATGTACGTTTTCCCTTCATTATCGGCCCCAATTCCTTTCTTATCCCCATACTAACCAAGTCAAACCTTGCACTCAAGCCATCTTTGGTCTTACTAGGGACATTGAGTAAGGTACCAAGGAGACTTTCAAACACATTTTTTTCAATATGCGAGGAAATGTCTTACATATAATGAACTCCAATATGGCAATTCAAAGAAGATTGACATTTTCTTCCACCCCTATGTGACAATTTCTTTTGCAAAAGGTTTACCAAAGTTAGTATTCAAACTCTTTAGCTTTTGAAATAATTGGTCACCTGTCAACGACAAAAGAGCACGACATTCTTCATTGTTTCCATCAATTGCTTTTCTCTATCGTCGATAGGATGATCTGAAGGCAAAAATCTATTATGGCAAATAAAGACATTTTTCTTATAGTGTTCCAACCTCATTGAATGAGTATTGTCTTCACATACAAGACATGCAAGTCTCCCACTAATTGTGCCGAACAACAAAACTCTCAAGTTGAAGTTTTCTTCCTTATACACATCATATACATTTATGTATGTCTCCCACATTTGCTTCAAGTCTTCAATTAATGGAGCCAAATATATGTCTATGTCATTTCCTGGTTGTTTAGGTCCAGAAATTAACATAGATAACATCACATATTTGCACTTCATGGACATAGAGAATGAGGTAAGTTGTATATCACTAACATCATTGGACATGTACTGTGGGAGCAACTTTGAACACTATAGGATGTCGAAGCTTGCCATCTTTAATCCTTTCTTCATCATGTCATGTCAACTTCTTTGCATCTTTGGTATTGCTAAACATACACTTGAATCTTGATTTGATTGGAAAATACCATACAACCTTTTTGGGAATTGAGTCATCATTCTTATATCATGATGCATTACATTTAGGACAAAACTTTAATGAAGTGTACTCATTAAAAAAATAAGATGCAATCATTTTCACAAGCATGTATCCTAGTGTAGTCTATGCCAATGGAGCGTAACATTTGTTTTGCA